>NC_073262.2:21260833-21563863 GCF_029289425.2 Pan paniscus | reverse complement strand
GAACCAGGTCCTGCAGATGTCCTCCTCCACTCCTAAATTGCTAGGTATTAACCCCTTAGTTGCTGCATCAATGGGGAGGAGGCAGGTGGGGGCAGGGGAGGGTCCAGGTAGGTGGGGTGGAGGGATAGGGGACTCAGGACAGTATATATTTTCCAACCAGTACAGAAGTACTTAAATATTTTAACAACTGGCATGGCCATTATACACTCGGCCCTCTGCATTTGAGGGTTCCATATCCATGGATTTAACCAACCACAGATCAAAAATATATGAAAAAGCAGTGGATGGCTATCTCTGTACTGAACATGTATAGACTTTTTGCCTTGTCATTATTCCCTAAACTATACAGTATGACAACTATTTACATAGTGTTTACATTGTAGTAGCATTATAAGTAATCTAGAGATGATTTGAAGTATACAGGAGAATGTGCATAGGTTATATGTAAATACTATGCCATTTTATTTTTTATTTTTTAGAGACAGGATCTCACTCTGTCACCCAGGCTGGAGTGTAGTGGTGTGATCACAGCCCATTGCAGCCTCAAACTCCTGGGCTCTAGCAATCCTCCTGCCTCAGCCTCCCAAGTAGCTGGGACTACAGGCACACACCACCATACCTGGCTAACTTCTAAATTTTTATTTTGTAGAGATGGGGTCTTTTTTGTTGTTCAGGCTGGTCTCAAAGTCCTGGGCTCAAGACATCCTCTGCCTCGGCCTCCGACAGTGTTGGGATTACAAGCGTGAGCCACCAGGCCCACTCTATGCCATTTGACATAAGGGACTAGAGCATCCATGGACCCTGTGGGAGGTCCTGGAACCAATCAATCCTCTATGGATATTGAAGGGCAACTATATATCAATATCTATCAGCTCAATATCCATCTAGGGACAGACATTTAGTATTTACTGAAAGAACAGGACATTCCTTAAATTACATTGGAATCATTCACCAAAAAAAGGAGAGAATCTGAGCATTGGCTCCTATAGTGAAATTCTGTTGTCTTTGCCTTTGTCTCAAAAACAGATTGGTTAATGGATGGGTATATGAGGTCTGATAAGCCTCAGTCCTGGGGTTTTGCTTGAATGCCCCCAACACCTCCACCCTCTCCAATCACCTCATCCCCAGGCTAATGTCTGGAGCTACTGGAGGCTGTCTTGCCCCCATGAAGGGGACCTGTTGAGAATGAAGCGCAAGATGGTGGAACTAAGATATGGGGAGAGTCAGGCTCCTGCAACCGGATTTAAATCCCTAGATCCAGAGGCACCTGAAGATCCACCCGGACTGCACCTTTCAGTTAATTGACCCAATAAATTCCCTTTCTTGCTTATGATCTTTTGACGCATGTTTGCTTTTTGCTTTTGCTTTTTTTTTTTTTTGCCTTTTACAATGACAAGTCCAGTCTATTTCAGGTGGAAGGATGAACTTCCATTAGGAAAAACAAAAGTCTAAGGTTTTGTATGAGTGTCTCTTAGTTTTTCACATCCTATACATTTTGTTGACATTTTGGTAACTCACCTTTCACCAAGTAGAACATTTGACAGATTTATAAATGAAGGAAAGTCTAGTGAGTTCATGACCGGATAGGCATGAATAGGAACAAGCAAAGTGTCATCTCCCTAAAATTAACCAGAAAAAGTCAAGTTTAACATTCTGAAGACTACAACTTTTAGACAAACTTGTAGATGCTTTATTTCTTATCTTGTTTTCATCGTTAAAAAATATTTCCTTTAGAAACTTCAGCGCTTAACTACAACATTAGACATACTGAGTTTTCTTAGCCATAAACAAAGCGTAGAAAATTTTAAGTACTCTTTATCGAAATGATGTTCGCTATTATCCAAGGAAGCTAAAGATAATGACGCCTCATAGAGATATGAAGACAGTAATCTATCTGCTTCTATTTCAGAAAATTATAAAGAAACACAATCTTTAGTGGCCCAAGAAAAAGAGAAACCAGCACAGAATCGTCTGATTCAGACAGCACAGAATAGAAAACAATGTATTGGCAAGAGGGCACAGAAACTTGCTTCTTGTCTCATATGACGTTAACCTTCAGAAGGACTTTTAACCTCTCCAGGCATAGTTTCTTTCTTTGCAAAATGGAGATAATCACATTTTTCCTTAAAGGCATTTTTAAGAATTAAAGCAGATGATGGCATTAAAATGTCAAAAGTACTGCATAAAAGTGAGGTATTATTATTAGCATTATTTGGTAGTAACAGGAAATGTGTCCTGGCATTTTATACAACACCTGTTCTAGGCATTCTTCTTCTGTTCAATGCAGAATATTCCATCTGAAAGCAATATTCTGGTTTTGTTTTTTTTTTTTTATTTTTTTTTTGAGATGGAGTCTCGCTTCGTTGCCCAGGCTGGAGTACAGTGGTGCAACCTTGGCTCACCGCAACCTCCACCTCCTGGGTTCAAGTGATTCTCCTGCCTCAGCCTCCTGAGTAGCTGGGACTACAGGTGCATGCCACTAGGCCTGGCTAATTTTTTGTATTTTTAGTAGAGATGGGGTTTCACCATGTTGGCCAGGCTAGTCTTAAACTCCTGACCTCAGGTGATCCACCCGCCTTGGCCTCCCAAAGTGCAGGGATTACACACATGAGCCATCGCGCCTGGCCATTTTTATTTTTTTTAATTGAAACTCCAAAAAAATAATAATGGTCTACCATATTCTTAAGGAAATGTGCTTCTTGATCTAAAATACTATTGTGGGTATGTTGGGTCTAAGGTTCTTTCCCTCCCCCTATGGAAATGCATCTCTAATATGACGAAGTGAGTCAGAGACAACACTAACAATTTATAAGAGTTAACTCTGCAAATTTTTATAACTTTTTTGGAAAGAAAAAGTGAAATGCTTTCACGGCAAGTCACCTTATTGTACAGATTGTAGGAAATTTGCTTGAAAAGAAAAAAAGTAGAAACTCATTTGTTACTAATGTATACTCTTCTGTTTTGGTTTTGAAACATCAATAATTTAGCTAACCTAACGGCTTCTCAAGCTGAAGACTGGGGTCTGGACTATAGAGCAAAGGGAGGGGCAGAGGGGACAGTTTTAAGAGAAGGAATGACGGCAGCTCTGGCTGGAGGCCAAAGGATGAATTAGGTGACCTAGGAAAGGCTCAGAAGAACTCAAACAGTCCCCACCTCCTGGAACCACCCCCATCCCCTGCACCAGGGCTGCCTCTGCAGACATTCCCAGGCATAGGCCAGTGGCTGGTGTTTATAATCATAACTTGGATGGTTGTTAATTTTTCAACCTAGCATTTAAGGGAGTATGTTGAAGTTATTTGAAAAGGCTTCGGCAACTGCCAGCACCACATGATAGATGAAGCTTTAGGCACAGGGCAGTGGGAAGCCTGCAGCAAACCGCGTCTCCTGACTCTGTCCAGGTCCTCTGCAGCCTAACACTTTCCCATCTTGGGCCATGTCACTGGGCAACAAGCTTTGCACGCCAGTCACACTGGTGACCTGGGGAACACCCGGTACTGGGCCAAGAAAGCTCTCAGTGGTCATTCCACCTCTCTTTCTGCCACCCTTGAGAATGTAAGTTTTAACCCACCATCAAAAAAAAAAAAAGCAATTTTAAGAGACCTACCTTACAGTGAACACGGATGCAGTCATAATAGTATCGCCACTCATCTGGAGAAAATGTAACGGTGACCGTGAGGGACAAGCCAGGGACCAGGTGGTGTTCCTGGAAGACAGGTGGGATCTTGTCGGGACAAGCCCCGGACTGCACAGAGAGCAGCACCGGGGGTGACAACACACCACACACCCACCCCACACAGGCCTGAGATGCAGACAGCCACACCGTGGGAGAACAGGTAAACCAATGACGCTTACCTTTCTTACATAATTGATCTCAAAGTATTTGGTTTGCGGGGGTAAAATATGAACACGTGTGTCTTCATTGGAAACATTGACCAGATGCTGGGAGAGAAAAAGAAGTATTTAGAGGAAATACACGGCTTTATTTATTTGCATATTCACCTCATTTATGTAGACTTCATCTGTTCCTAAAAGAATTTGAGGAGATATCCTATATTTAACTTTTCAAAATATTTGAAATACATCATACACCATTTAAAGAATAATAAACATAACACACACCATTTCAAGAATTATAAAACGAGCCCCATGTCCCCACTTTCCCCCTTAGGAACAATACCTGCAGTACCCTCCCACCCCAGCCCGAGACTTAGCATCCTTTAGGGCCCCCTCCCCACAGTCCTGAATGTTACTGCAAGTGCTTTTTGTTTAATTCAATTTAGTCCTGTGATTCAATCGAGCTAAGTCAGGCACCAATTCCTAAAGGTTCTCTAATTACATGCCACTGGTTTAGGGGCCCAGAGGACCATCAGAAAGTCAGGAAAAAGAACGTGACTAAGACAGCCTCCAATCCACGCCTGGGCAGATGAAAAGGAAGTCGAGGGTGGGAATTCTCTGACAGTGACAGGAGAAGGCCATCCCTGTGAGGCAGGATCATCTGGTGGATATGTCAGCTGGGTCTCTGAGGAAAGGTGTTTTTCCTTCCTTTGTTTGAAAGGGACACAAGAATTTTGAATTCTGGGGATCTGGGCTTTGCCTGGGCCAGGAGAAGGTTAAGAGACCTTTGGTTTCTGAAGTCTAGGCCAGACGCTGGGTCTGTCCCAGGGGCTTGGAAGTCCCATTGCTTGAGGACTGACATTCTTCAATGCCCTAAATTAGACTTTAGACATTCTCTCCTGATGAGGGTACACTGTGTTTGCCTGTGTTTTGTTGTTGTTGTTGTTGGTTTTTTGTTTTTTATTTTTGAGACAGGGTCTTTCTGCGTTGCTTATGCTGCAGTGCAGTGGCACAATCATAGCTCACTGAAGCCTCGAACTCCTGGGTTCAAGCAAACCTCCTGCATTTGCTCCTGAGTAGCTGGGATTATAGGCATGCACCACCATGCCCAGCTAATTTTTATTTTTTATTTTTTGTAGAGATGGGGTCTCATTATGTTGTCCAGGCTGGTCTCGAACTCCTGGGCTCAAAGGGTCTTCTCACGTTGGCCTCTGAAAGTGCTGGGATTACAGGTGTAAGCCACTGTGTCTGGTCATGCATGTGTTTAAAAAGTTCTTATTTGTTACATGTGAACATTCTTAAAGCACTACAATTTTTGTGACCCTGTTTTGGTGTATCTTCCCTTTCTTACAAAACTTGTTAAAAGCCCAAACAAAAAGTTTCCCAGGCTTCTCTTGGCCTCCAAGGGGCCCTGCACATGGGCAGTCTTGGTGAAGATATGAGTTCCCAGGGGCCAGACTCATGAGAGCAGCCCTTTTGAGAGAGACTGGGGGGAGAGGTTTGCTGAGTCCATCACACTCAGAGTCCTGGGATGACAGGGCCCACCTGAGGATGGAGAGGGGCCACTCAGCCCCAGGCCTGGAATCTTAACAAAGAGCTCTGTCCCCATGCTTCTCATTGGGGGAGGGCTGTGAAGTCCTCAAGCTGGAGTCCAGGAAGAGCTGGAAGTGGAAGTGGTTCTATCATCTGTTATTACTTAAAAATAATTCAGTAAGAACACTGCAACAAACAAGGGTGCATAAGCTGGTTTTAATATGTACCCTGGGAGTGGTTAAGCTTAGAGGAAATCAGCAATCTGCACTCTAGGGGTGCTTTTTTTTTTTTTTTTGAGACGGAGTCTTGCTCTGTTGCCCAGGCTGGAGTGCAGTGGCGCAATCTTCGCTCACTGCAGCCTCTGCCTCCTGGGTTCAAGTGATTCTCCTGGCTCAGCTAACTTTTGTATTTTTAGTAGAGACAGATGGGGTTTCACCATGTTGGTCAGGCTGGTCTCGAACTCCTGACCTCATGATCCACCCACCTCGGACTCCCAGAGTGCTGGGATTACAGGTGTAAGCCACCGTGCCTGGCTTCTAGGAGTGCTTTGTGAGCACTGAAGGATCCTAACCCAGCATCTACACTCCAGAGGCAGCCATCAGAGTGTTTAAATTATGCCACCTAAATCCATTCTGGAGAGTCTTCTATAGTAGCAGAAAGGATACTCAGAATCTATGGATTAACTAGAAATATTATCCAGGCATTTCCACGCTCAAACAAAAGGGGTATGAGAATCTGGTGAGTGCAAAAGACCAATATCCTTTAGAATGACATTCAAGGGCCCCAGACTCCCTTAGTCCCCGCATGCTCTGCACTTTACTAAAGTATTCGGTCAGCCAGTTGTCATACCTGTGGCCATCAAAGCCTCCCCACTAGGAACTGCAGCTGGGACTTCGTGAGATTACAAACACAATGATCTTTTTGCCTGCTTGCTAGTAAGTGTTCATATGTGTTGCAGAGTGTCTTCTCAGACCTGTTCGCTACAGCAGACCACCTGTAGCAAGGCTGCTGAGGAGTGGACCTATGACTCCCACATGCTGTCAGGGTCAGACTCTCAATATCTGCCTGACAATTAGAAATAAGCTCACTGGCTTAGATCAGTTTCCAACAAGCGACATTATGGGCAGAAGACCAGAACAGAGATCTGTCCTCAAAGCTGCTGGGTCCGCTCCATTTTTCTAGTATTCCTGAATGGTCCCAAGGAAGACAGGAACCTAAACTCCCAAGACTGGAGATCCAGCCAGCACCTATGGACAAATAAAGAGACTTGACCTTTCCTCCAACATGAGTATGTCAGAGCAAATCCAAATCTACCCACTACCCATTTGAACATGAAGGGGGCATGCTAGAATTCATGACATAATATCTATATTGTCAAGTGAGTAAAAAATTTGCAATAGGAGGGCTGGGCACAGTGGCTCACACCTGTAATCCCAGCACTTTGGGAGGTCAAGGCAGGTGGATCACCTGAGGTCAGGAGTTTGAGACCAGTCTGGCCAACATGGTAAAACTCCATCTCTACTAATAATACAAAAATAGCTGGGCGTGGTGGTGGGAGCCTGTAATCCCAGCTACTCGGGAGGCTGAGGCAGGAGAATCGCTTGAACTGGGAGGTGGAGGTTGCAGTGAGCTGAGATCGCGCCATTGCACTCCAACCTGGGTGACAAGAGTGAAACTCCGTCTCAAAAAAAAAAAAAAGAAAAAAAATTTAGCAATAAGAAAATACTAGATGATTTTCTTAGAGAATAAAACAACATAGATCCAATTTGTGATAATAAAAGATACATTATTTGACTATAGTTTCCCATGTCCACCTTTAAAAGATTCTTGAACTGGTATTGTTCATTTGGATCAACAGAGAAATAAGAAACAACAGACTCAAACAAAAGTGTAGATATTTAGTTAATAGGAGCTCAGAAACAGGAAGAAAATGTTCAGCTTCTGCTTAAGATCTGAAGTGAAATGGAGACTAGTGGAGACTGAAGGCCTGGACAGCTGGGTGCAGTGGCTCACACCTGTAGTCCCAGCTACTTGGGAGGCGGAGGTGGGAGGATCACTTGAGCCCAGAAGTTTGAGGCAGCAGTGAGCTGTGATCCTCGTGGCGGATGGCAGAGAAGGCAGTCAGCAGACATAGTGATGGTGCGGGCAGGGATATTTCAACCAAATAATGCCTAAGACAATTCCAGGGGACATCGTGCCAATGAGCTTTTTCAGTGAACTTAAAACAACAACAAAACATGACAAATTACAGCAAAAACGAACAGCTTATTTTCTACACTTTAGAAAACAAAGTCAACATCCAAAAGACTGACTTCCAAAATAGGAAGATTTTATTAATTCTGCAGTTCTCAATTTTTGGTTGCAAATACTCATTGCTTCCCATAATCATCCATGTTCTTTGTCCTATCAAAGATTTGTCTGAGCCCAGGAAGACTGCAGAGGCCATTTTGTGCAATGTCCTTATTTCATGAAGGCACAGTGACCTGGTACTGTCCATGCTACAGGGTGAGTGCAAGACCTGGGCCTAGAACCTGGTCTCCAGCTCTGGGCTAGGGCTCTTTCCACTACATCCTACCGTCTCATGGCTCAGCACATCTCAGTGCCCAGCCTGCATTTCCTGTCTTTTTTTTTATACTTTATCAGCAGATCAGCTTTATTTTTAGATCGTTATAAATAATATCCCTTCAGGGATAAAATGGCAGTCCTGCCTTTCCATTTATAACTAAAACTGGGGAAAATAATAATCATTCAAAGGAAAAACAAACCTTAGGAAAATGAATAAAGTGCTTAGAAAGTGTATGTTAAATTAATATGAAGAGTTTATTTGAAAACATAACAAAACACAAGTAATCCAGCGTTACCGTTAGGCAACATAAAATTGCCTAAAATCCTACCCTGTGTTTCAATTTTTGGTCAGTAGACCTCCTAGTCCCTCCGGAATCTCTGTTCCCCTGGGAGCTGACCTTCTGCTGGCCCGGGGGTCCCTGTTTCCTTGGTGCTGTCTCCACAGGGCACCATATTTACTCCAAAGTGAAATTCAGCCCCTTCTAGAGTTTTTCAGAACCGCTTCCCACTCCACAAAAACCCCACAAAAACCATCAACCACACATCGAATAGTCATAAGTTTAACAGCCATTACTCAGGATTTATAGGAATTTCCCCAAGAGGGCTCACAGCTCTCTTCACCCCCAATCCCATGCTGCTTCAGGCTCCCTTCTGTGTCTCCTCAAGGGAGTCTATTCTCCTTCTAGAGGGAATGGCAGAACCTGCCCTCCAGTGAAGTCTTGGCTTGGAGTGGGTCCCGACCCTTCAAACACAACCTTCAAACACAACACTTTGGCCTGCAAGTTCAGTGGCACAGCTTCTCAAAGAAGGTTCATATTTAATGTAAGGGATCCGAGGACAAATTCAAGCAGCCTTATAAGTTCTTTAAAGTGTTTTATTTTAAAATGCATCTTGGTCATGCATTTACTCTAAAATTTTGCTCTATATTGCATTTCTCCAAAATGTAAGAGTAAAATTGATGCTCTAGAAAGACGTACTATGTTTATACTGTGGCTTCAATTCCCCCATCCCCACACACTGAGAAGCCAATGCGATTCATGGCCCTGATTTTGAGATGCAAGATCTTCAGGGTCTCTAAGGCTGTAATAGAATAGGTCTCTAATGTAAACTGATGTAAAAACAAATATTATTTGACAAAGCCAGAAGAAACTGTTCATTTATTTAAGATAAGACTTTTTAGGCTAACAATTTTGTTTTGGGCTGGCAATAGCAACACTGGTTGTCTTAAAGGAAAATTGATGGATTATTTACTTAATAATTTCCAGGACCAAATCACTCCACAAAGGTAAAAACAAATTTAAGGGGTCTTGGTTTTGAGAAAACCAGGGACCATTATTTCAAATTTTAAAGTAAATTGAAACACTGATTTCAACATGAATACAAGCAAAATGTTTCAGATCCTTTAGCCAGATCTGGATTGATCTGAAATGTTAATGAACAATTTATTTGTGGTTTTAAATACACATTCAGTCATTCCATTCTTGGGCAATTTGCATAGTTTGCTGTAGTAAAACCAAGATAAAAGCAGTTGTTAGATTTTCCACCTTGTTTGGCAAGAATTTCAAGGTAACTGCCTTAAGCTTCCGCTTCACTTTGCCGTGGAAACAGGGGGCTGGCTCTCCCAAGATTTCCGAGAATGTTATTAAGATGAAATCACTTTACTTTTATCTATTTGTTTGATTTAATGTCTGATCAAAGCAGTATGACCACCTAGACTTTACATTGTATTTACTTGGAATTAATGAGCCTCTGCCACTCTTCTAATAACCTCACAACTCTTACAATAAAGTGAGTTCCACATCCTTCACTCACAAGGGCTTGTTGGGTGCCTTCTGCATGTCAGGCACTGCACAAGGTGCTGGGGAAGCAGCAATATGAAAGACAGACATGGTCTCCATTCTGCAGCAGAATGACGCCGAGCTGAGGCTTCATATCTTTTTCAATAACTAAACCATACTCCCTTGCTCCCCACGAATTCTCAGTGGGGGTGAAATTACCCACAAGGGAAGGAAGTGAAAACTGATTCTCGGGAGGACAAAGGAATCTTAGACATTGTGATGGCTACAACCTTCCAAAGCTCAATCCTACCTGACAAAATCTTATTCCTTAGTATTTAGTTTCCCTCATTCATGTCTCCCTAAGGGATGCTAATGAAAGAAAAGGTTGAGAACCACATTATCCTCTAAAATTCCACTAGGTTGATCTTCCTCAAATGCATCATAACCCTGCTCAAAAATACTTCCTTAACTTCCTGCTGCTTTCTGAATCACACGCACATTCCTTACGTTGATATTCTTGTCCCAACCCACATGTCCCACCTTCTCCATTACCCGCTCCAAAGCCCTACCATCCAGGCAAACCAGCCTCCAAATACGCCGTTTGTTGGCTCAACTCAAGCCCCTGCATGTCTTTCTCTGGGCCCCGAATCCCTTCTCCCCACTTCCTACTTGGCTTTTGGGCTACCCCCAATGGCCTCTCCTCCACACGCCTCCAACACCCTCTTACAGAGGTGAAACGGTGCCTTTTCTCCACAGAACATTTTCTTTGGACTTCCTCATGCCACCTTGCTTGCCTGGTCTCATGTCTGAGTTATTTGGTGGTTTTGAAACACTTTCTGCTACTTGGAAAACTCCTTGATTTTATTTATCTTAGCATTTCCCATAATGCTTCAACACTTTGTTTGTCATGTAATGGGGACTCTCACCAACTGTGGGTGAAATTAAACAGAAGAAAATCCTTAACTCTATTAGAAACAAGGTAACATCAACCAGAGAGTACAACTTCGTTAGAGATAACAAAATAATATGCTGTTTCTTATCTATTTATTTATTTCTTATTAAAGAAAGAAATATTTCTATTTATTTCTTATTAAAGAAAGAAATATTTCTATTTATTTCTTATTAAAAAAGAAATATTTCTATTTATTTCTTATTAAAAAAGAAATATTTCTATTTATTTCTTATTAAAGAAAGAAATATTTCTATTTATTTCTTATTAAAGAAAGAAATATTTCTATTTATTTCTTATTAAAGAAATATTTCTATTTCTTATTAAAGAAAAATATTTCTATTTCTTATTAAAGAAAGAAATATTTCTATTTCTTTCTTATGAAAGAAATAAATAGTAAAGTGTACAATAATATGATTAAAATTATGAGGAGGCTGAAATATTTTTAAGTTTAGTAACATTATTGGAATCACTAACATTATACTAAGCAAAAAAAAAAAAAAAAAAAAAAAAAAAGGCCAGTTTTAAAAAGCTATGTTGTGACCCAAAAGTGTTATGTTGTTAATTTTTTTGGTATAGCAACTTTTAACTTACCAGTTCATTATTAACTCTAATAGTTGCTATCATTTAAAAAATGTAAATATTTCTTGAAACTACAGGACCCTTAGCAAGCTAATTATAACTATGTAATTCTGAGGAAAGTCTATTTTAAGGAAGGTGAGCCCTCCTCTTCCGAACCCACACAGGTGGAAAATATCCTAGGGCTAGTGACAAAAGTTACGAGACATTTATTATAAAAAAGAATTGTGACTTAATATTCTTAAGGTTGCAATATTCCCCAAATTGATCTACAGATTCAATGCAATTCCCATCAAAAACCCAAAAGTATTCTTGCAGAAATTGAAAAGCTGATCCTAAAATTCATTTGGAATTGCAAGGAACCCAGAATAGCCAACATGGTCTTGAAAAAGAACAAAACTGGAGGACTCGCACTTCCTGATTTCAAAATTTACCACAAGCTACAGTAATTAAGGGTGGTACTTCCATCAGTGTAGGCATACAGGTCAATGGAGTAGAACCGGGGGTTCAGAAATAAACTCTTACATTTACAGTAAATTGATTTTCAGCAAGAGGGCCAAGACCATTCTATGGGGAAAGAATAGTCCTTTCAACAAATAATGGTAGAACATGCAAAAGATTGAAGTTGAACCCCTACCTCACATAATACATAAAAATTAACTCAAAATAAACTATAGGTCTAACTATGAAAGCTAAAACTATAAAACTCTTAGAACAAAACACAGGAGTAAGTCTTTATGACTTTGTTAGTTGTTTCTTTAATACCCTAAATTTGTGGTATGGCAGCCACAGGAAGCTAACAAACCATATAACCCAATAATGCTCCTCCTATGTATATCTCCAAGGGAATGGTAAATATGTCCACAAAAGCAAGCCCATGAATGTTCATAGCAGCATCATTCATGATAGCCCCAATGTGGAAACAATCCAACATCCATCAGCTGATAAGTGGATAAACCAAATGTGATCTATCCACACAATGGAATGCTATTCAGCCATAAAAGGGGATAAAGTACTGCTACATGCTATGACTTGGATAAGCCTGGAAAACACTATGCTAAGTAAAAGAAGTCAGTCACAAGAGACCAGGTATTGTATGATTGCGTTCATATGAAATGTCCAGGAAGAGGCAAATCTATAGACAGAAACTGGATGAGTGATTTCCTAGGGTGGGAGTGGGATGGGAATACGGGATAAGGAGTGACTGAAAGTGGGTGTGGGGTTTCTTCTTCAAGTGATAAAAATGTTCTCAACTTAGATTGTGGCAATGGTTGCACAACTCTGAGAATACACTAAAAATTATTGAATTGTATACGTACTGTAAATGGGTAAATTTATGGTAATAAATGATCACTCAATAAAGCAGTAAGAAAAGAAAGAAAGCATAAGGAGCAAGTAATAAAATTTTATCTTAGCCTTTGGCATATATTTCATTTATAAACAATTAGTAATTATGAATCATAATTATTTTAGATCTATCCTACCACAGCATAGACAGCAAACCTTATAACCAGGAACAGTAGGCTTCAAAATGAATCATTAACTTTGGTCTTTGATGCTGTGTTGTAAGAAATGTGACCTTGGAGGTTGATGGGTGAAGTTCCTAATAAGAGTTTCAAATCCTAATCCTTTTCCTAAGAGGAAATACTTGGCACCTAACAGGTTCCCCTCCTCATCTATTCTCGCTACTCACTTCATTGTATAAGGATTCATGGAAACTGTGTTCTCCTCTGTTCTTTGGGGTCTTCCTGACGGAAATTTCCTTCCCGATACCTTTACTATTTGTCAGTTTCCTCCAGTGTTTTGCCTCACTCTAAACAATCGAACGTGATAGAACTTTCTTAAAATAATCTACCTTAAGATACGGCTTCTAAGAATGCGTACATCTAAAAGTAGTCTTGTGGTGG
The DNA here is from genome assembly GCF_029289425.2 of Pan paniscus. NCBI lineage: Eukaryota > Metazoa > Chordata > Mammalia > Primates > Hominidae > Pan > Pan paniscus. Next base: position 21,550,718 of record NC_073262.2, on the reverse strand, counting down.
CTGCAGACAGGGCCACAGGAGGGACATCACACACAAAGGCAGAGTCTCAGAGGGCGCATGTGCAAAGAGCCCACCTCCGCCCCTCCCCAACAACACATGGGGCCAGTTTGGCCTGGATCTAGGGCCGAACTGGAGTAGTTCTGAGAAGTTCTGCCAGGCATGACTAGGGGATCATGGTGAAGTCACTGAGGTTGTTCAGGTCCATTTACACACAGGATGCTTAGGTGGGACGCTGAAGTAAGGCAGAGCCCACCCTAGTCAACATCCAGGTCAATGAAGGGGACCCAGCAAGTGTTGGGCCTCAGTGTGGCTCTGTGCTAAACAGCAGTTGCTATAGGCTTTGGCTCCTTTGCAGTCCAGCCCTTCAGCTGTCTCTTCAGGAGCCTGTTCAGTGGGGCTGACCCCTGCCTCCCTGGACCTAGACAGATTCTCTCTGGCCAGAGTGACTGATTTGGCATGGGCATCTGACCCAAGCAGGTAAAAGGAAGCCCTGGCTGGAGCTTCGTAGGAAAGGGACACCCCTCTTCCTGGTGCTACAGGCCTGGAGCAAGAGTGATCTGGAGAAAGGCAGCCCAGGAGCCAAATTCTGCCTCTGACACTTAGCAGCTCTATGTCCTTGAATAAATTATTTAACCTTTTGGAGTCTCTGTTTCCTCATCTATATATATAATGAGAGGAATAATGCAGCCTCCACAGAGCTAGCATAAGGATTAAATTAAATCATGTAAATCATGAAGCACAGCACCTGGCCCCTGTGAGTCACTCAGCAATGACACCTATCTGGAAAGAGTGCAAGGGGAGCCTTTGGCAAAAGGAAAGTAACTTGTCCAAGACATTGATGCAACCTTAAAGTTTCTCATCATAGAACTACCTTTCTGGCCCAATTTACTCTTGCACTACGGCTGATTATGCTGTGCTTTAGATAAGTGAATAATATAAATTCAGAACATTTTTGTCACTTCATTATGATGATTAATTATCCCATTTAAAAAGTACCTACCAGAATCTGTTGGTGTTGTTTTTCTACTTGATAGCCTCCAAAATGTATTATGCCAGGTCTTGCCTGTATGACCTTATTATTCACAAGTTTTGCATAAACCTCTATAAAAACAATGTAGATAAGCACATCATGAGACATCAAAGAAAATATTAAATTAAAGTTGATCCTTATTAACATAGCTTTCTTTAATTTAGGGCATTTTAAGCATATGAAAATTGCAGACATTGGATCCAGCTGTCAACAAGATTAATTATCTGTTCTAAATAAACTGAACTCCTTCTCCCTCTCTATTTTTAAACATCACTTGGGAGATACTATCATTACAATACAAAGTCAGGTAGATTGTCTGTTACCTAGTAAAAGAATTTGCTCTTCACACATTTTGTACACATCTTTGTCATAAATCACCAGCTCATAAAGAGCACATGGCCTGTCTTTGCTCTGCCTAGCACTGAGATTACTTATTACATAATGAATACCCAGCTCAAAGTATCCAAACACCGCACACTTAATTTTATTACTATGTATTTAACTTTTATTATTTGATTTCCTCTGATTAGAATTACAATGTGATGTAGAGTAATATTAAAACTTAAAGCTCTGAAAAGTTATCACTTGGAACAGTAAGTCTCAAACTGCTTTTGGTGTCATGTGAATGTCCCTTTTAAACGGCTGAGCTCACAAAAGTGTCCAGGTCTACGAAAATTTTCCCAGCTCTTTATTTAGGCAGGAGCAGATGTGTGGAGAAGGTGCTGAGAACCCACTCTGTGTAAGTGCTTTGTGCCAGGCAGTGCTATGCATACATTTGTTTATAATCCTCACTCCAGCCCTTTGAGGTAGGTATTATTTCTACTTTACAGATGAAGGAGGTAAGACTTAGCAAGGTTAAGAAACTTGCCCACAGCTGGTAATCAAAAATAAAAGGTAGGCATGTTGGCTCACACCTGTAATCCCAGCATTTTGGGAGGCTGAGACAGGAGGATCGCTTGAGCCCAGGAGTTAGAGACCAGCCTGGGCAACACAGACCATGTCTCTGCAAAAAATTTTAAAATTAGCTGGGTGTGGTAGTGTGCGCTTGTGATCCCAGCTACATGGGAGGCTGAGGTGCAAGGATCACTTGAGCCCAGAAGATTGAGGCTGCAGTGAGCTGTGATTGTACCACTGCTCTCCAGCCTGGACAACAGAACAACACCGTCTCAAAAAAACAAAAAACAAACAAACAAAAAAATCAACCCCAGGTCTGTCTGATTCCAACCAGTAATCTGCCTTCCTCATGAATGTACTGCCCACCTTCTTACAAATAATAACATTTGACTTTGACTGCATCCAAATCTTATGAGGCACAGACACCTTCACCCCATCCCTTTGATCATCATAATTCTAGGATACATCTGAAGTGGGTGTGAAACATTTGATGTTTTTTTCTTCTCACCAGGTGAGCTGTCACTGTCATCCACTTGGGCCAAACTGAACAGCTACAATGGGTTAAGGCTGGTGTGGTAGGGGAACTGACGATCTCTGTAGGTTATTATTTGGTCATTTTTAAGCACTGAAATTACCATATTCCGTAATTTTTAAATTTATTTATATTTATTTTTATTGATTGATTATCTTTTTTTGAGAGGGAGGGAGTCTCGCTCTGTTGCCCAGACTGGAGTGCAGTGGCGCCATCTTGGCTCACTGCAACCTCTGCCTCCTGGGTTCAAGTGATTGTCCTGCCTCAGCCTCCCAAGTAGCTGAGATTACAGGCGCCTGCCACCACACACAGCTAATTTTTGTATTTTAGTAGAGTTGGGGTTTCACCATGTTGTTCAGGCTGGTCTCAAACTCGTGACCTCAAATGATCCAACCGCCTTGGCCTCCCAAAGTGCTGGGATTATAGGAGTGAGCCACCGCACCTGGCCTATTCTATGATTTTTTTAATGTTGAAAGATTTTATTTTAGATCCACGAAGTAGATATAAAACTGGCATTTTTCTTCTAATGCCCAGAAATGGTCAAGTATATCAATTTTCACTTGACAAGTTCTACAGTGACAAAAGAAGCATATCCAAATACAGTATTATGTCCTCATATTTGAGATGGGCTTTAAAAGATGAGTGGTGGGTAACCAAGCACGTTAAGAGCTAGACCCAGGGCTCTGGTGGCTGAACACCAGCTCTCCACTTACCAGGTGTGCCATGTTGGGGAAATAATGTGGTCTCTTTGAGTTTCACCTTCTCCAAGAGTAAAACGTAAATAGATCCTACCTCATGATGTATTGTTGTGTGGATTGAATGGGAAAAATGTAGGCAAAATGATTATCCTTTTCCATAATAGCTATAGGATTTCCCAGGCTTTCCAGACACAGGATATGTACATGAAAAGGCAAAAAGGTCTAAAATGCCTGTGGTCTGAAGGACAGGAGGGAACCTCACGTAGCCAGAGCTGGAAATGAGTGGGGCATGGCGATGGGGATGGTGCTGGGTGGACAGGTTCAGATCAGACAGTGAAGGGGGCCAAGCAAAGGAATTGTGACTTTATTCTGTATGCAAGGGGGACTGTTGGGAGTTTGAGCAGATTAGGGATAAAAGCCAGCCAGGATTTTAGAAAGCAAACTGACAGGAGGAGAATGTGGTGGGGGAGAAGTCCCAGCGGCCCGCTGAACATGAGAAACAAGATAAGGGGAGCAGATAGGAAAGACATTAGAAGAAGTAGAAGCAACAGAACTTGATTAATTTACATACCCCACAAAAACCTATCAGTTAAGCAGATGGATCTAAATAGAACTACTGTTCTTAGTAATAAAAATTAGTATAAGCCTATAAAATGATATAGATAAATCAGCACTAAAAGTCCCATTATGCTCTCTGGGCTTTGGCTCGCCTGGGAAGATGTGAGCTGTAAAGCAAATCTGTCTTCTAGCCACTTACTTGATTCTAGGAGGTGATTAGGTACTTCTTTTCTTTTTTTCGGTTCCTCCACTAGGTTCTTCAAGAGATGGGGTGATGCATTATTAAAGGGTTCTTTAGCATTCTTTAGTCCTCTGCTGGGGGTTTTCACCGCTGCCATTTTATCATGAAAAATGGAGTCTTCTTTTTAGAGCCAAAGGTCATGTCCTGGGGAGGAAAGAGCAGCAGTATAATCATCCATGAGAAACCACGTGCATTTTTTTCTCTTTCTTTGATAAATGTACCTCATCTCTGTGTGGTTTACTGTGGTTCATGCCCTCCCTGGCTCTCCTCTCTGCGGGCCACTCCATTCCCACACATGGCTGTCCCATTAATCTTCTTACATAACCCATCGCAACCCAATGTCATGCCATTGCTCCAAACCCTTCTGTGGTCCTTGATTCTCCCCAGGAGCTCTTCCTGAAATGTACTTCTGAGATGCTTCTTGAGCTCATTGCAGGGGCCCGAGAAGGGAAAAATAAAGGCTCTCAGTCAAACAAGTTTGGAAAGTATTGATGTAAACAGTTAAATAAGACTTCCAAATAAGACTCTTCTTTCAGAGATTTCTCCAAATGAGTTTCTTAGAGTATTTGACTATGGAAGCCTTTAACATTTGGAGGCACTGTTTACAGGACACTGGCATTTCAGAGTCACCCTCCTCCATCCCTCTGCTAACAGGGTGATGAGGAGGGGGTGATGAGGAGGTGGTGAAACCTACGGCCAGCCAGGTGCCAGACATGGGGGTATTCCAGCTCTGTGGATCTTGATTCATGTCGAACCCTGTGTCCGATTTGCCTTCCCTTAACACACTCATTTTAAGTTCCACTTTCTTCATGAAGTTCACAGTGATCCCAACACACTTTAACATTCTTTAGCAATCACTGCTTCTATTACTCATTTGGTGTTAATAATTTATAACCCTGTAACAACATTTTACAAATCTCACATTCCCTTATACATTGCACAACTAAACCTCTTAACTTGGGGCCCTTGTGCAGGCCATGGGGCTGGTCGGTGAAGCCTCTGAAATGGAATGTTAATTAGTGTGGATCTTTGTGTGTTTTTTCGGTTTTGTTTTTTCTGGAGAAGACCCATAGCTTCGGACTCCTGAGACGGACAACATCAAGCGACACTCAGTGAATCTATGAAGGGAGGCGCTACAATAACTTTCAGAAAGAAGTTCTCCCCCTCCCCTCCCCTCTTCTCCCCTCCCCTCGCACCACCTCTCATAGCATCGCTGAAGGCTGCATGGCCCCCTCCTCACCTGCTTCCCTTCCCTCCTGCCCTTCAACGCCAGCCCTAGGATCAGCCTGCAGCCCGTCTCCTCCCGGAGCCTCACATCCCCTGTGCTTCAGGCAGGCCCAGGAGCCAGGCGGTCTCCACGCCGCCCACACGCCGGCTCGCCCACCGCCCCGGTAGGCCTGGCTCCGGGTCTCACCGCCGCACCCTCGTTCCCTCGCCCCATTCTCTACCGGGCAGGCCCTCTCACTCACCCCGGGCAGGCCCTCTCACTCACCCCGGGCAGGCCCTCTCACTCACCCCGGGCAGGCCCTCTCACTCACCCCGGGCAGGCCCTCTCACCCCGGCCAAGCGCCTCCTCCCCTCCGCGACCTTTCATTCCACACCTGCTAAGGGTCAGGGTCGCCCCAGGCCCGCGCACCGCTCCCCCCACCATCCTCATGTCACCCTCTGGGCCCGACTCTACTCGGACCCAAGCCGCGGCCGACTTGCGGCTGGACACCACCCGGGGCTCGGTCGCCTCAGCAGCTAGGCTGCGGCGCCCCAGCGGCCGACCCTGGGCCACCCGGGCCCCAGGTCCCTGGCCGCTCACCCTGGAGGTGGTTCCCGGGCCGGATTCGGCCGGCGCCGGCGCCCGCTCGGAGCGTCGCCATGACGACACGGACGCGCTCCCAGGGCTGGCGGCCGGGCGCGACCAAACGCCCCAGGGCGGGGGAGCCGGGCTGCTGCGGGCCACGACCGGAGGCGGCGGGTGATTCCTGGGAGCTCGGAGCAGTTTGCCGGGCCTGGTCAAGAATAGACAGCGCGACTTATGGCATGGGATACGAATGGATTCCCGAGGGGACATGAGAAAGTTGGAAACACCACACACTGGAACCCTTCAAGAGCGGAGCGCGGGAGAGAAGACGGACGGGGCGGAGCCGCCCGAGCCAGTGGGCGGGGCTTCACCTGACAGGCATCACTCATGACGCCCACTTTCTTGTAGTTTGTTTTACATTTTCTGTTACGGTAAATTTCAAACATACACAAAGGCAGACCGAAGGGTAAAATAGATCTTCAACACCCAGCTGCAACGATGATCAAATCCTAGCCAATCCTGTTTCATCCGTATCTTTCCCTGACTCCTTGTATTATTTTGAAGAAAATCCCAGATATTTCATCCATAAATATTTCAAAATATACCTCCAAAAGATAAGGATTCTTAAAAAAAACCACAATAACTTAAAAATTATAATTTATTAACATCTTCAAATTATCTCATGTCATATTTATTTTTAGAGTTTGAATCAGAATTCAAATACAATTTGCAAATTGGAATAGATTGATGTGTCTTTTAGGTCTGTTTTCATCAACAGATTCCTCTTTCATCTCTTTGTTAGTTGTTGCAATTTATTCATTGAAGAAACTGTTTCTGTCCTTGATACTGATATTTCGGTGTTGTAAACATGAAACCGTGCCCGCTCCTCTGACCTCCTGCCCTGTCCATTCCACCCTGCTTATCCATGAATATTATTTTTTTTCAAAGACAGCTCAAGCTTCTCTTTTCCCAGGAACTGTCCTTGTCTCACTCCCTCCTTGTGTGGCTTTGATACTTGCTTGATGTTACTTATGGCTTCATGTTGACGAGAGGCTATAGTAAGAGTCCAGTGAGGGTACCTGTCTTGCCTACATTGCCACTTGTGCTGGATGCGTATATTCCCTCCCTGCTCTTTCCCAATGGGAAATGTTCATTTTTTTCCATCTTCCCATTCTCCAATTCCTCTCTGTCCCCTACCATTATTACTTACTAAAAATCTCCCCATCTTTCAAGGCTAGCTGTAGATAAGGTCTCCTCTCCTCCCCACCCTCCTTCTAACCCACCAGTCCGGAAAGACCCTTTTCCTCCTCTGGGCTTCCATAACCCTTTGTTCCACTATCTTTATATTGCACCCAACATGATTCATGTCTGTGACTTAAACTGCAGAATTCTTGGGGGAGGGAACTGTACCTTGTCTTAGGATCTCCCAAAGCCCTTGACACAGTTTGTTTGTTTTTTTTTTTTTTTCTTGAGACAGAGTTTTGCCTTGTTGCCCAGGCTGGAATGCAATGGCCCAATCTTGGCTCACTGCAACCTCTGCCTCCCGGGTTCAAGAGACTCTCTTGCCTCAGCCTCCCGAGTAGCTGGGATTATAGGCGCCTGCCACCACGACCAGCTAATTGTTTGCATTTTTAGTAGAGACGGGGTTTCGCCTTGTTGGCCAGGCTGGTCTCAAACTCCTGACCTCAGGTGATCCACCGGCCTCGGTTCCCAAAGTGCTGGGATTACAGGCATGAGCCACGGCGCCCGGCCACCTTGACACAGTTCTTTGTCCATATTGATTACTCAGTAACTGTTGGCCAAGGGGGTGTAACAATTCATTTGTTTATAGAGTAGGTTGCTTTAGTTCTTTCTGTTTTGTTGGTACAAAGCTGTAGATTTCAGAACAGGTACTATGCTTCCCACCATCCCAGACCTCTCCATCCAGCACAAATCATGAGATATTTGTTTTCATATACTTCTTTATTTTTAATTTTTTGTAGGGGTGGGGGTCTTGCTGTGTTACCAAGGCTTGGTTTGAAATCCTGGCCTCAAGCAATTTTTCTGCCTTAGACTCCATATGCTTTTTAATGGATATTGGGTAACACTTTTTAATTGGTACTTAACTTTTTTAAGAAAAATCACCAAAGTTCCTATTAGATATATGGATAACCCATAGGTCTCTATATAAGCAGTAAACCCATTTGAATTTTATAGTGTAGTGGACACTGCTGGTTGCCTCCTTCCACTTTCTTTCTAATGGAACCACAGCTTTCCTGAAGTTTCTCCCCAGTCCCCAATTCTAACAGTAGACCTTGATTAATCTAGGCCAGGCCAGGCATGGTGGCTCATGCCTGTAATCCCCAGCACTTTGGGATACTGAGGTGGGAGGATCACTTGAGCCCAGGAGTTTGAGAGGAGGCAGGGCAACATAGTGAAACCTCATCTCTACAAAAAATTTTATAAATTAGCCCAATGTGGTGGCTCACACCTGTAGTTTCAGCTGCACAGGAGGCTGAGGTGGGATGATTGCTTGAGCACAGGAGTTGGAGGCTGCAGTGAGCTATGATCATGACACTGCACTGTAGCCTGGGTGACAGAGACCCTGTCTCAAAACAAAACAAAACAATGCAATCCAGGCCAAGTATGGAATTCCTGATCCCCTTGCCGACATTGCACATGATTTAGTTAGGGTTGGATATGTAGGCCCATTCTGGCCACAGGGACAGGAAAAGGGTTCTGGGGACCTCTGGAAAAGACTTTCTTTCTCCTAAGAAGATATACATAGATACAATATCTTTCTTCTTCTTGACTTCTTAGTGTCAGGAAATGATCCCGGAACTGCAGCTGCCATCAGAGGCCATGAGGGGCCCAAGTGTTAAAGAGGTGACAAGGACAGGAGAACAAGGAGACAGAGAGACCCTGGGGCTGGATGATGTCACTTCACTTCTATTTGTTTGGTCCTTGCATTCCATTTTCTCTTTCTTCCCACTGAAAACAACTGACATATAATGACTTCTGGACACTTACTTCTCAAGGTGTAAACTGTGGCACAGGAGCTTGTTAGGAATGCAGAGTTTTGGGCTATACCAGACTTTGGTTCAGGCTACTGGACCAAAACCTGCATTTTAATAAGATGCCCCAGAAGATTCATAGGCACATTAAAGTTTGAGAATAATTAAACTGATGGAGCCCTATAATTATAGCTATATTAGATAATCAATTATTTAATCCATTTATTTATGTAGTCCACATTTATTTATTTCAATGAGTGAACACAATTCACTCATTGAATTTAAATTCACTCATAGAATTTACAATGAGTGGAACACAAAGGTGTCCCAGCATCTGCCATATGAGTGCAATAAGACAAGCGTGATAAAAGGCTTGGAAGCTATAAGCTTCAGTAATACGTGGGGAGCCGTTAATTTCCTTGCTTAAAACCCCTTGGTGGCTTCAAATTGTACAGAAGAGAAAATTCAACATCCTTAACACTCTTTCCCCGCCACCCAACAGAAACAGGGTCTCGCCGTGTTGCCCAGGCTGGAGTGCAGTGGCGCCATCATAGCTCACTACAGCCTTGAACTCCTGGGCTCAGGTGAGCCTCCCAGAATAGCTAGGACTATAGGTGCATGACACCATGCCTGGCTAATTTTTTTTTTAACTTTTTGTACAGACAGAGTCTCACTGTGTTGCCCAGGCTGGTCTTGAACTCCCGGACTTAAGTGATCCTGCCTTAGCTTCCCAATATGCTAGGATTATAAGTGCAAGCCACAGTGGCTGGCAAAAAAAATCCTTAACAGTCTTTTAGGGCTTTGTAGGACCTGGCTGCTGGCCCCTTGATTTGCCTCCTCCTCGCCCTGCTTCATTGTGTTTCCCCACCTCCCCTTTGCCTGGTATAGAGAGTGAAAGCTGGCTGCAAATTCTTTGCCACTGCTCCCATGAAGAGGTGGGGTCCCTGTCCCCTCCCCTTGAGTCTGGGTGGGTCTATGACTGCTTTAACTGCCCAGTGGCGTCCTACCTGAATTCTTGACACCAGAATTTGTGAGATATAATAAAATGATGTTGTTTCATGCCTTTGAGTTTTGGGATAGTAGGTTATTCTGTAGCAATAAATAACCAGAAACTTGGCTGATTCCTACTCAGCCTAAGGGTTTCTTCCTCAGTGGGGCTTTTCCTGGCTTTCTTTCTGTATCAGGTCCTGCACCTTGGTGCTGTCTCCAGTACTGTGTTCTTTCCCTTCATAGCTGTCTTAGTCCATTCTGGCTGCTGTAGCAAAACCCCTTAGACTGGGTTCCTTACAAACAACAGAAATGTATTTCTCATGGTTCTGCAGGCTGGGAAGTCCAAGATCAAGGCACCAGCACATTTAGTGTCTGCTGAGGGACCACTTTCTGGTTCATAGATGGAGACTTCTGGCTATGTCCTCACGTGGTGGAAGGGGTAAATGAGCTCCCTTATGCCTGTTTCATAAGCCCATTTCACTTATGCCAGTTTCATTCAGCCCATTCACGAGGGCTTCACCTTCATAATCTAACACGTTCCAAAAGGCTTAACTTCTGAATACCATCACCTTGTGGGTTAGGTTTCAACAAAGGAATTTTGGGAGACACATTCAGACCATAGCTGCTGGGTTTACCTCTTTGACATCTGCCTTCTTGGACTATAAGTTCAGTGAAGGCTGACTAGTTCACCACAGTGTATGCAGTGCCTTGCACACTACCTGGCACATCCTGGGACCTCAAAAATATTTGTAGAAGTAACTAATTAATGAGTTATGCCAAGTGATTTCTAAAGCTTAAATTATACATATCTTTGGAATATGGGTAATATAGTCATGTGGTTCAAAATTCAAGAAGTGAAAAATCTCTCTCCTTCTTCTGCCTTTTGCCATCAAGTTCTCTCTCCCGGAGGTAACTCATGTTACCAGATCTGAATTTATCTTTACAGGAATATATTATACATATCAAAGCAATTGTGTATATGCTTATATTTGTAAGAAGTTTATCTCTCGTTTATTTTATTTATATGTTTTTGAGACAGAGTCTTCTTTGTCGCCCAGGCTGGAGTGCAATGGTGTGATCATGGCTCACTGCAGCCTTGACTTCCCAGGCTCAGGTGATTCTCTTGCTTCAGCCTTTTGAGTAGCTGGGACCACAGGCATGCACCACCATGCCTGCATAATTTTTTTGTAGAGACAAGGTTTGGTCATGTTGCCCAGGCTGGTCTGGAACTCCTGGGCTCAAGTGTTGAGGGAGGCCTACCTCGGCCTCCCAAAGTGCTGGGATTACAGGTGTGAGCCACCGTGCCTGGCCTTACCCATTGTTTAAAAAGCCCAAATTGCTTACTTTTCTGTCTCCCTTTTCTTCACTTAAAAATATATCTGAATGATTATACCATATCTGTACATGAAGTACCTCCTCGTTCTTTTTTATAACTACGTAACATTCCATATTTCTTTAACTAGTTCCCCATTGTTGGATATTTAGGTTGTTCCTGAACTTTTGCTATTATAAGCAATGTTTTCATTATTTTTATAGATGTGTACATCACTTCTACAGACACATATATATCCATTCATATACATATGAGTATATCTGTAGGAAAAGTTTCCAAAGTTGAATTGCCAAGTCAAAAAATCTGTGCATTTGTAATATTGACAACTATTGCTAAATTGTCTTGCATGGGTGTTGTATTAATTTCTACTCCTATTTGTAATGCATAGGAGTGCTTGTTTCTTTACAGCCTCACTGAGTGTATTATAAAACTTTTACATTTTCGTCAATCTGATGGTAAAAAATTGTATTTCAGTGAGGTTTTATTTTGCATTTCTCTAATGATGAGCATGTTTTCATATGTTTAGGAGACATTTGTGTTTTCTTTTCTGTAAAGCCATGTCCCTTACCCGTTTTTCCATTTGGCTTTTGGTCTTTTTCTTATTGAGTTGTTGGAGCTCTTTATATATAGAAACATTCATCTTTTGTTCTGTGATAACTGTCGCAAAATTTTTTCCCAGTTTGTCATTTGACTGTGCTGTTAATAGGTTTTACCTTTCAGAATTAAAAATTATGTTGTATTTATTATCTATTGCTCCATAACATATTACTCCAAAACTTAGTGATTTGAAACAACTATAATCCTTTATCTTTTCTTATGTTTTTTCTGGGATGGAAATTTAGACAAGACACAGCGGAGATGGTTTGTTTCTGCTCCATGGATGTTTGGGGCGCCAGGTGGAAAATATGAAAGCTGGAAGATAGAATTTTCTAAAGTCATCATAGAGGCAAAGGAAATTTTTTCCCTTTCCCCTCTGAAGGTTTGGGTCTGAAATATACAGGCAATAGACAGATTAAGAGGAGAAAAAGCATGCCAATTTATTTACATGCACTGAGGTATCACAAGAAAGTGAGTACCCAATAACCCAATGAGGTCTAGAAGCTCAGATAGTATTTTGAGTTATAAAAAGAGAATTAAAGGCTCCTGGGAGATGCTGGTGACAAACTATTGGAGGGTGAGGGGAGGAAATGCACTGTGAGCAAAGGTTATCTTATTGTGCAGATAAGGTCTCTCAGGTAACAGCCATCAAAAGAATAGGTGATTGCCTGTGGTAATCTCTGTCGTGGGAAGATATCAGACCCTCATTCTTCTTTAGGCAGATAAAGGGGCTTCAGAGAAAAACCTTTGCTTGCATCTGCTGTTTACTTTACTATCATAGATAAATATAAATTTCCTTTATAAAAGGACAGCTTTCAGAAGTATTCCTATCTGCAGTTCTCTAAATAATCAACTTGAAATATGCCAAAAAAGGATGTTCTGGGGTGGCATATTCTGACTGCCCACAGCATCATCTGGTGGTTGATACTAAAGCTGTCAGCTGGGAGCCTGACAACACAGTCATATGTGGCCAGACTCCCTCACAACCTGGCCGCAGGTCCCAATGGCAAGTGTCCCAGGAGAGAGCCAGGCTTAAGCTGTATTCCCTTCTATGACCTAGGCTTAGAAGTCAGTCATACAGCATCACATCCACCTCATCCATTAGTTGAGGTAGTTATGAATGGCCACCCAGTTCTAAGAAGAGGAAACATAGACTACCTTTGGATGGAGGAGTGTCAACATCTTTTTTTTTTTTTTTTTTTTTTTTTGATACAGAGTCTCTGTTGCCCAGGCTGAAGTGCAGTGGCACGATCTTGGCTCATTGCAACCTCTGTCTCCCTGGTTCAAGCGATTTTCCTGCCTCAGCCTCCCAAGTAGCTGGGACTACAGGTGTGTGCTACCGCACCAGCTAATTTTTGTATTTTGGGTAGAGACGGGGTTTCACCATGTTGGCCAGGCTGGTCTCGAACTCCTGACCTCAGGTGATCAGCCCGCCTTGGCTTCCCAAAGTGCTGAGACTACAGGTGTGAGCCATACTGCGCCCAACCGAGTGTCAACATTTTTGAGAGAATACCACAGTCTGTTCTTCTGGAGGTAATTGTGGATGTGAAGCTGCAGAACTGCTGTAGCCACCTGGCCACCATCCTGGTGTTATCCAACTCCAAGGAGGGCAGAGCCAAGAGAACCATAGGCAAACAGAGGCTGTTCCATGCATGAGTCCACCCTGAAACAGGCTCTGTGTCTGCACTCTCGTTATGTGAGCCAAGAAACAACTTAATTGCTGTTTCAGCCACTTTGAGTGAGGACTATTGAAACTAGATTTGTCTGCTGTCAACATTCTTGTCTTTGTTTCAAAGGCCTTATCAGGCAGAAATGTGGGGAGTCTCTGGGAGGTGGGGGTACACCTGACCTTTCTTTGCTCCATCCAGTGAAGATAAGGCCTTGGGAAGACTAGTGACAGTGTCTTTCAGGCATGGTTCTTATTTGCTCTCTTTTATTCGATCTGTGTTAATTATAATAATTTATATAAATATTCAAAAGGATGCTGACAAATGGAGGAGAGAAATAAGAAAAGTAAAGAAAAGCCTGCTTTCCTGAGAAGGCCAGTCCACATTTCCAGAGTGTAAACAGCGAGCCTGGGCCATAGAAACCTCATTAAAATGTTAGTGTTATACCTTTGTACTTCTGGACTGAATAGGAAATCATGCTTGTCCCATTATTTATGCCTCATCAATAATACATTAGCTCAGCTCCCAGTAAAGCTGACATTCACGAGAGGACAGATCGTTTTGTTTGGTTTACTCAACACCACAACGGGGCAGAGCAAGTTTATTGCACTTGTGTAGTCATGTGGTGAAGACCTTAGACCCAGACACGCAGGGGTAGCCAATTTCTCACTTCCTTCCCAGAGCTCTCCTTCCCCCTCACCACCCCCTACCCTCACTCCTGGCCCCAAATCAGCCCCTTCAGCTCAAAGATCACTTCACCAGAGAGACTTCCCTAAGTATAAGTCAGGGCTCTTTCAGTTACAAGTTATGGAAATGGATTTAAACAGTTGAAATATATGAGAAGGGGGTGAGGGTGCGGGGCAGGAGAAGACAGAGAGAGAGAGGCGTCAGTCACAGCTGTATCTAGGTGCTACATGATGATATCAGGATTTTGTCCACTCTATCTCTTGGTTCTCCCCGGCCAAGTTGGCTTCATTCTCAGCCAGGATCTCCTCATGCTGTAGAAAAGGCTACCATCTTCCTTTTAGCTTGATCATAATGCCAACACATAGGTTTTGCTGGTGCCACTCCTATTGGTCCAGGTTGAGTCCTGTGCCCATCCCTGAAGAAATCACTGTGGTTAGTTGGTTGGAGGATGGGGTGAAGCTCTTTATCCAGGCCTGGGTCATGTGCTCACTCCTGCAGTTGCTCATGGAGAAAGCCCCACCCAAGTTACATGGTCTAAGAATCGGGGAAAGGAGGTTCTTATGCCAGAAGAAGGGGGAATGAAGACTGGACAGCAAAACCAACAGATGTCTATTAACTTGAATCTCACAACATTGTTGATATTCAAATGTATTTGACCTGCAAAAATGATGGCTGATCTGACTCAAGCTAATGCATTCATACTCCAGGCTTGGCCTGGTCCCTCATTATATACTATCATAGAATTTATCACAATTTGCAATATCATCCACCATACATTCTGCAGTTGCTAGTGTCAGCCATCCAATAGGTTTGCTAAATATGTGATTATGCAAGTCTCTTATTTCTTTAATCCTAGTCTCAGTCATCTTTCTGGGCCTCCTGAGAGGGGGTGCTATCATAGCACCCTGGCTTTATGTGGGTCTGGGGCTGCCAAAGGCAATTTCCTCAGGTCTCTGTCATCTTAGCATAGCACCTGGGACAGAGTAGGCGTTCAGTAAATACTCATCAACTGAAAGTTAGCTCTCCAACAAGCGTTTATTGCTGTTGAGAAAACACAAAGAAACATAAGTCATAATTGGAAAAGTAATTAAAAATAAGATCTTCTGTCAACCTGGTGAATCTGCTCCACAAAATGAGGAAAACAATGAAACTATTTTATGATGATGAAAGAAGCATCAAGCCAGACTGTGATGTGCATCACTGGCAATCCACAAGAGTTTGCCAAGACAGATAGAAACCTCACCCTTTTATATGGCCAGGCAGATATAATCTTTTATAAACATGTAATTGTCCTTATCAAATAGAAAAAGAAAACGTTTCAGATTTCCTAATTGTAAGAAGCAGGAAATCACAACGAAGAGCCAAATGCCTAGGCTAAACCCCCACAGAGACAGGAAGACAGGGGGCCATCTCCTGGGTGTTCACATTTCAAGGAGATGGATCTAAGGCCTCCAAGAAACACATTCCTGGGATGCAAATTGGCAAGAGCCTTGTTTAGGTTTTAAAAAGATTTGCATACTTCTCAAAGACACAGAGAAAGGATTTCTTATTCCGTTTTGTTCTGTTTTTGTTTTTATTGATACATAATCTTTCCACATATTTATGGAGTACGGGTGACATTTTGTGACATACTTAGACTAGGTAATGATCAAGTCAGGGTCTTTGGGGTGTCCATTACCTCGAGTATTTACTATTTCTATGTGTTGGGAACATTTCAATTCCTCTCTTATGGCTATTTTGGAATAAACAAGATTTTGAGACTCAGAAAACAGTGGCCCAAAATGAAGGCCTCAGAAGCAAAAGTTTTTCTCTGACCTTCTCTTGCCCGCCTATCTCTCAGTCCTGCTCTCTCCAAAGGCCAGCCACTGGAACAGGTCCTTTTCCCTAAGGTAGATCATGGAAACCAGAACTCCTTTTCTCCAAAGCTAACCACAAAAACCTAAAAATATTACTCTAACTTTTCCTCTGCCTTTCTGTATAAAAACTGGCCATAAAGAAATCATCTGACCTCGGCCAGGTGCAGTAGCTCACCCCTGTAATCCCAGCACTTTGGGAGGCCGAGGTGGGTGGATCACGAGGTCAGGAGATCGAGACCATCCTGGCCAACATGGTGACTCCTCTTTTTGGAAGGAACCTCTGTTTTATCTCATGAAACTTCATATGCTATAAATGGACAAATTTCTCTCAAGCCTAAAGCACTATTCTCTTTTACATTAAACTCCTTTATCTCTTTTGTGTTAAAATACATACATGTATGCATGTGTATGTTATACATTGTGTCTACATACATGTATATGTCTAAACATATGTTTATATATTATCTACACATGATACCAAATTAAAGATGAGTGAGTACTCATAAATTAAATAACTATCACAAATACTTTTCAAGTTCGTGTGACTTTAGTAACCTTTGGTAAATAAATAGAGTTTTCAAATTTTTGTTAAAATAAAATAATCTTCACAATTTAATTTAGACATTCTTTGCCTGGGTTTATTGGTCAGACAGGTTTATACTAGAAGTTTGAAGGTCTTTACTGGAGACCTTCAACTTGAAGATCATAAAGCTGCTGCTTCTATGATATTTTTGATACTTTCTTAATTTCTCTGTGACCTTATAAAAGCATGAAAGTGTGGTTTTTCTTGAAGGGAAAGTAATTTTATCTAATTAGAGCACTTTAAAAGTTGTTTTCAATTGAAGGAAAAATGATAGATAAAACTGTAGACTATAGTTTGTTCTAACCATTAACCTTTGTTTTTCTTTTGTTTCCATAGAAATTCCTGTGAGGTTTCATCCACATAACATGACCACTTTGCTAGCCAAGCCTCCTCTTCTCTCCCTCCTACAACCTGTCTTGCCACTATCATCTGATTTATCACCAAAACCTGGTTTTGGCCATGCTCTGAGTCCCCACTCTTTCTGTCACCTCAAGATGATATATAAGCCTCTGTACTCTCTTGGGGAGTAGGCAATCACTCTGTGGTTCTCTGTACACATGTTAATAAATTTTGCATGCCTGTCTCCAATTAATTTGTGCTTTGTGAGTTGATTGTTCAGTGAACTTTCAGAGGGCTAATCAGGCCTTGGATTCCCTTAAGTGTGGCTTCCAGAAGAGCAGAGCTTTGGTCCTACCAACTGTGCCAAACTGTAGGGGCCAAGGGAAATTTTCCCTTTTGCCCTTTGAGGGTAAACTTTTAAGTAAACTTTTGACTATTGAGCTCTTTTACAAAATTCTTTTAAAATATTTTATTATCAGATTTTAGCTGGGACACACAGCTGATATTTATGACTTTTTGACTTTTTTTTTTAAAACCAAAGTTACCTTTTAAGTGACTTACCAAAGCCAGTAAACTGTAATGAAGATTATGACTTAACCAAGGACTCACAAGGGGAGACAGCTCAGAACAAAAAAAAAAAAAAAAAGGAAAGTTTTGTTAGTACAACCCACATTTCTTTCTGGCCTTATTTTCTAGGGTCTCACCTGAGTGTCTACAGACAAAGGTCCCAAATCCTTGTGTCTCCTTATAGATAGAAGACAGAAGATCGAAAGCAGCTCATGGTAAACCCAGGGGATTGAAAAATACATCTAGCAGAGATATTATAAACCTTCAGGAAGGTTTATAATGGAAACCCAGGAAAAAATATCTAAATTAATATCTGAAGGCATTTCTATTTTATTTTGCCAACAGTATTGAAACTCTTTATGTGCTGAAGATTATTAAAGTCACGTGGACTTGAAAAGCATGTGGGCTTATTTACTTAACTTATGAGTACTCATTTATTTATAAGTCAATTTGATACTCATGTCGACAGTCTATAGACAGATATGTACACATACATGTAAAGATACAGATAGACACAAAAACTTTATAGTATTGATTTTATAATTTTGGCCACAAGACAAATAAAATTCACTGGTTTAAAAGGACAGCTGGATTCAAACTATGCCTTTGTAAATGGAATAAGTTAAAGGTTATTTGTCCCACATGGTCCGAGCACTTACTGAATTTTAGAGAAAGCAAAGTAGCAATTTATGTTCCAAACATACACACACAAAAAAAACAGAGAGACAGAGAGAATTTAAGCTTTTTCACGGAGTTTGGGTGTGTTAGAGGAACGTTAAAAATGGATGTCAAGGCAATACAAAATCATAGGAATTTACCATAGAATTTTATAAAGAGATCAAGTTTATTTAGATAGGTAGCATTTAATTTAGTGTCTGTTTTCCAACTGGACCACTGGGATCAGGGTGGAGCCCATTAAGGAAGAGCACCAACGAAGCATTTACAGTTTTTAGCGCCTAATGATTTAAATATGTGAAAAGCAGGCACAACTGAAGGCAGAACATTTAGACCCTTAAAGATCGAGGATCTCACTTTTACGTTGATTTCCAGGTCCCCAAAAAGAGGGAAGCACATGCAACACTTTCAGAGTGCACTTTGCTACAAAGACATTATAAGTGTTTAAACCACACCTTTCTTATCTAAACACAAAGAAATAAGTAGTCTCCTGTAGTAATAACCGTTTACTGTAAACAAGTCCTCTTGGCCACCTCCAAAACTGCAGCTGTTGCCAGTCATCACACACACCAACGTCAAGTTCTCTCTCACACTACAAAGCAATCTCTGATATCCCCAAAAGCCAAAGAGATCAGGCAACACAATACAAAAGAGAGTAGAGTTTTAGGCGTGAGAAAAATCTGTTTACAACTCTTTAGACTCTACAGGAAGACAGAAGACCACCAAAAGGGGGCAGTGGTACTTTTCCTATGTTCCTTAAAGTGTTCGAATCATTAGATGTCACCTCTAGATTCTTTCTGTGGTACTGAAGGCAGCAAAGAGAAAGAAAGAATAGGGAGGAGTAGAAGCAAATGAGAGAACAATCCTTAAGAAGGGAAGTAAACACAAGGACCAAGCACATAATTTCAGTCCACTGGAAAAAAAATTCCAAAAAACAAGATCCAAAGAGAAAAACCAGAATTTTTTTTGCTCTGTGTGTGTGTGTGTGTGTGTGTGTGTCTGTGTGTCTGTGTGTGTAACAGTCTGGCCATAGAGCTCCTTTTAAAAAAATTCCTTTCAAATCTCTTATTATTAGATTTCAGCCAGGACAGAAGGCTGATATTTCTGGCTTTTGAATCTTTTTTCCCAAAGACACCCTCCCAAGTGGCAAAGCAATATCCCTAAAAGTCAAAAGTCATGCAAACATCAAACCAAAAGGAAATGGTTCCCTCACCAGGAATTGAACATCGGCCGTAGCAGCGAGAGCTCCAGATTCCAGATCCTTGCCACTAGACCACAGGATGGAGTGCTTTTATTTACTTATTTTCTTTTTTCTTTTGGCAAATCTTGCAGGTGATACAAAGCAGGTAGTTTGAGCATTTAAGGGATTTTTAAATTTAAATTTTAATTAATTAATTATTTATTTTCAGGCTCTTTTTTTTTTTTTTTTTTTTTTGAGACAGAGTTTCATTCTTGTTGCCCAGGTTGGAATGCAATGGCACAATCTTGGCTCACTGCAAACTCCGCCTCCCGGGTTCAAGCGATTCTCCTGCCTCAGCTTCCCAAGTAGTTGGGATTATGGGCATGTGCCACACACCTGGCTAATTTTGTATTTTTAGTAGAGACGGAGTTTCTCCATGTTTCGGTCAGGCTAGTCTTGAACTCCTGACGTCAGGTGATCCGCCCACCTGGGCATCCCAAAGTGCTGGGATTACAGGAGTGAGCCACCATGCCTGGCTGCATTTAAAGGATTTTTAACTTGTTTCAGATCTAATATTGTTTAGCAAATTCCCTGGATATTAGCCTTTCAACATCAGTGTCAGTGAGTACTTCTGGTTTAGGAAAGATTTGTTGGATCTGCATTTTTATAAGCTCAACACTTTTATTTTCATCCATTTCCCCCTTTAAAAGACTATTAATCTCTTAATTACCTGTTTTATTACCCTAAGCAATTGTCAGCTGGGCAACAAAGTTGTGTTTTGGAGACTCATCTTGTTCATTGAGTGCCCTTTTTAATTGGGTGCAGAACGGTTCAGAACCAGATGCGGTTCATAGTGACTCTGGAACAGCCACAGTAGGAGTTTCAGGCAGGGGCTCAAAGACCTGGGGAACTTCTTCAGGTGTTGGTGATGGACATCTTTGGTTTGCCTCCTGAATGAAGGCAATTTTTCTCAGAATTTGTTTTAAAGGATTTTGGGTGCCACTGGGGGCAAGTCCCCTATTTAAGTTATCTGGTTCTACAGCCAGTTTTTTCTGATTGTGTGTGCAAATAAATTACTTTAGGTATTTCAAGAGATTCCCCCTCCACTTTTTCTTTTGGTCACAGTTGCTTATGACCATCCTGGGTTAGGTGGGTCCTCTCTCCTAGACATCCACAAGACAGTGCCCCATAAGTGTTGTACATAAAACCAGCTGCTGGTTAACTCAAAGGAGTTGGTCACAAATGAAAAATCAAACCCGAATTTCAAAAACAGGAAAGCAGCTGCAATGTTGAAAGTATGCTACGTAAAGCAAGACCACTGGTGCCTAATGCCAATCCTTTGACCCAAACCTCCGCTGTGAGACAGAGGCAGAAAAACTTTGACCCCAGTCCTGAGACAGAGGCAGAAAAAAGGCCATTCTCTGCAGTGCTCTTTACCTAAACCTCCTGTCCAAAGATGGACTGAAGCCCTCACTCTTAAAGGAAAGAGAGGGTCTGAAAAACAGCCCCCAAAAGTCTAATCCCCAACCAAAGAGTAGGAAGTCTGAATGTAGGAGAACATCTGAAACACCCAATGGGGCTTCTGAAGAGGGAATGCTCATGCTGGTACCAAGGACTGCTTTCAGAGAGAGACACCAGGTGGTCTGTGGGAGTCACGCTGAATCCTACTGACTTATGCCAGATATGTTGACCTAAAAGGAAGAAGCTGAGGCAAAGTTAATATAAGTAGAGCATTTCTTTGGGCCAAGCTTGAGGATTGCAATCCAGGAGCACAGATTCAAGTTGCTCTGAATTAGTTACAAGTGGATTTTTAAAGGCAGAAAAGGGGGACATGGAATGGGCTGATACAAAGTTGCCTGTCAGTAATTCTCATTGGTTTACAGGAATAACATTGATTAGTGTTCGGTTATAAGTGGTAAGCTGTGGTGTATGGGTTATAGTGTCCAGTGTGGCATTATTAGGTTAATTTGTAGCTCTTCGTGGCAATAGCAAGTGATTTCAAGAGAATACATAGGCCAGGTGTGGTGGTGCACACCTGTAATCCCAGCACTTTGGGAGGCCAAGGTGGGAGGATTACTTGAGGCCAGGAATTTGAGAGCATCCCAGTCAACATTTTGAAACCCTATCACTACTAAAAATACAAAAATTAGCCAGGTGTGGTGGCATACACCTGTAATCCCTGCTACTTGGGAGGCTGAGGCAAGAGAACTGCTTGAACCCGGGAGGAGGAGGTTGCAGTGAGCTGAGATGGCACCACTCCACTTCAGCCTGGGCGCCTGGGCAACAGAGAGAGACTTTGTCTCAAAAAAAAAAAAAAAGATAAATACATAGGTCAAAGTGGGGAGGAGGATGTGAACACGGTCTCATTTTAATGTCTTTCTGGGCCTGATAATTAAAAGGATTTGCATTCCTCAAGTAACAGTTTTCTCAATATCATCTTGAGGTTACAGTAAGAATGGGAGGCTTAGATTATGGCGAAACAGGTTATGGAGTGGGGGGAGACAGTCATTCTGTTGAGGGGCAAAATGACTTCCAGGGAGAATGAATGGATGGGAAATAGAGATTAACTTGTAAATAGCTTTCTTTGGAATTGAAGGAGTCTGAGACACAAACATCTTGTAAAAGGGTCTGTTCAGGTATGGTTACATTCTTGGTCTTCTTTTCTGTAATAGATAATGAGATGCCAGAGAGGAGAAGAAAAACAATTGTTCTTGGTGGGTCCTGACTTTAGGCAGATAAAGGAACTTCAGGGAACAGCTTCGTCCTATGCTTTGGGAGAGACAGGGGTTGGGCAGGGGTAGAGGGGAAGGTCAGACAGACCTTAAGCCTTCTTCAGATCAGCATGTCAACATGCCACATTTTGGGGTAACAGTTTCTGAGCCCCAACAGCCCTTATAGGTGACCTCTCTCCCAAGAACAACTCTTGCCAGCTTTTAGAAGCACTGCTTTCACTCTTTGCCCCTTGTTAAAGAAAAAATTATTCCGACACTTGCTAAAATGGTAAGGATGATTTCTTTCAAGACGATAGCAACAGGGGCTTTGTGATGGGGAGGAGCAATCACGCTCTGCTCCAAATACAACAGGGATAAGTGAAGATTTACAGCCAAGGTGCAGGGTAAGGGTCAGTGGATGGAAAATTACTAAGAGGAGATATCAGTGCTGGCAGGATTCTTGCTAAACCTTCTAAATAGGATTCTTGCTAAAGGCAGACCAAGGGCTTAAATATCAAAAGTGGAGAATGAGGAACTGAAGCAGATATCAAAAGTGATGAGATATCAAGAGTGGAGTAGGAGATCTTCCTAAACTCACTTCACAGGATCCTTACCGAGACTGGGCTAGGGAAACTGAAAACAGGACGGGGGGCCAAGGTCAAAGCTTAGTTGGGAAGAGGGCTAGAGGAGCCTGACTAAACTTTAGTCAAGGAGAGTCTTCGTCACCCTTCAGACTTCCTGTTGCCGATCCCTCCACCTCACCATCCCTTGCTGGTTCCTGCCTACCCCCTGCACATAGTCCTTTCATTAAACTCCCTTTGATTAAACTGTTTGAGCCACAGTTTCTCCTTCTTCTGCCAGGCCCCTGCCTGCTCATCCCTACCTACCTCACAGAGCTCTGTTAATTAATAAGAAGATGCACGCAAAAGAGCTTGTGAAGCCTAAGTATAAGGAGACCATCTCCATGTTGGAGAGGAATCCCAGTACCATGCAAAGAGCTCTAGGCACCAAGGAAAAACTTCCCTTTTGCCCTCTGAAGTTCCACTGAAAATCAACTGAAAAAAAAAAAGGCAGATTCATAGGCGAAAAGGCATGCAAATTTTAAAATGTGCACGGGAGTCTTTCAAAACACAACTCAAAGAAATGGCCAGAGGGTGGACGCTTTCATATTCCATCTTGAAGTTACAGGAAAAATGGGGGCTTATGGTGTGTGGCAAAATAGGTTGGGGGGTGGTGGAGAAGAGGAGGCCTGGCTGGTAAAGTTGGGCTTGTTATGCAGATGAAACCTCACAGGTAGCAGGCCTAAGAGAGGACAGATTGTGTGTGTGTGTGTGTCTTTCAAACAGTTAAGGTGTTGAAGTCTCAGTTAACCTTTCTTAGATCTGGATATGGGAGGTTCCACAGAGAAAGCCTGGCTGCATCAGTGCAGAGTTCTCTCTCCAGATGCAATCTCCCCAATAAAAGACAGCCTTGCAGGGCTACTTCTGTCTGGAGGCCCTCTGAACAGCCTTCTCAAAATATGCCAAATAATAGAGTGAAATATTTTGTTTCCTTCACGACACAGGCTTGGGCTCAGTCCTGAATTCAAATCCTGGCTCCTCCCCTTATTAGCTGTGCTGATGGAGGCAACCACTTATCTTTCCTAAGCCTCCAGTTCCCATCTCTTTTATGGTCTTGGAGGACTGGATATGATAACGCACCCGAGCTTCCTAACAGACTCCCGAGCACACGACAGGTGGTAAATATATGATTAGTTTTCCTACCTCTTCCCTTCTACCCCTATTGTGAAATTGTCTTAGGCAGGTTTTAAGGACCTTTCAGGGAGCACTTCAATCCGTTTTCTCAACTCTCTGAGAGGCAGAGCTTCCCATTTAAGCAAGAATGGCTTGCTACAGGCCAGAAATGTATTGAATTGCCCAGAACTAATGTTGTTTTGCTTTTTCATCAGATATCACGAAGCTCTGGTATAAAGCACGGATTGCATTTTTGTGTTGTTTTCTTTTTATTTATTTCAACCCCAAACAGCCATACACAGCGTTGTTACAGAAAACATTCAAACAACACAGAAGTCTGTATAGTAAAAATTGCAAGTCCTTACCTCAGGCACTTTGCGATGGACATTTAGGGTGCTGCGGTTCAAGCAGCCTAGGAAATAACATTTTTCTTTCCAGCCTGAAACTTGAACCAATTGAGAAATAAGATCAAGACAGATGCGGCCAAATATCACTTTATAAAGTCAGTATTGCAGAATGTGGTTTATACTTGTAGGCAAGTGGGTTTCCTAACTAAACCCCAGAATTAGAGAGACCACTACCCTGTCACAGTTCATACTGGACCAGTTCCAGTAGAGCCTTGACCACTAATCACAGCCTGGCCCAGGGAAATCCAGTTACAGGCTCTCTGTAGGGGGGCACACTGTCAAAGGAAGGAGAGAGGAGGGGACCGAACTCATGCCAGTTCCTTATTCCAAATGCATCAATCATGTAAGCTGGCCTCACCTGTGTATACGTGCCTGCCTGCATGCATGCGTGTGGGTACATGAGAGAGAGGTGGGGGACAGACAGACAGAGAGAGGGAAGGGGTGGAAACAAGTCAGGAGCATTATAGTAATGACTGCTGCCCATGAGAAAGAAAGACATAAGGGTGGTTCCCTTTCCCCATATATCATCTCATTTCCTGCCACTGTCATAGTGCTTCCGCAAACATCCTTGCACATTTCATTAGGCCCTTGGGTGAGTATTTATGTAGAAAGAGTTTCTAGCAGGGGGTTGGTGATTATGTATACTTTAGGTTTGATGTGTACTGAGCATTGATTTTGGACCAGGAGCTGAATGGATTTTCCTCCCTTTTATTTCTGCTGGGATTTACCAGCCTCAATTTACTAATAGTCTCTTCCGGTAGGGAAGGCTGCTAAGGACAACACATTGTTACCTTAACTGCTGCATGGCCTTCTGCATAAGGGCCAGTTACAGAGAGTCAGGTCAGCCATGTAAGGGTAGATTCAGGCTTTCCTGTCTGAGCCTTTGAGTTGCAGTACCCAGACATGTAATGAATCCTCCTCCACCTCCAATGCCCTCCTCTGTCAAATGGACATCGTATCACCTAGGGGTGTGGGGGAGAATTAAATGAGCTGATGTACTTAAAGTGCCTGGGAGAAAGATCAAGAAAGGAGGAGAGAGAAGAAGGAAGGGAGCGGGCACCAGTGCAGACTGAGGAAAATTGAGTTTGCAAGACCCATCTAGTGCTGGGCCCAGTGGCTCACGCCTGTAATCCCAGCACTTTGGGAGGCTGAGGTGAGAGGATCTCTTGAGCCCAAGAGTTCAAGACCAGCCTGGGCAACATGGTGAGACTCTCTTTTTTATGTAACAGTAAAAAAGGGCCATCGCCTTGTACTAAGAGGCCAAAAGAGACGCCTTGTACTAAGAGGACACTTTGTATTAAGAGACGCCTTGTACTAAGAGGCCAAAAGCAAACCTCCAGGATACACAGCACCGATGGAGAGGGCTACTGGGACTACCTGCCTGAGGCTTAAATACCCTCCCAGGGGGTTCATCCTCAGGACGGTCCCCAGATACCTGAGTGTACCACAGATCCTCCTTGGTCATCATCAAAGGAGGAGCTCATGGGAGTGAAACTTCATGGAATTAGCGCTAATGACTTCAATAATGAAAAAAATCGGAAATAAAGTGCAAGGTAGCTATCGGGGGGAATAGATGCAATGGGCCTTGACTGTGTCACAACTTTCAGTCCGAGAGTGGGTATTATCAGATGCGTTGTTAGGGATAAGAAAGCCGAGGCTTACAAAGGTGACCTAAGTTGCCCACCGGCCCCCAGCGAGCTTGCACTTTCGGTCCGTGGACTCCAGAGACAGTGCTCTTTCCGGACCCGGGGTTGGGCGGGATTGCCGTGTAGAAGGCTAAGCCAGCGTGCCCTCTCCTGGCCTCCTCCAGCTTGGGCCCAGCCTGCGGGAGCCGACTCCGGGTCCCCGCGCCCTCCCTCTGCCTCCTCCCCTGCCAGCCTCCTCGCCGGCCCCCCGCCAGTCCCTGCCGGGTGGAGGAGGCGCGCCGGCAACGCCGCGTCCTAATCAATGGGCCGGGCGGCTTAGCGCGCGCGGCCACCTGGTCCGAGGAGGAGCAGTCCCGGGGCCCGCCGCAGGTCGGGTGGCTCAGCCATGGCTCCTCGGGGCGCAGCGGCCAGCCGGAGCCCGGGACCCTGCGCGGGGCGCTGAGCTCCAGAGCGGGCAGAGGGCACGGGCAGGCGGACGTCTGGGCGCCCTCGGGGAACGTGCGGGCACCATGCGTCCCCACCTGTCGCCGCCGCTGCAGCAGCTACTACTGCCGGTGCTGCTCGCCTGCGCCGCGCGCTCGGTGAGTACTGCGCCCTTCTGCAGGCTGGGGGCCCGAGGGAGCGACAGTCTCGCCCTTTCTCCGGCCTCGGGCAGGATGCAGGTGCAGAGGGACAAGCAGATCTTCCCATGAGGAATAGGGACTCTTCCCTCCCAATCCTCCCAACATTAATCTCTCCCAGCTCTTCTCCGGAGGGACCCTTTCCCAAAGAAAAACATCGTGCGCGCCAGACGAAGGCAGCTCTAAGATGAATCCCTGTGCCCACCACCGACCCCTTCCTCTGGTCTGGCTTCTGAAACTCTCCTAGACGGAAATTCTGGAGCCGCCCGTGGCAGTGCCTACTGTCCTGGGCGCTTTGCCTCCAATCTTTCCTTGAAACCTTGTAATCACCTTTCGAGGCTGATATTATCACCGTCACCTTACAGACAAGGAAAGAAAAGGAAAGGAGAGGAGAGGGGGAATAAAAATTCTTGCTGCAAGTCAGAAAAAGAGGATTGGAACCCACATCAGTATCAGTCTGCCCCCAGACCTTGACATTTTCACACTCACGGGCTGCGGGTGGGAAAACCTGAGGGAGCTCGGGCAGGAGCTTCCGGGTCTGCGATGGGACCGCCTGCCACTCTCCCCACACTGTCTCGTGTGGGATGCGGCTCCCTAATGTCTGCGTGTCTGGTGGCTCCTGGGCGCTGCTGTTCCCCAAAGCCAGGTCCTGGCAAGGGGCTGGAGGAGGAAAATAATAATAATAATAATAATAATAATAATAATAATAATAATAGCGGCAGGATGGGTGGTTTGTTTTTCTTTCCAACAGAAATTCCTGGGAGTCCCGGGCCTCTCTGAGCTCCGGGATCTCTGATAAAGAGAGTGGCCCCACCCAGACCAGCAGAAAGGAAGGAATGGGGAGGGAGTGGGGGTTAGAGGTGGGGGCCAGATTCCAGAATCATCCCTTCCCACTAGCATTCCAAACTGGTCCCCAAGGCGTCTCTTCCAAGAAGCTCCCCAGGGAACGCGCTTGGGGACCCAACTGAGTCTCTGATCTCTGTCCTGGGCAAGTCTCATGGTGTCCAGCCTCCTTGTCTTCCCTTAGTCCCCTCTGGTTTGATTATAAGGAAAACCAATGCTCCCGGAGCCGACCAGAGTGTTGACACTCAGGAGACGCTCATTTTTCTGGTAGCCCCAAGACTTTCAGCAGCAGTAGTTGGGATGAGTGCAATTTGGAGCTTGCTTGGAGCTCCCTTGCCACCGTGGAGCCTCCTCTCTTCAGTGGCAGTGCTGGCCTTGCAAGATGCTAGAGCAACAGCATGCACTCATGAGTTTTGACTCCCAATTTGGAGAAATGCCAACTGGGATACTGGGGACAGTGCAAAGCCAGGTAGAGCCAGAAGGTGTGTTATTCCGTGGCTGGGGGTGGGAGAGGCAATAGCTCTTTCCTTGGGACCCTCCCAGCCTCCTTCTTAAGTATTTGCAGTGACTCTGAGACTGTCGTAACTGGTACCTCGAGTGCAGGACTGAGGTTCAGCCTACATTTTTATCTCAAGGAAATCACTGGATTATCACAGGAATAAATGGAAGGGGAAAATGAGAGGCTTCACTTGGTTTAAGTCTTCAGTGTACCTTGGAAGGATGCTTCATTATGCTCTGGTCCCAATCCCTCATTTTAAAAATGAGCACACTGAGACTCTCAGAGAGAAGGGAGCTGCCCGAGATCAGCAAGTTAGTAGTAGAGCCGGGACTAGCAGCTCTACTCGCCCCACATACCCCACTTAACCTACTAAGGTTAGCACCCAGATCTCTTGATTCCCAACATCCAGGGCTCTGTCTTTTATACCCCTTGTATTTCCTTTTTCTTTTTCTTTTTTTTTTTTCTTTTGAGACAGAGTTTCACTCTTGTTGCCCAGGCTGGAGCGCAGTGGCGCGATCTTGGCTTACTGTAACCTCCGCCTCCCAGGTTCAAGGGATTCTCCTGCCTCAGCCTCCCAAGTAGCTGGGATTACAGGCATGTGCCACCATGCTCGGCCAATTTTTTGTATTTTTCGTAGAGATGGGATTTCTCCATGTTGGTCAGGCTGGTCTGAAACTCCTGACCTCAGGTGACCTGCCTGCCTCGGCTTCCCAAAGTGCTGCGATTAGAGGCATGAACCACCGCGCCCGGCGGTCCCTTGTATTTTCAAATGTGCATTGCTGCCTTACATAATCACAAGATGGTTTCCTGTGTATAAGTCGTGGTCCTTGGGTTATTTTACAGCTTCTGTAGACCTTAGATCTCACACTTCTTGGCTGAGAACTCCTGTAATAAATAGGAGTGGAACTGACCTACTTTGGTTGGAATATTTCCCAGCCTCTGGAGCCCTGCTTTCCTTCTGTTTGACTCTGGGTGGTCAGACATTTGATTTTGAAATCTAAGTGTGTTCAAATAATTTTTTATTCATTTGAAG
Source organism: Pan paniscus (assembly GCF_029289425.2). Taxonomy (NCBI): domain Eukaryota; kingdom Metazoa; phylum Chordata; class Mammalia; order Primates; family Hominidae; genus Pan; species Pan paniscus. The sequence continues at coordinate 21,522,014 of NC_073262.2, read as the reverse complement.
CTCCCCCTTGAGGGAGATTATAGGCATCTTCCTAATGGAAGGGGGTCAGTGAGGCCAAATTGCTTATTATCGCTCTCCCTCTACTCCATATAGGGAGGCGTCAGAAGTGACTCTTGTAAGTGAAACCCAAAAAGTGGCCGAATGGGGCAGTTTTCTGAGGCCTCCCTATAAGAAATACTGATCACAGCCCCCTCTGCGGCCCCACCCCCATACATCTCATGAGAACTTTTACCTGGAACATTACTGTAATTATTTACTAACACATCTGTCCCCCAAACCCCAATACGCACACTTTGAACTTGAACATGGAGACTCATCTTGTTCATCTTTCATCCCTAGAGTCTGTCACAGTGTAAGAGGGAGCTCAGTGAGTGTTTGTTGAATGAATGCATGGATGACTGAATGAAATCATGCTGATGCAGCAACAAATAAGGAAGAATCACCTCTTGAAAGCACTCCTTACTTGCTAAATTGTACAGAAATGTTTCAGGCTGTAGAGAAAGAGTCACTCAAGGTAGGGCTTTTTAATCCATGACATTTGGCAAACTGCCAATTTGTTAACCTTAGTGAGTTAAGTGAGGTGTGTGGGGCTGGTTTTTCCTTCAAGCAGAGTTTCTTCACACCACTGACATTTGGAGCCAGATAATTCTCTCTTCTGAGAGCTGTCCTGTGCATTGTACAATGTCTAGCAGCATCATGGATCTTTGCCCTCTAGAAGCCCATGATCACTCCAAAGCTGTGACAACAGAAAATGTATCTCTAGACATGGCCAAATTTTTTCTGGGGGTAGGAAGGGCAAAATCGCCCCTGCTTGAGAACCGCCGCCTTAAAGGTTGTCATGTTTCAGGACAGATACACAGATAGGGCTAACAATAGGTATTCATTTCACATTGGGTTTGGGGCAGTGGGGTTGGTGATAGGGCATCTGAGTCAGAGGATGGAAACAGGTGTGCCTGATGAAAACCAGTTTCCAAACTGGACAAAGGACTTCTGTGGAGAATGTTTCCTTGATCTATTCCACCCTCCCTTCCCATCTTTTTCCCTCCTATCTCCATCCCTCCTCAGTTGATGGCTAAGAAATATAAAAATTCCAAGTACAGGCTCTGGCACATGGAAGCCTTCAGTACATGGTGGTCGCTGCCCTGTCCAGTCATGCATCTGGATCCAGAAGCTGACAAGCCCTGTGGCTGCACAGTGAGCAGAACCTTAGAAAGGCCTGCAAGCGTTGCCTGCAGAGCTGGTAATTACCCTGTTGCCCGGGCGGGAGTGCAATGGTGCGATTATGGCTCACTGCAGCCTTGAACTTCCTGGCTCAAGTGATCTTCCCACCTCAGCCTCCCAAGCAGCTGAAACTACAGACACCTGCCACCATCCCCATCTAATTTTTTAATTTTTTTAGAGATGGGTCTCACCATGTCTCCCAGGTTGGTCCTGAACTCCTGGGCTCAAGTGATCCTCCTGCCTTAGACTCCCAAAGTGTTGGGATTATGGGTATGAGCCACCATGCCCAGCCTGGGAGCTGATTATTGATGACTTTTCAGAGGAGGGTCACTGGGGATTTTTTTTGTGTACCTGGAAAAACACTTTCTAGTTTTCTGAAGAAGTATTTGTGGATTTCTTTTGAGATTTTTATTATCCCTGAAGTTAATAAGTGAAGGATGATGAAGGCTCCTTTAATTGACTGTTATTTTCTACCAGACACTCTGCTGAGTCCCTCCTAACACTAACACTCACTTCAACAGTTATTAGCCCCATGGTGCAGATGAGGAAACTGACACTTGGATAGATGTGAGGCCATTTGCTTAAGGCCACCCAGCTGGACATGGTGACATGAGACCTTAAACCTGGAACTTCTTTTTTGTTTTGTTTTCTTTTTTTTTCCTTTGTTTTTATTTTCTTTTTCTTTTTTTTTTTTTTTTGAGACAGAGTCTCATCTCACTCTGTCACCTAGGCTGGAGTGCAGTGGCGAGATCTTGGCTCACTGCAACCTCCGTCTCCCAGGATCAAGCGATTCTCCTGCCTCAGCCTCCTGAGTAGCTGGGACTACAGGCATGCACCACAATGTCCGGCTAATTTTTGTATTTTTTAGTAGAGATGGGGTTTCACCACATTGGCCAGGCTTGTCTTGAACTCCTGACCTCGTGATCCACCCACCTTGGCCTCCCAAAGTGCTGGGATTACAGGCGTGAGCCACCGCAGAGCTTCTTAACCAGCACATGCATCTGCTCCAAAAGAGAGGCCTGTTCCGGGTTTCTGGTGCCCAAGGAGCTGTCATAAAATTATCTCCCAAACTTCAAAATAGCATTAAGTTTCATTTAAACTAATCAATTTGTGAAACATAAAAAAAATACTGAGTTACACACAGCGTTTATTGAGGGGCCCAGAAATGAGCATGGGGTCACAAAATCCAACAGGAGGAGATACCCGTTCCCAAACTGTTTAGGGGAGTCCACTTAGGCGGAGCGCGGTGGCCCATGCGTGTAATCCCAGAACTTTGGGAGGCCGAGGCGGGTGGATCACCTGAGATCAGGAGTTTGAGACCAGTCTGAGACCAGTCTGACCAACATGGAGAAACCCTGTCTCTACTCAAAGTACAAAAAAATTAGCTGGGCGTGGTGGCGTATGCCTGTAATCTCAGCTACTCGGGAAGCTGAGGCAGGAGAATCGCTTGAACTTGGGAGGCGGAGGTTGCAGTCAGCTGAGATCATGCCATTGTACTCCATTGGGCAGCAAGAGCAAAACTCCATCTCAAAAAAAAAGGGGGAGTCCACCTGCTTTGGCATCATCACCCTTTGGAGTTCCCACAGAACTTCCCACCCTCACCCTGTCCTCATGATCCCCACCCAGGTTGGGAAGTCCCCAGATTTCCTACCATGACAAGGGAGGACATAGCCTCTCTTCCTGGCACCCCCTTGCTGAAAGCCTAGATTTAATATCTGGGATTCGAGCTCCACCACCAGAACAGCCTCTTGCAGTGAGCCCCAGCTTGGTCTCTGCATTCCTGCTCTTAGCAAGCTATAGGTTCTCACCACTGACCTTCACTCAGGCTTCGGGACAACCTGCAGCTCAAGGTAAAACCACAATACTCAGATGCTATCTACTTGCTTACATTACAAACAGAAGGCTGCTCAGCATTCCTATGGACTCCTGGAGCCCACCCAGCCTCTACATTGTGCGTCTGTTCCAAGGATGGCATTTGGGGAGGGTCATCCCCGGTTCATCACGTCCCTCAGTCTTAGCCCATTGTGCTGCAGGCTCCTGAGGTTCCCAGAGTCATCTCCAGATGCCGCCATGTCCCACCCCACTTCCCTCACCTGAGGCTCTTAGGCGTGCTCCTGATGGCCACGTGTCTTTCAAATTTCTCACCTCCCGCCTCCCTCTCATATTCAACAGATGGGCTCACCTTCCATTTCCCAAGAGTTGAGACTACCTGGATGAACTTCTAACCAACATCTTGCTCTTACAGATGTGTCTAAATTGTACCCTCTGTTCCTTTCCTTCCCGTCTGTCTTAGTCAGCTGTGTTATCATAACAAAATACTACAGACTTGGGGGCTTAAACAAAAGAAATCAATCTCGCGGTTCTGGAGGTTGGAAGTGTGAGATCAAGATCCCCAAGGGTTTGGTCTCTGGTGGGGACCCTCTTCCTGGCTTGCACACGGCCACTTTGTCCTCATGTGGCATTTCCAGTGAGTGTGTGGATGCAGGGGAGGGGAGGGAAACACCTTTCTGGTGTTTCTTCTTGTAAGGACACTAATCCTATAGGATCAGGGCCCTATTACTACAACGCTGTTTAACCTTAATTACCTCCTTATGGGCCCTACCTCCAAATACAGCCACCCTGGGGGTAGGTCTTCAACATATGAATTTAGTGGAGACACATTCAGTCCATAACAGCATCCAAGTGGAAGAGAGGCTGTTCCCCAGACGACAGCCTGTCCCTACTCCTACCCCTACCGACTTCCTTCCCAAGACAACACAATGACAGCCATCTCACCCAACCTTCACCCTCTTCCTCTCCGCTGACTTTTCTCATCAGCTGGTTAACTTCCCCAAGTCTATCCAGCCCAGGCAGTAAATAGCCCTCTGCTCTCTGCCCCCTGGTGGCCAGCTTCCTGTAAGACGCATCCACCTTCATTGCCTCCACTTCCACTCACTCTCACACTGCAACCTGGCTCCCACGCTCCACCCACAGAAACCAGCCTCACCAGTGCCCTTCGATTTGCCACATTCACTGGATTCTTTTTTATAATCTTTTTTAAAAAATAAAAATTGTAGACTAAGCACGGTGGCTCACTCCTGTAATCCCAGCACTTGGGGAGGCCGAGGCAGGTGGATGGCTTGAGCCTGGGAGTTCAAGACCAGCCTGGGCAACATAGGAGACCTTGTCTCTACAAAAAAATTTAAAAATTAGCTGGGTGTGGTGGTGTGTGCCTGTAGTCCCAGCTACCCAGGAGGTTGAGGCGGGAGGAATGCTTGAACCAGGGAAGTAGAGGCTGCAGTGAGCCATGATTGTGCCACTGCACTCCAGCCTGGGTGAAAGAGTGAGACCCCGTCTCAAAAAAAAAAAAGCACTTAAAGTGTACAACATGATATTTTGAAATACACAGTGAAGTGATTACTATAGTCAAGCAAATTAACATATGTTTCTTCACAAAGTTACCATTTGTGTGCGTGTGTGTGTGTGTGTGTGGTAAGAGCACCTGAAATCTACTCTTTTGGCAAAATTCCAGTGTACGATACAGTGTTATTATTATTATTATTACTTTTGAGACATAATTTCGCTCTTTTTGCCCAGCCCAGAGTGCAATGGTGCGATCTCAGCTCACTGCAACCTCTGCCTCCCGGGTTCAAGAGGTTCAAGTGATCCTTCTGCCTCAGCCTCCCGAGTAGCTGGGATTAGAGGCATGCGCCACCATGCCTGGCTAATTGTGTATTTTTAGTGGGGACGCGGTTCCACCATGTTGGCCAGGCTGGTCTTGAACTCCCGACCTCAGGTGATCCGCCCACCTCAGCCTCCCAAAGTGCTGGGATTATAGGCGTGAACCACCACACCCGGCCCGATACAGTATTATTAACTACAGTCTTCATGCTGTACATTAGATCTCTAGACTTATTCATCCTGGTGTAACTGCAACTTCATACCCTTTGACCTATATCTCTCCATTCCCACCCCCTCCCAGGCCCTGGCAACCACCATTCAACTCCCTGCTGCTTTGTATTCAACTTTGTAATATTCCACATATAAGTAAGATCATGCAGTATTTTTCTTTCTGTGACCAGCTTATTTCACTTAGCACCATGTCTTTCAAGTTTATTCATGTTGTCACTAATGATAGGATCTCCTTTTTTAAAGCTGACTGGCATTCCATTGTATATATGCGGCATGTTTCTTCATCCATTCATCTGTTGATAGACACGTAAGTTGCTCCCACATCTTGGCAATGGTGAATAGTGCTTCAGTGAGCATGGGGGCACAGGTACCTCTACGAGTTGCTGATTTCATTTCCTTTGGGTTTATGACCAGAAGTGTGATTCCTGAATCATATGTTAGTTCTATTTTGAATTTTTTGAGGAAGCTCCATGCTGTCTTTCATAATGGCTAAGCCAGTTTACATTTCTTCCAATAGTATGTAAGAGTCCCCTTTTCTCCACATCATTGTTAGCACTTGTTCTCACCCTGCATTAGCCCCCCTAACAGGTGTGAGATGATGGCTCATTGCAGCTTTGATTTGCATTTCCTTCATGATTGGTGATGTTGAGCAGCTTTTCATTTACCTGTTGGCCATTTGTATGCACTAGATACTTTCCAGTCCGGATCCTACCAAGGGTCATCCATGCAATTTTTGAGAGAGAAGAGATACTATGAATAGTTACATTGAGACACTAGGAAATACCCAACGCATCTTAGAGGCATGCAGTGCTGGGCGCCTCCTTCCCTTCCATCTTGCCAGCAACATGGCTCAGGCCAACGTGGTTCTGAGTCTGACGGCCTCAGAATCAGGGAAGATGATGGTGGAACTCAGTCAGAAGCTAGAGTCCTCGGAACCATGGGGGGACCACTTGTGCAAGTTCTGAAATCCAAGGCTGTAGAACCTGGGATTCTGATGTTCAAGGACAGGAGAAGGGTGTCCCAGTTCCAGCAAAGAGAGAGAAAGAGAGAAAGTTAGTGAATTTACCTTTCTCTGCCTTTTTTGTTGTATTCAGGGCCCAGCCGATTGGATGGTGCCTGCCCACGTTGAAGCAGATCTTCCTCACTCAGTCTACCAACTCCTGAGCCAATCTCCTCCAGAAACACCCAGAAATAGTGTTTTACCAACTATGCAGTTAGCCCTTAATCCAGTCAAGTTGACACTGAAAAGTAATTATTTCAAAGACAATCCTCACTTCTTGCTTAAATGGTAGAGCCATCTCCTAGGGGTTCTTTACTACTACTCTGACCCCATCCTCCTTCCTTCTCATAATGGCAGACTTGGCAATGCCACTCCCATTTAAAATTCCTCACAGCACTTACATTGGGCCCTCTGGCCATTGACTTCTCTGGCCCCTGTTGGAGACCATGAGCTTCAAGGACAGAATCTATGTCCCATTCACCTTCATGTCACCAGTGATGGGCAGACTGCTAAGCATATAGTAGGTGCCCAATAAATGTTTGCTAAAATTTTGAGTTTTGAATAGGTTATATAATGATGAGTTTCCTGTTTTTATTTCTCATTGTATAAATTAGACTATTACTTCCCTTTCCCCCCTTGAAGCGATATCTTTCCAGTCTCTGGTTGTTAGGCAAGTAATTATAAAGTGTGAGAAGAGAGATGATGTGGAGTCTCTTTACCTTATTCAGATTTTTTTTTTCTTTTGAGACAGAGTCTAGCTCTGTTGCCAGGCTGGAGTGCAGTGGCATGATGTTGGCTCACTGCAACCTCTCCCTCCCGGGTTCAAGCGATTCTCCTGCCTCAGCTTCCTGAGTGGCTGGGATTACAGGCATGCGCCACCACGCCTGGCTGATTTTTTTGTATTTTTAGTAGAGACGGGGTTTCTCCATGTTGGTCAGGCTGGTCTCAAACTCCCGACCTCAGGTGATCCACCTGCCTTGGCCTCCCAAAGTGCTAGGATTGCAGGCGTGAGCCACTGCACCCAGCCTTTATTCAGAATTTAAAAGATTTTTATTATATCTCCTCCCAGATTTTGCCATCTTGACTTAAGAGTCCAAAATTAAACTCCAAAATAGCTAACAGAACCCACTTGACATATTTTCTCTCTTATTTGTGTCTGCTTTGTTATTCTTTCTCTCTGCAGACTGGATTTTTCTGTTGCTTTCTACAGGATAGTATATGGATGCTCCATAGCCTCCAAGTTTGCATGCTTTGGAAATGGGAGAGATTGGCTTTCTCCCCATGCCAACACCAAATATCCAAGGAAGGCAGATTGTCTCACACCTGGTTAGGTTTTCTCCTTTGGTCTAATCAGTGGGATAGGATCACACAGCATAAACCACCCAGCCTAGACATGAAAGGGTTCTTCCCAGGACGCAGTTGTTGGTTCAGGGGCTAAGCAGACACCTCAAAACATGTCTACCATCTGGAAAAATAACCCAAAGAAAGAGATGGTGGAAGTTCATCATAGAATTGTCAAGCAAGAGGTGAACTTATACACCACAGTGGGACCAACCACGACTATGTGTTGAGTGAGACAAAGGGTGATACACCCTGCAGAGACACTGTTAGACATGCAGTGACTCACACAGTTTACAACTTAAGCACTTCTTCTTTAAAAAATTACCATAGTTTTATGTAGCAAAACCAAAACTCAATGTAAAATTATGGGATGCTAAAAAGTGGAATTTACCCAGAAAAGCAATGGATGGGCACCAGTTCCATGGTTCTGCAAAAGACCCTAGAAAAGATTCAGTTCAGAAAATCAAAGGGCTCCTTGAAGAACACCCCAGAGAAGACAGTGGGCAATGTTACAGAAAGCTGTTCTCTTCAGAACCTTGAAGTACAGCTCTGACGTGTAATTAATGAGGTGAAGGCCTGTGAATTTTGTGATCAACAAGAAAAAAGAAAGTGGATTTAAAATTCTAGGAAAAGACAAAAGTTATACAAAACGTTTGTGGTCTAAATATTTTGAAATCCAAACTTTGACATGATTTTAGCAATATTTCCAAAACTCCATGTAATGATGACTTAGACTCAGGCTCTGAAACCAAAAAGGAAAGAATATGTAATGTATGTTTTTGTTTAGTTAATAAAAATAATAAAATAATATAGAAAAGTACCATTTAGTGATTTTTCTCTGACAATCTCTTATTAAATTTATGAGAAATTTTTAAAAATATGCTTAGGGCATTCAGTTTAAGATGACAGATTGACCACATATATTTATCTGCTCTGCCTCTGGAAACACTTTTAAAATGACAGTAAAGGAATAGAAAAGGTATTAACCCATACAAAGAGAACAAAACAAGAGACAGAGATGAAGCAGAAATTTCCAGAAATCTTTGGAAAATGAAAAGTGATGAAGTGATAGCTGTATGGAAAAAATAACCTCAATGCCTGTAGCAGGCAGAGGAGAAACTGTCAAGTCACCCTGTGGCACCCTGGAAAGGCCCCAGACACTGAGGAGAGTCCACTCATAGACCCCAGCAGTGGGCTCCCTCTTGGCCTGGTTATGTTACAGTGAAGGCCACCAGGCAAGAAGCTGTTTAGGTCCACAGTGGTTCCAAGGACTATGTTACTGTCTCAAGCTTAGATCATACATTGAGGAGGGCCTCCAATGTGGAAGCAAACAATCATGAGAAAAGTGCCTCAAGGAAACAGATCATGTAGACAAGAGGAGACAAACTTAAGACGTACAACTAATATTTGGAAATCCTTTGTGAAAATGATGCCTGAGCCACAAAACTAGAAAAGGATGCTATGGAAAAGGAATCATCTCAGAGTAAGAAAGGATTCTTGGAAGTTAAATGTATGAAACAAAACATTCATAAAAAAAACTCTACAGATAATGTCAAGGAAATCTTCTATGAAGAAAATCACAAAGGCTGGGCACGGTGGCTCACGCCTGTAATCCCAGCATTTTGGGAGGCTGAGGAGGGTTGATCATCTGAGGTCAGGAGTTGGAGACCAGCCTGACCAACAAGGTGAAACCCCGTCTCTACTAAAAATACAAAAATTAGCTGGGCTTGGTGGCACGCACCTGTAATCCCAGCTACTCGGGAGGCTGAGGCAGGAGAATCAGTTGAGCCTGGGAGGCAGAGGATGCAGTGAGCTGAGATTGCGCCACTGCACTCCAGCCTGGGAAATAGAGCGGGACTCCATCTCAAAAAGAAAGAAGAAGAAGAAGGAGAAGGAGAAGGAGAAGGAGAAGGGGAAGGGGAAGGGGAAGAGGAAGAGGAAGAGGAAGAAGATCACGAAGACAAAATGGTAGAATAGTAGAGAAAGATGAAAAGATTGGAGAATCAGTGCACCTCGTCCAATACTCTGCTAATGGGAATTCCAGAGAGACAGCATAAAGATGAAGGGAGGAAATAATAAATTAAAAACATAATATTTTTTAAATTCCCAGAAATGAAGAACACAAGTCTTCAGACTGAAATGCCTACTGAGTATCCAATCAATAAATTTAAAAACAACCATTTCCTCAAGAAATTTCAAAATACCTAAGAACAAAGAAAAATCTTACATATATCTAGGGACAAAACAAAAAAGTTGTATACAAAAGATTTGGAATCAGAATTGGATTTCTTATTAACAATACAGGAAGAGGAGAAATGCCTTCAAAATTTGGAAGGAAAATTATTTCAGCCTAGTATTTTCTACCCAAATTAATTAGTTTAATAATTAATCAAATTAATAAAAACATTTTCACTTCTGCAAAGATTCAAAAATTTACCCCCATGTACTTTTTCTTAGGAGGTTACTAGAGAATTCTGTGCTTTTGCAAAATGAGAGCAAACCAAGGAAAAAGCCATGATACCTAGGAAATAAGACCCCAGCCAGGAGACAGGGAGAGGGCACCTCAAACCACAGCCAGATAGCAGGCCTGGGTGGAGCAAGAGGAAGGAGAACTCTGAGACAGAAATCTCCAGAGGAAAAACCAACAGGACTGTGGATAGATGTGTAACAGAGCTGTGAGAGCACTTGGAAAAATTAGCCATATGTACATGGAAAACTAATCCAATGAAAAAACAATGATGATAGACCTCAGGAAAAACAAAATGTACAAGAAAGACACATAATCATTTTACATGATTTGACTCAGCAGCGAACAATATTTCCTAGTCAAAATAAGTCATTATAAATATAGACCATTCTTCACTAAAAATGAAATGAAGATTAGTATATGTAATATATGAGGAGAGAAGTATATGTAGGGAGATTTTAAAACATCTCATCTTTATCTTCCCTAATAGGAAGTTTGACTGTCTCAAATTTAAAAACCAAGAAATAACAACAGTAAAAGAATATATATATATATTTTTTTGAGACGGAGATCTCAAAGAGATTGCTCTTTCACCCAAGCTGGAGTGCAGTGGTGCTATCTGGGCTCACTGCAAGCTCTGCCTCCCAAGTTCACACCATTCTCCTGCCTCAGCCTCCCAAGTAGCCAGGACTACAGGTGCTCGCCATCACGCCTGGATAATTTTTTTTTTTTTTTGTATTTTTAGTAGAGACGGGGTTTCACCGCGTTAGCCAGGATGGTCTCCATCTCTTGACCTTGTGATCTGCCCGCCTCAGCCTCCCAAAGTGCTGGGATTACAGGCGTGAGCCACCGTGCCCAGCCAAGAATATAATTTTAAAACATGGAGACAAAAATGAAAATAAACAACTAAAAGGAGTTGAAAATGGTTGCCTGGAGAGCAGGTAAAGGTTATGGAAGGGAAATACTATTTGTCATTATACTCTTTGGTACTAGTACAAATTAAAAAAAAAAGGCTCAGTGTGGTTATACAAACTCAATTTTAAAAATTTAAAGGGATTTAAAAAAATGAATAGCTCTTGTTTTGAGGAAAATTTTACATAAAGTTCAGCAATTCTTTCATCTTCATTTGTCCCTCCTGTAAATTACAACTAAAATGTATTTAATACTTTTAAATTTAATGAATATATACAATATGTGTACATATACACATGCATATAGCTACTAAATGTCAGCCTCTCCCCCTCTTCTCTAGGTTGATGTAGACAGCAAAAGGGCTTGTTTCTCATCTCCCACATCTTCTGGGTGGTTGCTCCAGGGAGCCACATGCTCTCCCCAGGTGCTCCCAGCAACCCTGGGGACCCCAGTCCCTCTTTGCTGGTCACCACCTGGAAACATGGACTCAGTCCTCTCAGCAGAATGACATTCCTGTCTCACAGACACTGGTGGACACCACACATTTCTTTAGTTGGCATACCCCCTCCCCCCACATTATCTTGGCTTGTTACATTTTAGAGGAAGGATCAAGGGCAAAAGAAATGTGAGATGCTCCACTTCACACCCATAAGTGGGAGTTGAACAATGAGAACACATGGACACAGGGTGAGGAACATAATACACAGGGGCCTGTCAGGGGGTAGGGGGCTGGTGGAGGGATAGCATTAAGGAGAAATACCTAATGTAGATGACGGGTTGATGGGTGCAGCAAACCAACATGGCACATGTATACCTATGTAACAAACCTGCATGTTGTGCACATGTACCCTAGAACTTAAAGTATAATAAAAAAAAGAAGGAAATTCTGATACATGGTGCTACATAGATTAACCCTGAAAATGTGCTGAGCGAAACAAGCGAGGTGCAATGAAACCAATATTATGTGATTCATTTATGTGAGGTATCTAGAATAGGCAAATTCTTAGAGTCAGAAAGTAGAATAGAGGTTACCAGGGGCTGGGGAAATGGGGGGATGTGGAGTTATTGCTAAATGATGAGTTCAGAGCTTCTGTTCGGGGTAATGGAAATGGATACTGGGGATGGTTGCACAACACTGTGAGTGTACCTAATACCACTGAATTGCACACATTAAATGGTTAAAATGGTAAATTTTATGTTATGTATATTTTACCACAGTTAAAAAAAAGAATTGTTGGATGAGAAGAAAAAGTTAAACTATCCTCCATTGTTACTGTTTCTATAGTCCAAAGGAAAATCACCAAGGAAGTTGAACTTTTCTTGCACAGGGCTTCCCATCATAGATGTGTTATCTCATTTCTAACCTTGCTCTGTTGCTCTCAAGGGAGTCCTCTTTGCCAGAGGACTTTCAACTCTTACATTGGAAATTGACATCTACTTTTGGGAAACCTCGTTCACTATTCACACACATTGATACCGCCCTGGAGTTTATTTCCTACCCTGTATCAGTCAGCTAGGCGGCATAACAATTGCACACATCTCAGTGGCATGCAGCAATAAGTGTTTATTTCCCTCTTGGCATTTACAGTTGAGCTAGGGTGTGATTGATCCAGGCTGGGCTCTCCTGGCTTGGCTCCATCCCCTGGGTTAGGTACAGTCTTCTACACCTGTCATTCATTCTAAGATGAGCAAGCTACCCCAGGTTCTGAAATGCAGGTAAGCATTTCAAACCTCTGCTCACATCAAATCACTAACGTCCCATTGACCATGGTCACACGGCCAAGGCCAAGCAAAGAAGTACACCTCGCCCACCATGATAGGAGTCATATGTATGTATAAACTCCATAGGGCGTTGAGACCAGTACTTGTAACTACAGCATACTTCTTTCCTGTCCTTGGCAGTAAATTTCCTAAGTCTGAGTTACTTCCTGTATATTAACATCAAGAGGATGCAATGGATGTACAACATGATGACTAAAGTTAATAACAATGTACTGTGTTTTTGAAAATTGCTTAGAGAGTAGATTTTAAGTGTTTTCACCACACACACAAAAGTGAAATAATGCCTATGTTAATTAGCTCAAAAAGAGCCTTTCTACAGTGTATACATATTTCAAAACAACATGTGCATAATAAATCTATACAGTTTTTATTTATCAATGAAAAAAATTAATTTAGGCCAGGCACAGTGGCTCACACCTGTAATCCCAGCACTTTGGGAGGCTGAGGCAGGAGGGTCACTTGAGCCTCAGAAGTTCAAAACCAGCCTGAGCAACATGGCAAAACCTTGTCTCTACCAAAAAAATACAAAATTAGCTGAGTGTGGTGGTATGCGCCTGTAGTCCCAGCTACTCAAGAGGCTGAGATGGGAGGATGGCTTGAGCCTGGGAGTTCGAGGCTGCAATGAGCTATGATTGTATCACTATACTTCAGCCTGGGCAACAGAGTGAGATTGCCAAAAAAAAAAAAAAAAAAAAAAAAAAAGAAAGAAGAAGAAGAAAAAGAAAGAAAGAAAAAGAAAATTTTTTAAAAAGGGAATATGATGGAATGTGGAGGTTCAGAAGCAAACTCCAGGATAAGTTTAGTCCTCTGAGTCCAGCAGAACAATCAGCCTTAGGGCTGTTACTCCCGTCCCCATGGTTGAATATGGTTCACCGCAATATCCACACGTAGAAGAGGGAGGCACGTCCCTTTCCTTCAAGGGCATGAGACAGAATTTGCACATGTGTTTTTCACTCCAATCCATTGCTAGAATCTAATCTCATGGGCACGCCTTAGTTGCAAGGAAATTGGAAACTGTAGTGTCTAAGTGGGTAACCAATTGCCCAGTTAAGTTTTGATTATACTAGAGAAAGGGAAGAATATTTATTGGGGAAACAGTCTCTGCCAAAAGAGACTGGTGGTAAAAGTGAGAATGAGCCAGCACTTTGGGAGGCCGAGATGGGCAGATCACGAGGTCAAGAGATCAAGATCATCCTGGCCAATGTGGTGAAACTCCATCTCTACTAAAAATACAAAAATTAGTTGGGCGTGGTGGCTGGTGCCTGTAATCCCACCTACTTGGGAGGCAGAGGCAGGAGAGTCGGTTGAACCTGGGAGGCGGAGGTTGCAGTGAGCCAAGATCGTGCCACTGCATCATTCCAGCCTGGGCGACGGAGCCAGACTCTGCCTCAAAAAAAAAAAAGAACGAGAAAGAGGAAATGGAATGCAGACTTTCATTTCATATATGATACCCATAGCAAATTTGGCTCTCAGTTCAGAAACCTTGATTTAAAGAAATAATTTCTTTCTTTAAACTAATAACTGCTGCTGAGTCCCCAGCCTACCTTACTAGTGACAGCCACGGGACGAGTTCTTCCCCTATTCCCCTGACAAATGGCAGCTCTGTTGACATGTTCACTTAGTGATAGCAGGGCTACGCACACATTGGTTGTCTACCTTCCTCTGCATATTTAAACATTATTTTAAAAGGTTTAAAAGATAATTTTCATAATATTTTCATGCATTTTCTTCCAGATTTTTCTCTGAAAAATTATTACTTTTAACATAATTACTATCATACTGTACATATAATTTTGTCTTGATTTTCCTGTTTAACATCACAGTATTACTGTTGATAGTCTGTACTGCTAAACACTTTCTTTAAATAATCATATGTAATGCCTGAACATATCCTGTTAAATGGACTCAACAAAATTTACCTAGCTAGATGTTCTTTTATACTCAGATAATTAAGTTGTCTTTTTTTTTTGTAATTCAACTTTTTATTTTGAAATAGTTGTAAATTAACATGCAGTTGTAAGAAATAATACAGAGAGATCTCTTGTAACTTTTGTCCAGTTTCTCTCAATGGTAACATCTTGCAAAACTATATATAGACAGTACAAGATTACAATCATGATATTGACATTGCTACAGTCAAGATACAGAATATTTCTGGCACCACAAGGGCCCTTCATGGTGCCCTATTATAGTTATTTCCACTTTCCTCCCATTCCCACCCCGTCCTTAACTCCTGACAACACGCATCTCTTCTCCATTTCTATAATTTTGTCATTTCAAGAGCATTATATAGGCCAGACATGGTGGCTCATGTCTGTAATCCCAAGACTTTGAGAGGCTGAGGCAGGAGGATTGCTTGAGGCCAAGAGTTCAAGATCAGCCTGGGAACAGAGACCCCATTTCTACAAAAAGTATTAAAAATTAGCCAGGCTGTGGCAGTGCATGCATAGCCCTACCTGTGCAGGAAGCTAAGGCAGGAGGATTCTTGAGCCTGGGGATTCAAGGCTGCGGTGAACTATGATTACACCACTGCACTCCAGCCTGGGTGACTGAGCGAGACCCTGTCTCTAAAAACTAAATAAATAAATAAATAAATGAATAAATATTATAAAATAAAATAAGGAATGCTATACAAATGGATAAATGGAATAATATAGTATGTAATTTCTTCGCATTAGCTTCTTTTCATTCAGCCTATTTCTCTGGCGATTCGTCTAGGTTGGTGCATATATCAATAGTTTGCTTTTTTATTGCTAAATAGGGTTCCATAGTATGAATGTACCACAGTTTATTGAACTGCTTACCCATTGGAAAACATCTGGATTGTTTAAGTTTGGGGGCTTTTATGAATAAAGCTGCTATAAATATTTATGAACAGGTTTTTCTGTGAACGTGAGTTTTCATTCCTCTGGGATACATGCCCAGGACTGTCGTAGTTGCATGTTTAGTCGTAGTTGCATGTTTAGTTGCCTGGATGGTTTTCAAGACACTGCCAACCTGTTTTCTACAGTGACTGTACCATTTTACATTTCTACCAGCAATGTCTGAGTGATCCAATTTCCCTGTGACCTTGCCAGCATTGGGTGTTGTTACTTTTGTATTTTAGCCATTCTGATAGATATGGAGTGATACCATATAAAGGTTTTAATTTGGATTTACCTAATAGCTAATAATGTTGAATACATGTTCATGTGCTTGTTTGCCATCTGTATATCTTTTTTTCTCTGTTTTTTTAAATTATACTTTAAGTTTTAGGGTACGTGTGCACAACATGCAGGTTAGTTACATATGTATACATGTGCCATGTTGGTGTGCTGCACCCATTAACTCTTCATTTAGCATTAGGTATATCTCCTAAAGCTATCCCTCCCCCCTCCTGCCACCCCACAACAGGCCCCGGTGTGTGATGTTCCCCTTCCTGTGTCCATGTGTTCTCATTGTTCAGTTCCCACCTATGAGTGAGAACATGCGGTGTTTGGTTTTTTGTCCTTGCGATAGTTTGCTGAGAACGATGGTTTCCAGCTTCATCCATGTCCCTACAAAGGACATGAACTCATCATTTTTTATGGCTGCATAGTATTCCATGGTGTATATGTGCCACATTTTCTTTTTTCTTTTTTTATTATACTATAAATTTTAGGGTACATGTGCACAACGTGCAGGTTAGTTACATATGTATACATGTGCCATGTTGGTGTGCTGCACCCATTAACTCGTCATTTAACATTAGATATATCTCCTAATGTTATCCCTCCCCCCACCACACAACACATTTTTTTAATCTAGTCTATCATTGTTGGACATTTGGGTTGGTTCCAAGTCTTTGCTATTGTGAATAGTGCTGCAATAAACATACGTGTGGCTGTGTCTTTATAGCAGCATGTTTTATAATCCTTTGGGTATATACCCAGTAATGGGATGGCTGGGTCAAATGGTATTTCTAGTTCTAGATCCCTGAGGAATCGCCACACTGACTTCCACAATGGTTGAACTAGTTTACAGTCCCACCAACAGTGTAAAAGTGTTCCTATTTCTCCACATCCTCTCCAGCACCTGTTGTTTCCTGACTTTTTAATGATCGCCATTGTAACTGGTGTGAGATGGTATCTCATTGTGGTTTTGATTTGCATTTCTCTGTGCCATCTGTATGTCTTCTGTAAACTATCTCTTCATGTCTTTTGCTTATGATCTAATTAGAATTTCTGCTTCTTTACTGTTGAGTTTCAAGCATTCTTTGTATATTCTAGATATTATTCCTTTCTTGAATATGTAGTTTGTAAACATTTTCTCCGATTCCGTAGCTTGTCTCTTCATCTTCTTAACATGGTTTTTCAAGCAGCAAAGGTTTTAATTTTTATTGTGTCTAATTTGTCAATCTTTTCTTATATGGATCATGCTTTTGGTGCCAAGGCTAAGAACTCTATGCAGCTTTAGATTTGAAGATTTTCTCCTATGCTTTTATTTATTTATTTATTTTTAATTTTTATTTTTTGAGACAGAGTCTTACTTTGTCACCCAGGCTGGAGTGTTGTGGCACAATCTTGGCTCACTGCAACCTCCATCTCCTGGATTCAAGCGATTCTCCTGCCTCAGCCTCCCTAGTAGCTGGGATTATAGGTGTGCGCCACCACGCCCAGCTAATTTTTGTGTTTTTAGTAGGTGGGGTTTCACCATGTTGGTCAGGCTGATCTCGAACTCCTGATCCCAGGTGATCCTCCTGCCTCAGCCTCCCAAAGTGCTGAGATTACAGGCGTGCGCCACTGCAGCCGAGCTCCTATGCTTTTAAATAAAAGTTTCATAGTTTGAATTTAAGCCCGTGATCCATTTTAATTTTTGTGTAAAGTGTGAGACTGAGCTCAAGGTTCATTTTATTGTCTACAGATGTTCGGTTGCTTCAACACCATTTGTTGAAAAGACGATCCTTTCATTGAATCCCTTTGTACCTTTGTCAGTAATTGGTTGTGCATATTTATGTAGGTCTATTTCTAGGTTTTCTATTGTGTCCATTGATCTACTTTTCTATTCTTCCATTGATATGCTGTTTGATTACTGTACCTATATAATACATCTTAAAATCAGGTAAACCGATTCTTTCCACTTTTCTTAAAATTAATAGAATTAATTTTGTTGAAAGGAATTAGGTATACAGAAAAATTGAGTGGAAAGTACAAAGAGTTTCCATATACCCCTTCAATCCCTCCTCTCCAGTTTTCCCTATTAACATCTTGCATTAATGTGGTTTATTTATTACAATTGCTGAGCTTATGTTGATACAATATTACTAACTAAAGTTCATAGTTTACAATAAACTTTGTGTTGTATATTCTATGGGTTTTGACAAATGTATAATGACATGTATCCGCTATTACAGTATCATGCAGAATCGATTCACTGCCCTAAAAGTCCCACATTCCACCTATTCCTCCATTCCAACTTAGCCCACTCTCCCTCCCTATTGTCCCCTGGCAACCAATGATTTTTTTTACTGTCACCAAAGTTTTTGCCTTTTCTATACAGTTGAGATTATATAGTATGTAATTTATTGATTGATTTGTTTCTCACTCTGTCCCCCAGACTGGAGTGCAGTAGTGCTATCATGGCTCACTGCAGCCACCACCTCCCAGGCTCAAGCAATCCTATGCATGCCACCATGCCAGGCTAATTTTTAAAATAATTTTTTTAAGCGATGGGATCTCACTGTGTTGCCAGGCTGGTCTTGAACTCCTGGACTCAAGCAAGCCTCTTGCCTCAGCCTCCTAAAGTGCTGAGATTACAAGTGTAAGACACCACTGCCAGCTGGTAATCTTTTTAGATTGACTTCTTTCACTTAGCAATCTGTATTTAAGATTACTCTGTGTCTTTTTGTGACTTAATGGCTCATTTATTTTTTCCTTTTTCTTTCTTTCTTTTTTTTTTTTTTGAGATGGAGTCTTGCTTTGTCGCCCAGGCTGGAGTGCAGTGGCGCTATCTTGGCTCACTGCAAGCTCCACTTCCCAGGTTCACGCCATTCTCCCGCCTCAGCCTCCCGAGTAGCTGGGACTACAGGTGCCTGCCACCACGCCCGGCTAATTTTTTGTATTTTTTTTAGTAGAGATGGGGTTTCACTGTGTTAGCCAGGATGGTCTCGATCTCCTGACCTCGTGATCCACCTGCCTCGGTCTCTCAAAGTGCTGAAAGTGCTGGGATTACAGGTGTGAGCCAGCATGCCCAGCCTTCTTTTTTTTTTTTTTTGACGAGGTCTCACTCTGTTGCCCAGGTTGGTCTTGAACTCCTGGACTCAAGCAATCCTCTGGCCTCAGCCTCTCTAAGCACTGGGATTACAAGTGTGAGCCACAGTGCCCAGCAGCTCATTCCTTTATTTTATCACTGGATAATCATCAGTTGTATGTCTGTATTATGATCTGTTTATCCATTGACCTATAGAAGGAAGTCCTAGTTGATTCCTGGTTTTAGCACTTATAAATAAATAATTTCACTTCTTTAAAAAAAACACCTCTTTTAGGTCTTCTCATTCTTTTGCTTTTCTACATAAATTTTAGAGTAATCTTTATATCTCCAAAACACTTGCTGGGATTTTGATAGGAATTGTGTTAAACATAGTTTGGAAAGAACTGACATCTTTACTATGTCAAGTCTTCTAATCCATGAACATGGTATGTCTCTTCATTTATTTAGACTTCTGATTCCTTTTATCAGCATTATGTTGTTCTCAGCATATAAATTCTGCACATGTTTTGCTGGATATATGCCTAAGCATCTCTTTTTTTAATTGATTCTGAGTGATACTGTATTTTCTTTTTTTTGAGACAGGGTCTCACTCTGTCTCTGAGTCTGGAGAGCAGTGGTGCAATCTCTGTTCACTGCAGCCTCAACCTCATGGGCTTACGCCTCCTGCTTCAGCCTTCCAAGTATCTGGGACTACGGGCTCATGACACCACACCCAACTAATTTTTGTATGTTTTATAGAAATTGGGTTTTGACATCTTGCCCAGGTTGGTCTTGAACTCCTGGATTCAAGCAATCCACCTACCTTGGCCTCCCAAAGTGCTGTGATTACAGGCATGAGCCACTACACCTGGCCACTGGGTTTTTAATTCACTGTGCATGTGCTCACTGCAAGTATATAGAAATACAATTTGTTTGTGTGTGTTTAGTTTTTATCCTGAGACCTTCCTGAATATACTTTTTAGTTCTAGGATTTTTTTTGGTAGATTCCTTGGGATTTTCTATGTAGACAGTCATGTTATCTGCAAATAGGTTTTTCTTCTTCTTCTTCTTTGTATTTTTTGATTGGTGTATCATAGTTTTACATATTTTGGAGGTAATTGTGATTTTTGATGCAGGTATATAATATGTTATGATCAAGTCAGGGTAACTGGGATATTTATCTCCGCAAACATTTATCTTTTCTTTTTGTTGGAGACATTACAATTCTTCTAGCTACTTTGAAATGTATGATAAATTATTGCTAACTATCATCTCCCTACTTATACTATCAAAGGCTAGAACTTATTCCTTCTACCTAACTGTATTTTTGTACCCATTAACCAACATCTGTTCATCCTTTCCTCCCCCCGACCCTTCCCAGCAGGTGGTAAACACCATTCTATTCTCTACCTCCACGAGATCCACTTTTTTTTTTTTTAGATGGAGTCTCATTCTGTTGCTCAGGCTGGAGTGCAGTGGCATGATCTTGGCTTACTGCAAGCTCCACCTCCCAGGTTCACCCCATTCTCCTGCCTCAGCCTCCCGAGTAGCTGGAACTACAGGTGCCTGCCACCAAGCCTGGCTAATTTTTTGTATTTTTAGTAGAGGCAGGGTTTCACCGTGTTAGCCAGGATGGTCTCGATCTCCTGACCTCGTGATCCACCTGCCTTGTCCTCCCAAAGTGCTGGGATTACAGGCATGAGCCACCGCGCCCAGCCAAGATCCACTTTTTAAGCTCCTACATGCTAGTGACAACATGCAATATTTGTCTTTTTGTGCCTGGCTTACTTCTTTTCTTTTTCAACCTTTTGTTATTAAATTTTTTTTAATTGACACATATAGATATATATATTTTGTGGGCATGTGATAATCATATACTTTCATATAATTTGTAAAGATCAAATCAGTGTAATTGGGATAGCCATCACCTTAAATATTTGTCTTTTTTTAATGCTAGAAACATTGAAATTATTGTCTTCTAGCTATTTTGAAATATACAACAGATTATTTTAAACTATAGTCACCCTACTGATCTATCAAACACTAAGTCATATTTCTTCTATCAAAACTATATTTGTACCCATTATTCAACCTCTCTTCAACTCCTTTTCTCCCCTACCCTTCCCAGCCTCTGGTAACCACCCATCTAGTCTCTATCTTCATGTGATCCACCTTTTTAGTTCCCATGTATGAGTGAGAACATGTGATTTTTTTTGTCTTTTTGTGCTTGGCATATTTCACTTAGCATAATGACCTCCATTTCCAACTGTGTTGCCACAAATGACAGGATTTCATTGATTTTTATGGCTGAATAATATTCTTCTGTGTATATATACCACATTTTCTTTATCTACTCATCTGCTGATGGGTACTTAGGTTGATTCCATATCTTGGCTATTGTGAATAGTGCTGCAATAAACATGGGACTGCATATATCTCTTTGACATACTGATTTCCTTTCTTTTGGATATATACCCAGAAGTGGAATTCCTGGATCATATGGTAGTTCTATTTTTAGTTTTTTGAGAAACCTCCATACAGTTTTCCATAATAGCTGTACTACAATTCATCCCATCAGCAGTATACAAGCATTCCCCTTCTTCTCATCCTTGCCAACATTTAGTACTTTTTGTCTTTTTAAGGACTAAACTTTTTAGTTTAGTCCTAACTGGGGTGAAATAATATCTCATTGTGGTTTTGATTTGCATTTTTCTAATGATTAGTGATGTTGAGCATTTTTCATATACCTGCTGCCATTGGTATGTCTTCTTTTGAGAAAAGTCTATTTCATCCTTTTGCCCATTTTTAAATTGAATTATATATTTATTTTTGCTATTGAGTTGTCTGAGTGTCTTATGTATATGTATGTGTTCCTTCTTCTTATCTGTATGCCTTTATTTCTTTTTCTTGTCTTATTGCATTGGCTAAGACTTCCAATATTGTGTTGAATAAGAATTGTGAGAGTAGACATCTTGCCATCCTTAAGGCAAGAAATGTCAACATTAAGTATGGTTTTAGCTGTAGGATTTTTTTGGATGCTCTTTATCAAGTTGAAGAAGTTCCCCTCTGTTCCTATTTTTCTGAGAGTTTTTTCATTAATGGACATTGAATTTTCTCAAATAATTTTTCTGCCTCTATTGATATGATCATGTGATTTTTCTTCAGCTGTTAATACGATAAATTACATTGATTGATTTTCAATATTAAACTCATGGATTGTTTAGAAGTGTGTTGCTTCATTTCCAAGTGTTTGGAGATTTTCCATTTTTCTTTCTGTTATTTATTTTTAATTTGTTTTCATTGTGGTCAGAGAACACATTGTATATGATTTCAGTTCTTTTAAATTTGTTGTGTTTTGTTTTATGGCCCACAATATGATCTGCTTGATAAATGTTCCATGAGCACTTGATTAAAATGTGTATTCTGCTGTTGTTGGATGAAATGTTCTATAAATGTTAATTAGATTGTCTTCGTTAATGGTGTTTTCCTAGATCCTTGCTGATTTTCTGTCTAGTTATTCTATCCATTGTTAAGAGAAGAGTGTGTAGTCTCCAACTAAAATTGTAGATTTGCCTATTTCTCCTTTCAGTTCTATCAGTTTTTGTTTCACATATTTTACAGCATGATTGTTTGGTGCATACACATTTACGATTGCTATGTATTTTTTGATAGCTTGCCTTTTTATCATCATGTAATGTGTCTTTCTGTTTCTGGTTATTGTTTTTGCTCTACACTGTACTTTATCTTACATTAATATAGTCACTCCTGATTTCTTTGATTAATGTTTACATAATATATATTTTTCCATCCTTTCAACCTGCCTAGATTATATTTAAAGTGAGTTTCTTGTAGACAGTGTATAGTTTAGTCATGTTTTAAAATCCAATATGCCAATCTCTCTTTTTAAAATTGGTGTGTTTAGACCATTTACATTTAATGTCACTATTGATATGTGAGGGCTTCAATCTGCCTTTTTATTTTTTGTTTTATATTTGTTCTCTAAGTTTTTTATTTCTTAGTTTACTTTTCTCTGCCTTCTTGTGGGTTAGTTGAACAATTTTTTAAATTCTATTTTGATTTATCTACAGTGCTTTTGAGTGTATCTCTTTAAGTAGCTTTTTAAGTTGCTCTTAGATATTCCATTATATATACATAACTTATAATAGGCTACTGGTGTTCTCATACTCCCAGTTCAAGGATAGTATAGAATCTTATCTCTATTTTTGTCCCTTTATCATCCCACATTTGTAATATACTTGTCTTAAATATGTAGTTGATATACATTTAGAATAAAATCAGACAGTGTTGTAATTTTTGCTTCAATCATTAACATAATTTAGAAAACTGAAGAGAAGGAAAACCTATCGCATTTACCCACATTTTTGCTTACTGTGTTCTTCTTCCTTGCTCATGTTCCAATTTTCCTTCTTTAACTTTTTCTTTATATTTAGAGAAGTTCTTTTAGTCATTCTTTTAGGGTGAGGCTACTGGCAACAAATTCTTTCACTTTTTCTTATTTGAGAATGTCTTGATTTCCCCTTCATTCCTGGAGGATATTTTTACTGAGTATAGGATTCATGGTTGACAATACTTTTCTTTCAGCACTTTAAAAATATTGTGCCATCTTCCTGTAACTTCTGATGGAAAACCAGTTGTCATCTTAACTGTTTTCCCCCTTTAGATAAAGTGTAGTTTTTCTCTGGCTGCTTTCTAGATTTTTTCTTAGTCTTTAGTTTTCAAAAATAATGTGCCTTGGTGTGGACTTTTAAGGATTTATCTTCTTTAGGGCTGGTTTGTGTTCTTCAGTCTACAAGTGTATGTCTCTTGCCAAATTTGGGAAGTTTTCAGCCATTATTTTTTGGACTACTTTTTTCAACTCCACCCTCTTTCTCCTCTCCTTCTGAAACTCCTAAGAAATGAATGCTAGATATTTTGTTATAATCCCCATCAGGTTTCTCAAGATTTCTTAATTTTTATTTTCAGTTTATTTTCTCTCTGTTGTTCAGGTTGTGTAATTTCTAATGTTCTATCTTCTAGGTCACTGCTTCTTTTCTCTATCCACCCTTCCTTCCATCACCATCGTTCTGCTTTTGAGCCCATCCACGGAGCTTATTTTGTTTATTATCTTTTTCACTTCTAAAATTTCCATTTGATTCTTCTTTATATCTTTTATTTCTTTGCTTAGCGCACCTGCCTGCCTGCCTTCCTTCCTTCCTTCCTTTCCTTTCCTTTTTGCTGATGTTTGTGTTTCTACATTTGTTTCTGGCATGTTCATAATGCTTTAAAATCTTTGTCAGATCATTCTAACAACTCTATCATCTCAGTGTTGGCATCTGTTAATTATGTTTTTTTCATCCAGTTTGAAATCTTCCTGGTTCTTGATATGATGAAAGATAGACATTTTCATTTTATGTTATGGAACTGTGGATCTTATTTAAGCCTTCTCTTTTAGGTAGCTTTTTTTTTTGAGAGGGGAAGTGGGGGAATGTGTGCTCCCTTCTTATGACCAGGTGAAAACAGAAGTCCAACATTCCCACTCTGCCTTATTTGACACCTGCAGAGTGGGGGAGGAGCCTAGTGACTGATGATAAGGGTGGGGTGGGAGTATCAGCTCCACACACAGTCTCCACTGACACTGCAGTGGGGGTGGCCACACTGCCACTAGGTGGTAGTGGAAACCCCAACTCTCCATTAGGGCTTCTCTGACACCTTCTGGTGAAGACATGAAGAGGAGGACCTTGTTACTTCTGAACTAGGGTAGTAGTCTAGTTTCCACTGATATCATGGGTTGGGGGAGACTTCATTACCACACAGCAGGGATGAAAGTTACAGCTCCTATTTGGCCTCTCTGGCACTGCCCTGGCCAGAGTTTGCAGTCTCTGTGAAACACACGTATCACCTCCTAACATCACCAAGGCTGGTTACCAGTTATGGCTTGGCAATGGCGGGGGTCCGGACTCCCTACTTCACCTTTCCAGGGATGTGGGAGTGGGGCCACAGGTTTTCTGTGGTGGTTGGCAGGAGTAGGGTGGTTATTGGCTAAAAGTTTTCTGTTTCGCTAGATGCCCCTTTCCTGGTCCTTGGCTAAAGATCAGGCATTTGCTGGGGCTGTTTTTGTCACTACCTGGCAGTGCTTCCTTATTGCCAACATCTTCAGCTCCAGTCCTGTGATATATGAGATGGGACTCACCACTGGGTCATTCTTGGGCTCCAGGGCCCCTAATCCATCGGTCTTCTTCTTCCACTTTTCAGAGTCTTCTTATGTTTGTTTTGTATATAATGTCCAGGATCTTATTTGCACTTAGTAGACGTAATAGGGAAAAGTACATCTAGCCCATTTTTCTAGAAGCAGAAGTCTGTCTTTTTTTTCTGTATTATATATAAAGCTGTGACAGAATCTGTCTATATAAAGCTTTCCCCACATGTGGGATGGATTCCCAGTACAGTTAGTTGGCCAAAGGGTATGAACATTTCTGTGACACTTACCATATACAATTCCTTAAATTACTTAAAAGATTATACCTGGTCTTACTACCTCCAGCACTTTCTGTCCTGTTGAGAGTCATGTTAATTTCTAAGCAGCTCTGAACAGCATGTGTGCTGACCAGTGAACTAACAGGCAGTGCCTGCCAATCTCTAGGTGGATTTTTCCACTCAAGCTCTTCCACTTCCTCCACTGAGAAGCCAGAGGGTGCCAGAGACTATGGGCTTCGGCAAGAACCACGTGAGACCCCACAAGGAAGAAGACAAGAGCAGGAGTGCGTGAGCTGTGTGCCAATGCCAGCTCTCTTGACAACTGCTATGTTCTTAGGGAAACTGCCTGTTCCAATCAAGAGTCTAAATGACAAACAACGTGATTAACACATTTGCTGTATGGTGTCGAGAGTAAATGGAAACTTAAGGCTGAGAGGTAGGGAAAGAATGAGCATTCTGTGATCCTAGAGCTGGCTGGGCCCAGGTGTTTCTGCAACAGCCGGCCATGACTGATCACAAGCTCTGGGCCAGGGGAGGTGATGTGTTTTTCATGGGGAACATAAACCCTGGTCAGTTGGTGTCATGGAGTCGGGGAGAGGAGCAGTTGCTGCAGCTGGTAGATCCTTTCCGACAGCACTAGTGAAGCGTGGTAACATGTGGAAGATCCTGAATAGGAGCTAATCAGAAGATGACTTCTACTTGCCTCTGAGCCATTTGACCATAGTGCTACCTTAGCTGTCCTTCTCTGGCCCAGAACTTTTGATTACTTGGGCCAATTTGGAATGTGGCTTTGTCTCCAGGGTCTTCTCTCCCTGCTCCATTATGTTGGAATTTCCAGAGACTATGGGTTTCAGCAAGAACCAAATGAGACCCCACAAGGAAGAGGACAAGAGCAGTAGTACGTGAGCTGTGTGCCACTGGAAAGAGGGAGGAAGTCACAGCTGAGTGCCAGTCCCTCCTCCACTCTCCTGTCCAACTCCTCCCTGCAGTCGCTGTTCTAGGTGTGATTATGCGCTCTTCTGTGGGACAAGAAGATGGTTAAGTGTACATTTTAAAGAACTTGTCTGAATCAAAACTAGGTTTTCAGGCTGGACACAGTGGCTCATGCCTATAATCCCAGGAGTTTGATACCAGTCTGGGCAACATAGCGAGACCCCCTTCTCTCTTTTATGTGTGTGTATATATATCTGTGTGTGTGTATTTGCATTTGTGTGTGTGTGTGTAAATCTATATCCAGGCATGGTGGCACATGCCTGGCCTGTAGTCCTAGCTGCTGGGAGCACTGAGGTGGGAGGATTGCTTGAGCCCAGGAGATCAAGGCTGCAGTGAGCTATGATCACACCACTGCACTCCAGCCTGAGTGACAGAGAAAGACCCCGTCTCTAGAAAAATAGAAAACAAGACCAAAGAAAACAAAAAACACTAAGCTTTCAAAAAAGAAAACACTCACACAGTTGGAGTAGCATAAAGTAAGTCCCACAGACGTAGAATAAAATGCTGAGAAAGCAAACAGCTTGTTGGGCTCAGGAGCCTTCATAAACTTAAAAGCAAAATTTGCAGTGGACAAGCCACAGATGATTTGCACATCCCAGCTTTCCCAGCTGTGTTCTGAATTCTCTCCCAGGAGTGGCTGCCTCCACCTTTCCTGCAGACCAGGAGATCCTTGCAGGCAAGGGCTTTGCTTTACTCGAATCCCCGTTGAATCTCCATTGTCTTGCCCCATTCTCCCCCATGTGGCAAAATTGAGTTAGTGGCAATGATGAGCATCCCTGGTTTTGGACTTGCAGACTGGAGCCCTTCCCCGACTATGTGACGTGCTACAAGTGCTGTGGGAAGAGCAAGACCAGTGCCTGCAGGAACTCTCCAGAGAGCAGACAGGAGACCTGGGCACGGAGCAGCCAGTGCCAGGTATGAGGCTTGCCACAGCCCATGTCCTCTCTTGGGGGTGGAGCATGCCCAGTCCTGCTGGGCAGGGGGAACTTGTCCTGGGCCAGGATGGGATGTGGGAGGCTGGTCCAGCTTTTTTCACTCAGACAATCAGCTGGTGGGGCAGGGCTGGAGTGGTTCTGGTGAGCAGATCGCATGGACCCCAAAGCCAGATCCTCACCACTCTTCCTTTCTCTGGGCAAGTAAACATAGCCGGTGTTTTCCTACCATCAGCTTCTGCATGCTGACTTGGCCAACGTAAGAGCTTGGTGGGAATTTCTCTGCAAGACAGTTCTCCTCTCATTCATCCTCCGACCTCTCTGCCAGCTCCATGAGTGAGGTAGTAGGAAAGGCAGCCTGGGTCCACAGTAGTGTGGCCTGCCTGCTAGGTGACACTCACCGGCTGTGTGAACACAGGCAAATTATTTAGCCCTCTGAGTCTCCATTTTCTGATTTATAGAATGGAGGTGGCCAGGCGTGGTGGCTCATGCCTGTAATCCCAGCACTTTGGGAGGATCACCTGAGGTCAGGAGTTCGAGACCAGCTTGACCAATATGGTGAAACCCCACCTCTACTAAAAATACAAAATTAGCCGGGCGTGGTGGCGCATACCTGTAATTCCAGCTACTAGGGAGGCTGAGGCAGGAGAATCGCTTGAACCCGGGATGCAGAGGTTGCAGTGAGTTGAGATGGCACCATTGCACTCCAGCCTGGGCAACAAGAGCGAAACTCTGTCTCAAAAAAAAAAAAAAAAGAAGAAGAATGGAGGTGATAATGTCTTCTTCAGGATTATAATGATAAATGAGATAAAGTGTGTTAAATACAGCTGCCTTGTAAATATTGCTAATTTAAATGTTAATTATTATTAATCAACACTGTAAGCACTAAGTTTATATTTAAATGTTAACTTTATTTTTATTCCCTAGTCTCATCTTTGCTCTCTGTCATCTAAGGATAAGGAGGGGTATAGCATTAAGAACCCACTGCCAGGGTTCAAATGGACATCTGTACATGGATGTTCATAACAGCCCCCTTCACAAGGATGAAGAGGTGGAAACACCCCTAATGCCCATCAACTGATGAATGGATAAACAAAATGTGGTTTATCCATCCAATGGGATATTATTCAGCCTTTAAAAGAAAGAAGTGATGATATGTTCTACAGCATGGACAAACCTTGAAACATAATGCTAAGTGAAACAAGCCGGGTACAAAAGGACACACATTGTGGCTGGGTGCAGTGGCTCACGCCTGTAATCCCAGCACTTTGGGAGGCCAAGCTGTGCAGATCATTTGAGGTCGGGAGTTCAAGACCAGCCTGGCCAACATGGTGAAACCCCATCTCTATTAAAAATACAAAAATTAGCCAGCATGGTGGTGGGCACCTGTAATTCCAGCTACTCAGGAAGCTGAGGCAGGAGAATCGCTTGAGCACGGGAGGTAGAGGCTGCAGAGATCATGTCATTGCACTCCAGCCTGGGTGACAGAGTGAGACTCTGTCTCAAAATAAATAAATAAATAAATAAATATTAAAAAAGTAAAATAAAGGAACACACTGTATGATTTCACTGATATAAAATGTGCAGATGAGCCAAACCTGTAGAGACAAATTAGATTAGTGCTTGCCGAGGCTGAAGGAAGGAACAATGGGAAGTGATTGCTTGAGGGGTACAGGTTTCCTTTTGGAATTGGTAAAAATGTGTTAGAACTAGATAGAGGTGATGTTTCCACAATATTTTATTATGAAGGTACTAAACCACTAAATTGTACACTTTAAATAGTTAATGGTTAGTGTTATGTTATATGATTTTTCTTCCATTTGAAAAGAAAGACAGCGGGAAAGAAAAATAAACAGAACCCAGGCTTTTAAATTAGACAGACTGATCTTGAACAAGGCCTCAGTTTTGACATCTATTTTATGGAGTTGGTGTGAAATGAAAAGCATTCATTCAAAGAATGCTTATTTAGCACTTGGTGGTGTCAGGTGAGTGGTGAGAAACAAGCGTTGTCGGCTGTGCTCTCATCACTTAGGAATGCGTTTTGCAGTGTGTGGCAGGAGCCTGATACACTGGCTTCACCAGACAGGAATTTATTTGTTGCATATTACAAAAAGAGCTGGAGCAAAGTTCCAAGATGTTGCCATATTCCAGATTCCTCTCTTTTGCCTGAATGTGTGGCTTCTGTCCTCATGGTCATATAATGGCTGCTGTACCTTCAGGGAGGAGAGAAGAATACCTGCATTTCTGGCAGGAAGTAGAAGAAACTCACTAGAAGGAAGGATGAGATGTCCTGGGAAGCCAGACTTTCCTGACACTCTCCCAGTGACTTCTGTGTATACTTCATCAGCTGGAATAGGACTGCATGGCCACCCCAGCTGCAATGGATGTTGCAGGTTGAGTTTATAGCTGTGCATGTAGCCACCTGGAGCAAAACCAGGTCCTTCTAGTAAGAAAGAAGAGAAGGATGGCAGTGGGCAGCCTTTGCCATTGTCCCCATGACTCAGCCTGGTGAGGGAGACATGGATCAAGTGATTAGAAATTGATTGCCGGGCACAGCGGCTTACACCTGTAATCCCAGCACTTTGGAGGGCCGAGGCAGGTGGATAACCTGAGGTCAGGAGTTCGAGACCAGCCTGGCCAACAAGGTGAAACCCTGTCTCTACTAAAAATACAAAATTAGCCGGGTGTGGTTGTGGGCGCCTGTAATCCCAGCTACTCGGGAGGCTGAGGCAGGAGGATCGCTTGAACCCAGGAGGCTGAGGTTGCAGTGAGCCAAGATCGCACCATTGCACTCCAGCCTGGGCAACAAGAGCGAAACTCTGTCAAAAAAAATAATATTAATGATAATGAAAGAAAGAAAGAAACTCATGTAAAATGATGAGATAAGAACAGTATGTGGGTCTGCCTGAGTGTCTAATCAGGAGGCTTCACCTGGCCTGGGCCTCTACGAGGGCTTTCTTGAGGAAATGATGTTTGAGCCAAGGCCTGAGCCTGACTGGTGGTTACTGGGCACAGACATGAGGGATCCTGCTGCAGGATGAGACCACAGGGGCTCATTATCCCTTGGGGGATTTTCATCCTATCCTAAGAGAAGCAAAAGCCTTGGAGAGTCTTAGGAGGCCAGGGGTGTGACCGTCTGCATTACGAAAAGATCACCTCTGCCACAGTGTGGGAGGTGAGCTGGAAAAGGACATGAGTAGTTCAGAGAGACTCGCTGTGAGCCTGGTGGTCTAGGCAAGAGATATGATCATTGGGACTGGATAGGATGTCATTGGATTCCCCAGAAGCAGGTGATTCCAGGCCAGATCTGTAGGACTGGGAACCGAGACAGGGAAGAGAAGAAAGCTGGTAAATGTTGCATCATCACTGTGGGCACTTGTGGAACACACGCCTCCAAGTCGCACAGGAGCTGGAGGATGCATCCACCAGTGCCCTGTCAGTCAGAGGTGGGGCTGCTTCAGAGCAAGCAGTTTTCATTCCCTTGCACTTCCAGCCTGCTGTGCTTAGGGACAATCAGTAGCTAGAGAAAGCCCCCAGACAAAGGGATACTGGGCCAGTGGGTGAAAGTGAGATTGGTGTGCCCAGAAAAGGTTGAGGCTAAGGAGTTACAGGCAGGTTCCGCTGCAAGGGCTGGAGAGGCACACACCCATGGCAGAGCTGTGTGGGTGGGGACACTGACCACACATGGAGATGAGCTGGACTGGGAATGAGGTGAGAGATGGAGAATCCAGGATGGCCCCCGGGTGTTTGACTTGAGCAATTGGAGGAAGGAATAAAGGAAGATCAGTATTTTGGAGGAGAGGAGATAAAAAAATCACAAATGTAGTTTTAGACGTGTAGAGGTGAGACTTCAGAGTGGGGATGAGGGCTGGGGATAAACCTCCGCATAGGCGGCAGGTGAGGCTGAGGTTGCACCAGGAGAGTGCAGGAGCGGGAAGGGAAGAGAACCCAGGAGCCAGCCTGGGGCACTCCCGGCCCTCATTTGTCAGGAGCAGCTGGAAGCAGAGGAACATGAGGGCTTGTGAGCAGCGGAGGCAGCAGCATGGATGCTGCAAATGTGCTTTAGCCCATGCACTCGGCCACTGCGCAAGGGACAGGGACAGAACAGACATCTCTCCCACAGTTTGAGCCTTTGCTTTCCCTCTACCTGACTGCACTTTCCCTCTGGCTCCGACTGCACTTGGGGAGCTAGACCATGGTCTTATGGCATTCATGGGGGCACCAAAGAGAGCCTTCTGATTTCTTGCTACGCCCAGAAACTGCGTCTGGGACAGCAGGAAGCAAGGCACCAACAAGGCCAGCCAGAGGTGCAGCCAAATTGTGGGTGTCCCCCACCTCCTGTCCCCAAGGACAATGCCTGAAATTCCAATGACAGAAGCCCTATGAGATAGGGCCTAGAATGCGGAGTCTCTGGTGGGGCTGATGGTGAACTTTCGTTTACACTGAGAAGGAAGGGATGGTTATTTTAACATAACATGTGTTTAAAATGTCCCGCTGTTCTCCAGTGGTTCCAGGATGAGGCCCAGCTCCTGACTTGGCCCCTGTCCACATCTCCACCCCAAACACTGCCAATCAGCTCAACTGTCAAACAAATTGCTTGCAATTTCCTGCCTGTCCATTTCTTTCCTGCCTCCAACCTTTGCACACGCAGACCGCTCTGCTACAATACCATTCTCCATCTTCTTCCCTCTGAAGCTACCCACCTTTTCAGACTCCTCTAGGAATGATGTCTGAATGCCCATAGCTCCCCTGGTCAAGCGAGTCACCCCGACTCCTGCAGGATACTGTTTCTCTCTCATCTCGCACCTCTGCACTGCACTGTAAAGGTGTGTTTCCTGGACTGTCCCTGCCCCAGCCTGAGGCAGCTACAGTGTCGCCTTCTTTCTTCCTCAGTGCTTGACACAGGGCTTGCCAGACTGAGTATTCAGTGTGTGTTTGTTGACTGACTTACTGAGTGAATGAGGGCAGATACATGACTGAGAGCAGGGAGAAAGGATAAAACAAAAGACAGTTGGCCCCAAGGAGAGAGTGGGAGATGAGGTGGAGCCTTGGAGGCAGGTGAGGCCCCCGCAGAGGACACAAATGCCACCAGCTTCCCAACTTGTGACAAATTAGCTGAGGCGAGCAACGTGGTCCTGGTCACCGGTGGAGGGATGCTTTCCAGGGTCTAACCTTGGGGGAGAGAGGCGAGTCCCTGTCTTCCCTGGCCCTCCCCTATGGAGTGGTGAGCCGGCTCTGCCTGCCCCACTCAGGCTCTGACTAGTGACCACGCCAGATGGGGTTCCTGCTCCCCTCTGGGCACCCAGCATTCCTGTTGGGCTCTCACGGTTCGAGGAAGAGACTCTCCCCGTGGCGGCAGAGGGTCTGCTGTGAGGCCACTCACTGCTGGATCTGACGAAATGAGCAGGGCTGAATGCCAGGCAGAAAGCAAATAGAGTCAGCCGGAGTCGGTGCCACTCTTCCTTTCCGGGGCTCTTGGGCTAGAGGATTCTCCCCACTCCTCAATGTGCCCATTTTAAAGTGGGGAAAATAATCTGATCAACTTCATGACGCTGTTGTGGAGAATAAGTGAATGACTACCTGAAGAAGGCAGAAGCTCCTCTCATGGCCTCTCTGTCCCAGCCCTTCGGTGCAGCGAAGCTGACCTCTGCCATGAATGGCTGGGGTTCACTTAGGCCCTCAGCCCTGCCTGTGGGTGGTGCCTCTTCTGCGAACCTGTTGCCCAGTCACCTTACCAATGCCAAGTGCACATTCACGTTACTCCGGGAAGTTGCACCCACGTCCATGTCTCAATTCCGGGTTGACCGATCTGAGCAGAATCGCTCATCTTTCTTCCCTAAGGCTCCCCATGCAGTGAACCAGCCCTTTCCGCCAGGTCCTGACCGTGCATCCAGGGCTGAGAAAGCTCACTGGGGATTCCTGCCTGACTTCTGCCTCACACTCACTGGGGGGACCTGGGCAAGCCCTGACCATACCCCTCTCTTCCAGACCTTACTCTGCTTAAGAAAAGGGCTCCCCTGGCTTTGCAAGAGCTGTGGTGTCTGGCCAGGCCCTGGCGGCTGAACCAAGGAGGGCCAGCGTGCAGGTGGGTGAAAGGGTGGCTCAGCTGGCCCCCCACCCATCACAAACAGCTGTCACTGGGATCTGTTTTGCATAGTGACCTTCTGCAGTGTGCATTTAGGAAAGGGGATCTGTTACTTTGAAAACATGGTTTTAAAGCTCCAAAGAGGCCCAAGGACTCTGCCTGCTGGGAAAGTCTTCAGGTCTGCCCCACTGAGGGGGTCAGAAGCCAGGGCCAAGGGCTCCATCTGGGAGTGTGGAGCGGGTGTGATGTCTGAGGAAAAATCCCCTAAAAGACTAAGAGGAGAAATGGCCAAGGCCTAGATCTGGTGTCCAGGGGGCCTCTCCCAGCACCGAGACTCTATCCTGACACCTGTGTGGGGGGAGGGGCTGCTGGGGCTCTCCGCTGAGGGTGCAGGGTTAATGGTTAAGCTCCCTGGGGTAGAGGTTAATGTTTGAACGCCAGACCAGTCACAGGAAACACCACTCAAGGAGCTGTCACCGAGCCCGCCACGCTTATCACAAATAAAAAATTAACTCTTCAGCTATTCCGGGTTAGGTGGCCAAGGTCTTGCTGGCATTTTCTGGGAACGTTTCAGGGTCACCCTAATAGCTGCACGGCCTGCCCCACAGGGCTATTTATTACTTTGTTTACAGAGGCCAATACCCCCTCAGAGCTGGCAGGTGGAAGGGCCATGGCTCTCCCCAGGGGAAGAATGTTCCAGAAGGACAGTGTGGTGACAGGAAAGGTGCGGGCTTGACAGTCAGACAGACCTGGGCATGTGTCCTGCTGTGTCACACAGGTGCTCTGTGACCTTGAGCAAGACACTGGTCCTCTCTGAGCCTTAGTGACCTTGCCTTCAAGTGGGGTCATGCCGTCCCATTTTCCTTCTTGTCTCTACCTGCTGGTTGCCCACTCCACAGAGCATGGGTCCAGGAAAACAGGCTTTCTGTTTTGTACCTTTTTTATTGAGGTGAAATTCACATAGCGTTAAATTAACTGTTTTAAAGTGAATAATTCAATGGCAGTTAGCACTTTCATAATGCTCTATGCAGCCACCAGCTCTGTCTCATCCCAAAATATCTTCATTACCCCAAAGTAAAATCTCTGTACCCATTAAGTCATCACTCCCCTCCTTCCCTCTCTGCAGCCGCTGGCTATTACTAATCTACTTTCTGTCTCTGTGGATTTGCCAGTGCTGGACATTTCATATCAACGGAAGCATTTGCTATGTGACCTTTTGTGTCTGTCTGCTTTTGCTGAGAATAATGTTCTTGAGGTTCATCCACGGTGTGGTATGAATCAGTTCTTCACGCATGCTGGCTGTTAGTGCAGTTTTCTCTAACATTCCTAGCTCCTTTCTGGAATCGCCTGGCCCCCGGTGCCCTCTGGCAGCCACACCCTGGACCATCCTCCACGGCTGCCCACAGCTCACCTCTGCCCATTCTTCCCTTGGCACCACTGATCTTGGCTCATTTTTCCAAAATATGGTAGCTTATGTTTGTATAACATTCTAGACAATTTAAATTTTTAGTTCTTAAAACAACTGTGCAATAAGCACTATTATTACTCCCATTTCATAGATGAGAAAACAGGCTCCAAGGGGCCCAGGATCGCACAGAGCCGAAACAGGACTCAGCTTTGCCGTCCAGTCTAATCAAACACAGCACAACTGAGCTGTGAATGACTGATAACCTTACCCTCCCGAGAGAAAGGTTTTCCATTAGAGAAAACAAACAAAGACAGAGATTGCTGCTGGCAATTAATCCTTAATTCGCTTGAAAGGTGGTGTGAAATGAAGAGCTTTAGGTCAGGTGAGGAAGAGTTCTTGGGTGGATGAGGAGGGTTCCGTGGAGGTGGCACACACTTTGTGCAGTCTCTGGAAGGGGAAGGACTTAGCTCCCAGTGCTCAGAAGCTAGCCTGGGGCTGGCCTCCTGGACATAGATGGGCCAGCCTGCTCCAGAGAAGTGGCTGCTCGGCCTCATCTAGTGCAGACTTCATTCAGTGTCTGATGCTCTTCCCAGTCTCCTAATTCCATGACTCTCTTTGCTTGAATACTTTCAGTGATGGGGACCTCATCACTCCCAAGATAGTTCATCCCATCAAACAGCTTATGATTCCTGGTTCCAAGACTCTTTAGCTGTTTCTCCTGTGATGTGTTTTTAAATACCCTTGTTGCCCTGGGATTTCAGCTCCTCTAGCCCCATCCTGACCACAGCTCCTGTGCGTCCAGCCATCACAAAGGAGAGCGACACCTTCTTGACTTAAGACTGTAGGTCAAGTCATTAGCAAAGTTGAGGAAACCTCACCAGGCTGCCCCTTGGATGGCCTGGGGATAGGGCCAGGGCTGAGCCAAGAGAGGCAAAGAGATACACGTTGCAATTGGGAAACAGGCCGCTGTGCAGGAGCTCGTCCTAAGCCACTGTGGGTTCTGGGGAGGAGAAAGGGATGAGTGGGGGTAAGCAGTGGAGGTGCCTGAGAGATGGATGTGGTGGTCTGCGGGCAGAGGAAAGAGCAAACACCGGCAGAAGCAGAAGATAGGAGAGGACAGACACAAGGGCAAGACAAAGAGGAGCTGTGGCTTCCCTGGTGACCCCATCAGCCGATGAAGTGAGCACCAGGGACATGGAGGGGTGTGAGTGGCCCAGTTCAGCATGGCCCCGGGGGCCGGGCTGTTCCTGGCCCCCTGCCACTGCAGCCTGACACATTGCTCCAGAAATAGTCCCAGGTTTTTATCAGGCCATCTGAGCTTATTTATAAATAGAGGACTGGAGGATAGAGGCTCCATGCCAGGTGAATGCAGGGCAAACTTCCAGGCACCGTCCTGCCCTCTGAGATGGCCCTTTCCCCTCTCTCAGTCCTCCCCCAACCCACCCAGACCTGCCTCTGGGGCCACCTCTCTATCCCCGTGGGCAGGACAGAGGAAGCTGACGTTGCTGGGTCTGCTTCAGACCTGGCCCAGGGCCAGGGGCTCCACAAATATAAAGACCAGGAATCTTTATCTATAAACCCCTTTGGGCGGAAATAGAACTTTCTCCATTTTCTGACTTTAATTCTGATTGCATTCTCCTGGGATGGCAGACATTTCTGGATCTTCCCCTGCAATTTTCCCAGGTGGCTAGAGATTCACGTAGCACCACCATGTTCGGGGGGATCTCGCCTGCAGCTGATGATGGTGTTAGTCACAGGTGGTGACTGGCAGAGCCCTGTCTATCCTGGGCCACCGGCCCCTCCTGTGCTTTGCCGGGAGGCGTGGGCTCGGCAAGGCTGTGTGTGACCTGCCCATCTAGACCTGCCCCCACAGCCGTTTCTCCTCTGAGCCATCCCACCTCCTCAGGGCTGGCTGGGCAGCAGGGTATTTGCACCTCTTCTGGAACCTTCCATGTCCCAGCTCATCACTTCCCCTCCATCTCTCCCCAGTCTGTGGGAATTCTTGCTCTTTTTCTGTTTTCTCCCAAGTGCTTTGATTATCCTAGCATACCTCTTCATCCCCCAGAGGCCTTTGGAAACCTAAGCCAGGAAGTTTTCCTGCCTTTCTCTGCGACTTCAATCTGAGGAGGAAGGAGAGAGAAAAGGCAAACAAACAAACAAACAAACAAACAAAAAAAAAACAAAAAAACCCCACAAAAACAAAAACAAACAAAAAAAAACAGAGAAGAATAAAGAAGAGATTGATGGATCAGAAAGTATTTCAGAAAGTATTCCACTGCACCCACATATCATTTAATTCTCTCAAAAATCCTGGGAAATATTATTGTGCCCATTTTATAGATGAGGAAACTGAGGCTCACAGAGGTTAAGTGTCATACCCAAGGTAGGTTTGGGTCCAAAGCCCATTCTATCTCCACCATACCACCTCCCTCAACCTGGTATCCCATGCTGTCCTCCTGGGCCACGGGCACTGGGGCAGGCAACCCCTCCTCCCCAGGTGGTGGCATTGTCTTCTCTTGTTTCCCCACTTAAACTTCCCAGCCTTCCATCCCATCCCCTCCAGCCAGACAGTTGGTGGCGGAGGTGGCCATCAGAGACGACAGAGGCGTGGGAAGCCCTGCTCTTCACATGCTTTGGATCTGCCTGCCCACACAGCTAATGTATATTCCTTCTAGCCCTGGCTCTCCTGGGGCGGTGACCCCTCCCTCGTGGCTCAGTAAGTGTGGCCCTATTGGCAAAGCTCCCCCATCCCCTATCTCAATGAATGCCGCTTATCCCCAAGTCAGGCAGTGAGCTGTGCTGCTCTGGAACTAAAACTGCCCAGGATGACCCTAGTCCTGGGCTGTGTCCCTTCCCTGCCAGGGCTCCCTGGGAAGGCCAGAGCCAGGACAGGTATCCGAAGCTAAGCTAGGAGCGCTCTCCCCTGCCTCCCATTCCTGCTTGGCTTGGGGGACTGGGGAGTCCAGGAGTGGAGTCTGAGATGCTGCATTCAAAGCCTGGGGACCATGCAAGGCAGCCTCCACAAGCACCGAGGAGGCCACAGGGACTGCCCAGCTCCCCCAAGCCACATTCCCTCCAGCCTGGCTAGAGCCACGCACCTCCGGTACTATGATTTCCTTCATATGTTTTCCTTTCAATCAATGACTTTTAAAAAACTTAGACTCATCCTAAACAATAGTAGCTATAAAATCACAGATGTGATATGCTAGTTTTATAATGTTTCTAATACACATTACATTTTCTTTAAAAAAGTGCAACTATGAAAAAATGTTCAACCATGTACCAGCCAAAAGCAAAGGCCACCAGTGAGTGGTGAGCTCATCGCACGCTGGGAAACCCTGAGTCTGTTCTGTGCCTTCTGTGCCCAGACGCTGGAGCCAGGGCTGGGAGAGAACAAGGCAGTGTCACTCGTGTTCAGGAAACGATCAACACTGTGGGGGGCTAGCAGCCAGGTCTGCTGCCACCGAGGCCAGCCTGGAGGAGGCAGCCTGTCCCAGGCTGGGGAGATGGGAAGGCTGAGTGGGATCCCAGCTCCATTATCACCAGCTCTGTCACCCACACTTGTCACTTCCCCCTCTTGGAACCTCAGCTTCCTCATCTCCACCGTGGGGCAGTGACCCTACTCACCCTTGAGCTGCTGTCAACCTCAGCTCCAGGATGTCTGATGTGCATCCAGCACAGGCCTGGCATGGCCTGTCCCCAGGCATCCCTGGGGGCCCTGCCTGACGTGACCCAAGTTAGGAAGCCTCTCAGACGTGCTGGCACCATCCACATCTGTCTGGCCAACCAGCCAGGCATTGTCCAGCCTCATGGCCTGGAGCCTGCGGCTGGTACCCTGGCTGACCTGGCCAGTGCAGCCAGCACTGAATCTGTTTTTCCACAAGTGAGGCAAAAGGCTCCTGCCTTTTTCCATGCTCTGGAAATGCCCCAGCTGCTTCCAATGCAAGAGAGGCTGACCCGAGCTGGCAGGGGAGCTGCAATTTGAAACGAGGCATCCTGCTGCAACCCTGAGATGGCCGCATAGGGAAAGAGGGCCCTGGGTCAGCCTTGGCCTCCTGAGACTCCAGGTGCCAGGCTAGGTCAGCACGGAGACACATAGTGGGCTGTCCGTAAAGGGTCCTCAGGACCAAGTCCCCATCCCACAGGCATCTGGGTAGGCCCAGGGTTACCCGGCAGGCCTGCTGAGTTCCCGAGACCCTGCTCAGGCCCAGCCAGCAGTGTCCACAGCTGGAATGTGGACAGGCAGCCTCGGGATAGTGGCGGAGCCCTCCCTGGGGAGTGCACAGCAGAGAGAAGCTCCGGCTCCTCCTCTTGCAGGTGAAGCTTCTGGAATATCCAAGGAGTTCCTCATCTCCCATATGCCTCCAAGGACACAGACCCCTGCCCCTTGGCCTCATAGATGCTTCCACTGTCCTGTGAAAGCCCCGCCCACACACTGCCTTCTGTGTCCCTCTACAATTCTACGACACCCTTGCTCATGGTCGCAGCCTGCCCTTGTGGCTCCTGGGACTGCCCCGCCTCCAAAGCCCCCACAGGCGTCCTGATTTCAGGACTGGGTTCCTCTCTGGGCCCTCCCACTTCCCCTCTCCTGCTAGGGGCTGGGCCTCTCTTCAGGGAGAAACAGGCCACAGCTGCCGTGGCTTCCCCGCTCTAGGCCAGCATCCCCCCTAACCCAGGCCCTGGCCTGGCCCACCCTACCGTTCCCTACCCCTTCTGTCCCTCTCCAGTTCCCAGAGCCTGGCTTGAACAAGGAGGGCACTTGGCAGCTGGGGCCGGTGTCACCTGGAGACTGGTCAGGTGGGTGGAGGGCCAGGTGGAGACAGCTTTCATCCCCTCCATGTCCTGGCTGTGTGGCCTGGGAAGCCACTTCTGGCTCTGCTTGATTGCTGCGTTTATAAAGCGGGGGTAGAGCCAGGCACATCGGGAACTGGGGGCACCGCCATGGGATTACAGGAGCTCAAGTGTGGGACGCACAGGGCTCCTCCCCATCAGCACAGCACCAGAGCTGGCAGGCCCTGGATGCAGAATGTAGAAGTCAACTGGGTGTCAAGGTGAAAGCCCGTTTATGAGGGATGCCTGGCGGGGACTGGTGCGGGAGGCAGTGGTTCCAGCTGGCGTCCCTTCATTTGTTCATCTGCTGTGTTTGCTGAGCACTTGTGCTATGCCTGGCCCATCGTAGGCACAGGGGCGTGCTCTCCTGGGCTGTCTGCCTGGTGGTGGGGGAGGCATCTGTACCCAGGTACCAAGGTGAAGACACAGCTGGTAGTGACCCCCACTGGTGGGTCTGTGACTGCCTGTCTCACTCTCTGTGAATTGCTCCTGGGAGCCAGGGGTAGGGCTGAGCCTAGAAATGAGGAACCCTCAGCTGTGAGGAGCAGGGAGACTCAGAGTGGAAATTCTCAAAGCAAGCCCTGGAACCACTTCAGCGGCATCTTTGGGGAATTCTTAAAATGCAGATTCCTGGGTCTGGTCTCACAAGGAGGATCTGGGGCCTAGAGATCTGCATATCTCTGACAGGCACCCAGCTCATTCTGATGTAGGCTGGAGGGTCATACTTCTGCAATGGGACAGGTCACCAGGGAGATTTCACTTAGAGGGGATGAAGGGGTCAAGGACACTATGGATGCTTTGGGTCTGGTCAGATTGATGCCTGAAAACAGGTTCTTGCTCCTTAAATAAGCTGAGCATTTGCCATCTGGGTACTCCCGCAACGTCTGCACACTGCATCCATCGCCCAGTCCCCAGAGCTAAGAATTGCCATTCAGGGGACCCAGCCTAGTCCAACCTCCTGAATCCAGATGAAAAAGGAACAGGCCTGGGGAGGCCAGCGGGAAAGGGGTTGCCAGTCCCAGTGCCTGCTCTGGGCAGGCTTTTCAGTTGGGCTTCGAGCTCTTCCTCTGGATAGCCTCAGGAGGGAGGTGCTGGCCCTCCCACAAGAGATAAGCAAGTGAGCAGGGCAGCTGGCAAGGTGGGGGAGGCCTGGAGCCCGGGTCGGCCGACTTGAGTCCTGGCTCTTTCTTTTTGGGCTCTGCCCTGCACCATGTTCCCCAAACGGGAGGAGCGCTGACTGCGGCTCGCCTCATGGGTGTCCCTCAGCTCATTTCTAGCCCCTTCCAAGCCTGGCCCCAGCGATGACCTCTCAGAGGGCACGGGTTCCAGAAGTCTGTTGCAGGAAGCAGTTTCCCTGCGTGGCTGCCCTTGGATCAACTTTGGGAGAATTGGTGAGTTGTTATGTGAAATGATGTCTTAAAAGACAGTACAGTCACAGCTCACACACAAATATAAAATGAATACCTGCTGAACAGCTTGTTTAATTTGTGAGGGACTCAGTAAGATCTTATCACTGGTTCATAGCATTCAAAGTAACTGATATGGTTTGGCTATGTCCCCACTCAAATCTCATCTTGAATTGTAGCTCCCAGAATTCCCATGTGTCATGGGAGGGACCTGGTGGAAGGTAATAGAATTGTGGGGGCAGGTTTCTCCCATGCTGTTCTCGTGATAGTGAATAAGTCTCATGAGATCTGGTGGTTTCATAAACAGGAGTTTCCCTGCATGTGTCCTCCTGCCCACCGCCATGTAAGAAGTCCCTTTGCTCTTTCTTCGTCTTCCACCATGATTGTGAGACCTCTCAGCTATGTGAAACTGAGTCCGTTAAACCTCTTTCCTTTATAATTACCCAGTCTCAGGTATGTCTTTATCAGTAGCATGAAAACAGACTAATACAGTACCATACCTATAAGGCAGAATGATAACATGAATTTACAAATAGATGCAAAGCTGACTGAATACACAGGGAGGGAAGTGAAATTAATTGTATTTCAACTGGACAGTAATTATTGTGCCTATGGACGAGAATCATTTGCCTTGCTACCAATCATCTAGAACTTACAGAGTTGCAGTGTAGCTCGAAGACAATAAAAGACCTGACACCCCATTGAATCAGATAATCCAGAAGGCTGTGCTTAGACAATGCCTAGTTTTGCATTGAAAACACCTAGTAATTTCTTTTATTCATCTTAAAGTCTTTCAGTTTTCAGAAGTGGGCCACGCATCTGGCTCTGAGCTTCCTAGCAGCCAAATCAAAGAGGAAACCAGCTTCAAATGTAGTGTCTATGTATACTAGTTGTTCACAATAAGTTCAGCTTCTCACTGCATTGAGACCTGGTTCTCCTTCCAGAGGGGCCTCATCAAGGGAACTCAAGTGATGTAGAAAGCAACATCCTCAATAATATTCTTGCAGCAAATACAGTGGTGACACTTGTGGAGCTGTGTCCATAGGCCAGGGCAGTGGCTCTGAGTGTGGTTCCAGGACAAACATCAGCATCAGCATCACTTGGGAACTTGTTAGAAATGCAGATACTCAGGCCCCACCCCAGACTTACTGAGCAATCTGTGTTTTAATAATCCCTCTGGGTGACTCTGATGCAAGCTGAAGTTTGAGAATCATGGGACAAGGGTTCTCAACCCTGCAGTCAAACGTTAGAATTACCTGTAAGGCTTTCAAAGGACATGATGCCTGGGCCCACCCAAACCAATTCATGCAGGATCCCTGTGTGCCACGCCGGCTATGTCTATTTCTAAAGCTCCCCAGGTAGTCGTACCATGAAGCTAGAAGGGAGACCCATTGCCGCTTAGTTGTTTAATGCAAACTGATTGGCCAACAGATGTGCCATCTGCTCCAGAGAAATCCAGACCTTTACTTGCAAAGCTTATAGGAGAGGGCACCTTCCTTCTTTCCTTCTTCCCTTCCTCCCTCCCTTTCTTACTTCCTTCTATCTTCAATACTGAGCACTACCGTGTAGATGGCAGAGTCCAAGGGTGCATTAGACAGTATAGGTTCCTGATCCTGAGGAGTCAGCACCTAATGGGAACTTTGGAAGTAGTCTAGTGGGAATTCCAGGCAGGCAACGGTGTCGGTGATGTGGACAGGATGGTAGGGCAGCCCTCGGTCCATCCCCCATCCTTGTCTGATGCTGCTTTTCTTGGCAGGTTGTGAGGGGATGTGGGACAACATAAGCTGCTGGCCCTCTTCTGTGCCGGGCCGGATGGTGGAGGTGGAATGCCCGAGATTCCTCCGGATGCTCACCAG
The DNA here is from genome assembly GCF_029289425.2 of Pan paniscus. Lineage (NCBI taxonomy): Eukaryota > Metazoa > Chordata > Mammalia > Primates > Hominidae > Pan > Pan paniscus. The sequence continues at coordinate 21,479,209 of NC_073262.2, read as the reverse complement.
CAGAAATGGTAACCACTCGGCCCATGGGGCCTGGCGGACAGGCTGAGGGGTGTCCCTCTGGGTGGGGCCTCAGCTTAGAGGCAGGAGGCCAAGGAAGCTTCTCTGAGGACAAGTATGGGTACAATGATGGGGGAGATCACTGCAAAGGATTAGAAGCCTTGCTTGGGAATGTGGGGTGGACTCAAATTCTGAGGGTGTCAAGCAAGGGGGCAGGAGGCAGTGCACTGGGGAAGGCGGTAAGGGAGGCTGGGCCTGCTTCTGTCTTCCCAGGCCCTTCAGCTAGGAGCTTCCTTCCTTCCTTCCATGTTTCTGCTCCCTTAGCCACCAGGGGCCTTGTTCCAGTCCCCATGTCTGGAACCCCTCCTGGTAGTGGCAGGCTCCCTAATGGCCTGGCCTTCCAAAATACTTCCTTCCTCTGTCAGGCCCTGCTGAGAAACTGGCTCCCTGGGAGCCCCTGGCCTCCTGGGGCGAGGGGTTGTCTTACCAGAAGACAGCTGCGGATTTAAGAATTTTCCGAGTTGACTCACATTGATTAGAAGTCGACCATGCACTGGGCATTTTTATATGTACATATGGGCTCATTTAGTCATCATAAACTCCCTGCAGATCACAGGACTTTTCCCTTGATCCAGCAAAGAGTAATAATAACAGGGACTGAGAAAAGCTGTGCAGCTGCCCCTCTTTCCTGGTCCATGCAGGACGGCAAAGCTGCCAGATGAAGCCTGAACAAGAATAGGTGATTTAACACTAAAACCCACCAGCCTTTCAAAGTCAGGCAAGGCAAAGATGACCACGGTTCAGAGACTGTGGGAAGGGAGTGGAGATTCTTCTCACCATAATTCTGCTGTACATACGCACATGTGCACACACACACACATATTTGGGGAACATGCTGCTCCCTCGAAGCCTCACTCAACACCCTACACTATGGGAACTGGGGGGAATGAGGTAGACAGGCTTGAAACCCGCTCCTCCAATTCCTGGCTTGGTAATGCCAGCTGCTATAACAGACAATGCCCCACATCTCAAAGTCTTCATGCAAATTTGTCCACAGAAAGTCCAAAACAGGCTGGGTGCGGTGGCTCACACCTGTAATCCCAGTACTTTGGGAGGCCGAGGTGGGCGGATCTCCTGAGGTCGGGAGTTCGAGACCAGCCTGGCCAACATGGTGAAACCCCATCTCTTCTAAAAGTACAAAAATTAGCTAGGCGTGGTGGTGCACACCTGCAATCCCAGCTACTCAGGAGGCCGAGGCACGAGAATCACTTGAACCTGGGAGGCTGAGGTTGCAGTTAGCTGAGATCGTGCCACTGCACCCCAGCCTGGGCGACAGAGTGAGACTCTGTCTCAAACAAACAAACAAACAAACAAACAAAAAATGTCCAGAACAGGAAACAGGTATTCCTGATTAGCAGGCAGCTCTCCTCTACACGGTGACCCCAGCACCCCACACCTCACAACCGTGGCATCACGTAGTTTCCAAGCTGACTGGCGGAGAGGAAAGAACTCGGAGGACCACACAGCAGAGGTTCATAAGGGGCTGGCCTGGGAAGGATCCCATTCTGCCCACATTCCCTCGGCTAGAACTCAGTCACATGGCAACATCTAACTGCAAGGGACCTGGGGAAATGTCTTTTAGCTGGGTGCCAGTCAGCCCCAGGATCCAAGTTGCTCACTGCTGGGGAGCCTCAATTTTCTTGACTGTAAAATGGGGAAAATAAATAAGACCTGTCCTGTAAGGCTGCGCTTGGAAATAAATTTTGTCCCTTCTCCCCTACTCCTCTCCCTTCTTTTCCTTTTTCTCCTTCCCACCTTCCCTCCCCTACCCCTGCCACACACACCCCCGCAAGCTTACCAACTTTACCTGCCAGCATGGCCCCTCCATGCTTGCCTCTGGGGTCCTGGGAGCTCAGGACACAGGAGATTAGTCCAGATGTGGCAGACCTAGAGCCCCAGGCTGGTCAGGTGCAAGGTCACGCCCAGACTCCACTTTCTGACTCCTGTGCAGTGCTCCTCCACAGCTGACCGGGTTTTTCTCCTGATGGAAAGGACTCGAAGCTCTTCTCATTTGCAGCCGTCCCTTTTCAGCCTTCCCAGAGCCACAGCACCTCCGCCTCCCGCAGCACCGCCCCTTCTGCCCTGCAGAGGGGATAGGCGGAGCTGGTGCTCACGGCCACAAAGTGACCAGGTGCCAGTCCTGTCACATCCTTTCTCAATTAATTGCTTGAACCCCTCCCTGCCTCATTACGTAAAGGTCCGTGTCTCCCTCTTGAGGCTCCCCTACCCTTGGATTGCTCATGGTCCGCGGCAGGAAGCTGGACCAAGTCCACACAACGTGAGGATGGAAGCTGGGGTCCTGTGCCGACTCTGCTGCAGTTTCTCCTCGCCGCCACATGGTGTCGCTGTGGGGCTGCAGGGCCACACCAAAGGCCTGCCTATTGGGCTCTGGGCTCCCTCCAGGGTGGTGGGGGCCACGTTGTTCATACCCAGCCTGGGGGTGGGTGGCCCAAGAGCACAGGTCAACAGCTGTCTGGCCTCAATTTATCATCAAGAACTCCCACCCACCCCTCCTTCATCCCCATAGATCTACTTCTGGGTCTGATTAGACCCCTGCCCCTTCATCTCCCGGCAGGAAGGCAGGCTTCCCTAGGTGGTGCTCCCAACCCTAACCCCAGGGGGAGCGCCCAGTGAGGATAAGGTGCTCTGGAAAATAACTTAATTCTCCTTCAGGGCACCTACTACATGGGTCCTGACAGGAGGGGTGGGGTCCATGTGACTGGAGAAACCGCAGGCCGCTTCTGCCCCCAGATGTTTCTGTTCATGCCAGGCCTAGAATGCTCCCTCTAGGGTGTATTCCTTTGATTCTGAAAAGGATGCTGGTCTTCCAGAGTTCCTTATTAAAAAACACAATTCCCCAGCGGCATCCCCTTGGCCCTCTTTCTCTTCCTACTTAGTGAGGATCTGGCCTTAAAGCGGTCATGCTTCCCAACCTGATTAGGGTCCCGGAGCCTTCTGAAAATCAGATGAAAGCTTTGGACTGGTCTTTCCCCAAACTGCATAAATATATATCTATATATCTATATATTTATATATATATGCACATAATATATATATTTATATTATATTTATATTATAAAATAAATATAATATAAATATCTATTTATATTATATTTATATTATAATATAAATATAATATAAATATCTATTTATATTATATTTATAATATAATATAAATATAATATAAATATCTATTTATATTATATTTATAATATAATATAAATATAATATAAATAGCTATTTATATTATATTTATAATATAAATATCTACATCTATATATATATATGCACAAACATCCTTTCAGGGGTCCCCTGAGGTGCACACTGGCCTGTGCCTGGTTAAGTTTCCCTTACCTATTAGGAATTCAGCCCTGGGGAAGTGGGGAGGCAGCTGCTTTGCAGCTCTACAGAGTGGAAGGCAGGGAGCCCTGCCTTGTTAGCAGCTCTGGGCACCTGGCCTGGGTCACATGCAGCATCTGTCTTGGGAGTCCTGCTGTGTCAGTGAGGAGAGGGCCCCAAACGGGCAGGCCTGCTGCCCTGGGCGAGCCCACAGGGAGCCCAGCCTCTAGGCACGCGCTGTCTTATAACCTTCGATTCTGGCCTTGGGGGAATTTGTGTTCCCTTAACTCACTTTCCCATCCACCCAGCCTAAATTTGACCACCGTTGTTTCCCATCTGACAACCTAACTCTCTTGATTCAATTCCAGAAACCTCCCCACCTCTCGCCTAAATTCCAAGATTCCAAGCCCCTCCCACTTCTGCCTATTTTAGGCCAAAAAGAGAGGGGAGTGATGCCTCGGTGCCCGCTCTGTGCCTGGCACCAGCCTAGGCATTTTCCGTGTGCTCTCATGTTCCCTGCTCACTCTTGCAGTGTGGGTGATTATTTTGTGGCACAGAGAAATGATGCACCGAAGGTCACACAGAGACCAAGAGGCTGCACTGGGTTTCAGACTCAGATCTGGCTGCTTCTAAACCTGCGCTCCAGGCCTCCTGAGCCTCCACAGGGCAGGCATGCCCAGATCTCAGAGGACACGGTCTCCTGGTCCTAGACGCTGCCCCTGAGACTTCAGGAAGAGGGCCCGGTGGGTGGGTAGAACAGTGATAGCATACACTGTGGCTGGGCACGATAGCTCAATTCTGGGCCTTGGTGTTCTGGCCTGTAAAATGGGCAGCAGCACCTCCTTCAGTGGGGCACTGTGAGGATTAGACCCTAAACCCTGTTAGCCAGGGGCCCAGCCCCTGGAGACTGTGTAAAGAAGCATGCCACCCTCAGCTGGGGCTGTTAAGGCTCCAGTGAGAGCAAAGGGGTGGCAGGGCTCCTACCCACAGGACTCGGCCATCAGCATCCTGCCCCCTGCAACACTTACACCGGCCTGAGCTGGGGAGCCAGATCCCAGCTCTCCTTGGCAGCTCAGAGTACAGAATTCAGCAAGGTCATTCAGCCCGAGGAGGGAAACTCCTCACGGTGGCCTTCCAAGACTTCCTTCCTGGCTAGTGGCTCCCTTCCGCAGGCTGGGCTCCTGCTGTAAAAGCTCCAGTAGGGAAGTGCTCTCCTCTTCCCTATGAGAAGAGTTCAGGGCAGGCTCTTTATCCCCATTCAATTTGCCTTTCTGTCCAGCCAGCCAGCCCGCGTTTGATAAGCAGAGGCTCTGGGCCAGGCACTGGGGAGGCGGGGAAGCCACTGCCCATGTGGTGAGAGGGCCCAGCATGCGTCCTTGTGCCAGGGGTGGGGGGCAGTGAGCAGCTGAGCCGGAGGACTGTGGTGGTCTCACGATCTATTATGCAGAGAAACGCAGAGGGGTGGCCTACAGGTCGTGGCCGAAGGACCCTCCACCCTTCCGTGAGGGGCGCTGCCTGGAGGGGTTCATCTCAATGGCACTCTGGTGGTTTTCACATGGCTGCGTGAGCAGGGTATGAAGTTCCATTTAAAACAGAACTTCCGTGGAGCAGGATGAGTAGAAATGGGAGCCTGAGAAAAAATCATGATGGGAGTGGCCAGGTACTGGGCAGCCACCACAGATTCTCCGGGGGACCCACCTGTTAAACGGTGGCAGGACCTGGGATCAGGAGCAGCACCCGGCTGGGGTGAGAAGGGGGACTGGCACGTGGTGTGTGCTTAAGAGCGTGGGCTCTGGAGCCCGAGCCCCAGGGTTCAGATCGCTTTCCCCCTATTTACTAGGGTGTGGTCTTGGGCAAGTTCTGGAACTGCTGTGTGCCTCAGTTTCCACACTAGAAAGTGGTTGCAGCAGCTACATGTTACAATAGATGTTACTATGAAAATCACGGCGCCTGGGCCCATGGCTCACCTGCAGGACTCTTGGCACCCACAGGTTCCTTGTTCCGAAACTGCACACAGGATGGCTGGTCAGAAACCTTCCCCAGGCCTAATCTGGCCTGTGGCGTTAATGTGAACGACTCTTCCAACGAGAAGCGGGTAAGCCTGTCAACCTCCACCCCACGAACCCGGGGACAGGAACCTATGGTGAGGAGGCCCTGGGAGAGGACAGGGTGGCACAGGCCTGGGACAGTGGTCAGGATGTAAGGGCTACCCCTTGTCCCCACGCCTCCTACTCACAGAGTTGTCAGTGGGTCTGCCTCACTGCCCTGGTCTATCGACCTGGAGATGATGGTTAGGAGGACCCCAGGCACAGGTAGGAACTGTCGCATACCACCGCGAGACTGGGGGTGCTGTATTCATTCAACTGAAAGAGACGCTAACATAGTGGCCAAATGCTCAGAGCAAGGCTGGTGCGTCTGAATTCCGACCTTGACCTTAGTGGGGCTGGGGAAGATTTAATCACTACGTGCCTCACTTTCTTCATCTGGGAAATGGTGTTACTAATGCTGACAACATAGGCTTGTCAAGAGAACTAAATGAGTTAATATATGTGCATCCTGAGTTGGGCGCCTGGTCACAGTAAGTGCTCAGTAAATGTTTGCTTTTGGCCGGGTGTGGCGGCTTACACCTATAATCCCAGCACTTTGGGAGGATGAGGTGGGAGGATTGCCTGAGGCCAGGGCAACATAGTGAAACCTTGTATCTACAAAAAATGTTTAAAAATTAGCCGAGCGTGGTGGTGCGTGCCTATAGTCCCAGCTACTCAGGAAGCTGAGGCAGGAGGATCGCCTGAGCTGGAGAGTTTGAGGATGCAGTGAGCAGTGATTGTCGCTGCACTCTAACCTGGGCAATGGAGGACAGGATTGAGCCCTGTCTCTTAAAAAAAAAAATGTTTACAGCATTCGAAGGAGTCTCCCGGCTCTGATAAGCAAGGAGGGAGTCCGGCTGCAGAGCTGCCCTAGCTGAGGGGATGCTCCCTTCGGCAATTGGCTGACCTTTTCTGGGGACCTCCAGAGGCTTCCTCTGAGGGTGGCCATCAGGGCCCTGTCTGGGCTCAGCTCACTCTGCATCACTGTCCTTTCCCAGGATGGCCCTTTCTCTCAAATCTCATGCACACCGTGCCATCCTGCCTCCCACCTGGGCCTTTGCCCCCGTTAGGGCCCCTTGCCTGGAGAGCACTTTCCTCCTCTCTTTTCTTGACTGATTCTTAAATATCCTTTGAGACTCCCCTCGGGCCCATCCATGCCAGCCCTTTCTTCCCCTCCCCATGGGAAGGGCTCCCTTAGAGCCTGGTATTGGCCTCCAACTATTACCTACCATGTTACATTAAAATGATCAGCGTGTGCCACCTGCCTCCATCTCTCTCACTAAAATACATGCTCCTCAAAGGCATTCATTCACTCCACAAACACTCACTGAGCACCTGCTGTGGGCCAGGGTTGGGTCTGGGCAAAATCACGGTGACAAATCAGAGAGTCTTGTTCATTTCCAGGTCCCAGTGCCCAGCACAATGCTTGGCACCTATGAGGTGCCCAATAAATATTTGTTGTGCACTTAAACATCTACTGAGTGCCAGCTGCTTGATGCGCAATTGTATTAAATCCTCAAAATAATCCTGTACATTCATTGTTTTCCTCACTTTGCAGAAGAGGAAACTGAGGCTCAGGGATTAAGGAACATGCTTGTAAAGTAGTGGAGGTAGGATTTAAACCAAGCCTAGCTCCAAAAGCACCAGTGCTCCGTCCTCTGTCTTCTGATGCCTCCCCATAAGATGTGTGCCCCCCCAAGGGAGTACACTTTCAGCAGGTCCCATTAGCTAAACTCCCTAGAAGGAATATGGGCAAGCTTTGCCTGTCCCTTGGAGGGTAGGGTGAGGTCATGGGAGAAAGCACGGGTGGAGAGTGGCAGAATTCAGGGAGAAGGGAGGAAGTTGTGTGGCAGAGCACCCCGTCTTCTGCATTTTGCAAAGACCCTCTCTCTCTATAGCGCGTCAGCCTTGCTCTACGTGGAGGAAGGCAAGCTCCAAGGGAGAGGAAGCAGTTCTTTCCTTCCCAGGGCTTGTCATCCCATTGGGAACATACACGAGGTCTTCAGATCTGGTCAGAGTGGGATGATTTAATAAGGAGATTCGACAAGGAGTGGGCACTCGTGGTCTTGGAGGGATGGTGAGTGGGCTCTGCCTTCTGCAGAGGAACAGTTCTATCATCGACTTATATGAAGAGAGGGGGCTTATTTGTTTCAAATTTGTAAAATCCATAAAACTAAAAAGGAATAATATCATGATGGGTGGCCGGATGAGGTTCATAAGAAGGCTTTGTACTGCAAATAACACACATTTCTAACTGGTCTAATAAGCACATGTGGCTTGTGTAACTGGAAATGCAGAGAATGGGCTTCAGGATTCTTTGATGAGGCAGCACCACAGAATCACCAGGGTCTGTGTCATTTGCATCTCTCTCCCTGCTGTCCTGGTGGCTTCTTCCTTAGGCTGGCATTGTAAGATGACTGCCATCAGAAATTGCAGCCACAGGCCAGGCACAGTGGCTCATGCCTATAATCCCACCACTTTGGGAGGTCCAGACAGGTGGATCACTTGAGGTCAAGGGTTTGAGACCAGCTTGGCCAACATGGCGAAACTCTGTCTCTACTAAAAATACAAAAATTAGCCGGGCATGGTGACTTGTGCCTGTAATCCCAGCTACTTGGGAGGCTGAGGCACAAGAGTCGCTTGAACTTGGGAGGTAGAGGTTGCAGTGAGCCAAGATCTCGCCACTGCGCTCCAGCCTGGGCGACAGAGCGAGACTCTGCCCCAAAAATAAGAAAAAAAATCCACACAATGAGAACTGTTGGTTTACACTAATCAGTACGAATAATGGAGCCCAGGGCCTTAACCACAACGTTCATGCCAAGATTAAAACTGTAAAATCCCCAAACCAAGGAGCTGAAATTTCATAAAGGAAAATGTAACGCTTTGGACTTAACTCAGAAAAATGATTGTCCAAAAATGGTGGAAAGGAGACCTAGCTTGGCTTCAGCTTGCATTAAAAAAACAAAACAAAACAACAGCTCTGAGATTGGAAGGGTTTCCTGACCACATGATTCACCGGTCCCTAAATGCCGGTTCACAAATTGGCACGAGTTTTGTTCTTTATTCTGAGATTTAAACCATCCTGTTTCTTATTATTAAAATGTCTTTTCTTTTTATCAACTGAGGGTGAAGGTATGTATTAGTTGCTTTTCTTTTTGTGACATCCTTACTTGGCATACACCACTATATTATTGACACACAATATTACTGACACCAATAGTGGACTCAGATTGGCAGTAAGACCGCACATAGATGTCACATGGGTAAATAAAATGGGATTTGCAAACTGTAGCTCTTGGACCCAATGAGGCTCCACTGCCTGCTTTTATAAATAAAGTTTTATTGGAACACAGCCAAGCCCATTCCTACCACAGTAAGGCTACGTTTACATGACAAGGGCAGAGTTGAGTATTTGCAAAAGAGACCACAGGGCACTCAGAGCCTAAAATATTTACTCTCTGTCCCTTCACAAAAAATGTCTGTGACAGATGATCTAGAGGCTACAGAAAGCAGGTGGTACAGTCAGAACATACAGCAGTAAGAGAGGCAACTGAATTCAGGACAGACAACAGTGAGGCTTCTGGGCCCCACGTCCTCCAGGAGTGGTGCACACTTTTAGATGTTAAGAGCTGAGGACTGGCCGGGTGTGGTGGCTCATGCCTGTAGTCTCAGCACTTTGGGAGGCTGGGCTGGGAGAATCACTTGAACTCCTGAGCTCAAGACCAGTCTGGGCCACATAGGGAGACCCTATCTCTACAAAAAAAAATTTTTTAAAGTAGCTGAGTGTGATGGCACTTGCCTGTAGTCTTAGCTACTCAGAGGCTAAGGCAGGAAGATTGCTTGAGCCTGGGAGGTTGAGGCTGTAGTGAGCCATGATCATGCTACTGTACTCCAGCCTGGGTGACAGAGTGAGACCCTGTCTCAAAAACCAACAACAAAAAAAGCTAAGGACCGAAGGTCACATGAAACCTTCAGGGAGCAAGGCTGTTTCTGGGTGGGTGAGGTCTTATGGTTCCTGCCTTACAAGGCAAGAACGGGTCTACATGAGAAGCGGGCTGGTCACCTGGCAAGCAATGGCCACAGCCACAGGACAGTGCAGAATCTTCTGCATGACACCCCCCTTGTCACCCTGTGCCTCTTCAGGCTCTTGCAGGCTGGTCCAGGTATCCCCAGGAGTGAGGCTGACACCCTCTGCAATGCGGCTCATCTGTACATGGCGAGATTATAGGTTAACATATTGGTCCTCAATTTTTTGACATGTCACAGGTCTTTGATGTCCCAAAGCCTAGGAACCATTAATTCAAGGCAACCCACTGCCCTTCAAGGGTCTTCCTCTCATCCCTGAGAGGTGACTCCTGGCTCTCAGGAGAGCAGCTACATCAGTGGGGAACTCAATGTCACATGGTAGCCTTCCCATCGAAGGCCACCTCCTGCTGTCAGAAAATGGTCAGTCACCCCGAGTCAAAATCTACCTCCTTTCTGGAAACTTCCCCCAACTGGAGCTCACACATGAGGTCTGGCCCTTCTTCTACATGTTGTTCAGTCTAACACTTTTCTCTTCTAAGTGTGTGTTTTTCCCCTCCAGGTGTCATGGACCCAGTTTTTTCATGTACTCTGCAGATGATACAATCACCCTCCTCTGGAAATGCTTCAGTTTATTAATGTGACTCTTAAAATAACATGCCTAGCCTCTCCAAACATTCCCACGTGGCCAGCTGCCCACAGCACTCCATCAGTGTAACTGAGAATAAAGCTAATTTTTGAGTCATTTCATGCTCAGACTTCCTACCATCTCAAACCGCTGACTCATTCTGAAGGAGGATGGTGGGGTGGGGAAAAAGTAAAATTACCATACACTGAGTGTTTCCTACATGCCAAGGCATTGTCTAGGTACTCTATCTGACACTGTATTTGTTCTTCCAACAAGTCTGCAAGGTAGATATTATTACCCCCATTTTGCAGATGAGGAATCTGAGGCTCAAAGAAGTTAAATAATTTGCTCAAGGTCACACAGTTGGTGAGTCACAGTCCGGGTTTGGAACCCTTGTCTCCTGGCTCTGAAGCCTGTGTTCTTTCTCTACAGTACACTGTGTGACACCATGGAGCTTGGGTCTTTCTAAGCCTCAAGTTTACTTTCCCATGAAGAGCTGTCAGCCAGGTTTCCCCTATTCTATTCTTGTGCCTTCTTAAAAAAATAATTACCCTTTTCTTTTGGTTATAAATAGCCCTTATCCACTGTGGAAAAATTAGAAGTATAGAAAAATTATAAAAGAAAATAACAACTCTATTTGCAAGCCTATAATACAAAGTTAACCACTGTTAACATCAGCCATATCTCTTTACAATCTTGTCTCTCTGTATGTATGAGATTGAACCACATGGAATGGCTGATATTCAGTTTTTTTATTTTCTTTATTTTTTGTGTTGATATTCAATCATTTTGGATCTACATAAAAGGTAATTTCATATAAATCTTTTTAAAATTTATTTATTTTAAAAATTCTCAGCAGAATCAGTTTTCATATAATTCCCTAATATGTTTTTACATATAGCTGGAATCACATTGCACATGTAAAGTTTGAATTCTGCCTTTTCATGTAATAATATATCGGCATGTCCTGATTCATTTTAAATTCTTGGTAGACAACATTTTATTAGTGGTATACCATGAAAGTAATTTGTATTTGAAATAATTGATGTAACTATTCTATTGTTGGACATTTGGGTTTTTTTAATCACTAATACTTCTGTGATAAACATCTTCATGTATAAATATGCTTTTAAATTTCTGATTATTTCTTAGAATCAATTCCTGAAGGTAGGAGGTCAAAAGGTCATATTTCAAAGGTTCTTGATACATATTTCTATATTACCTTCCAGAAAGATTGAACCAGTTTTGAGTCCCACTATACCCTCACCTGCAGAGAAAATTATTACTTTTACATATTTGTTAGTTTGGTTGGTAAAAATTATTCTTTTAATTTTTATTCCCTTGATTCTTTTTGATACTTTATTTTTTGGACCTAAATGCAGATCTTTCAAATTTTTTTTTTTTTTTTTTGAGACAGGGTCTCCAGCCCAGGCTGGAGTGCAGTGGTGCAATCTCAGCTCACTGCAACCCCCACCTCCCGGGTTCAAGCGAGCCTCCTGCCTCAGCCTCCCAAGTAGCTGGGATTACAGGTGCACGCCACCAGGCCTGGCTAATTTTTGTATTTTTGGTAGAGACAGGGTTTCTCCACGTTGTCCAGGCTGGTCTCGAACTCTAACCTCAAGTGATCCACCGACTTTGGCCTCCTAAAGTGCTGGGATTATAGGTGTGAGCCACCATGCCTGGCCAGATCTTTTAATTTTCTGACCAATATTCCACTTAGATCTTTTTGACTTAAAGATGAGCCAATAGTGTGAAGTGGCTGCTGAATAAGTGAATGCCTGCTTGGCTGCATAGGCGCGCAATGTATAGATCAGGGGAGATGGGAGGTGATGGACCCCTTCTACCTCTTCCTGGTCAGAGAATGCATCTGGAGCTTTTCAGCTATGTGGTTCTGGGGGTCTTATTTAAGAAGGACATTAACAAACTGGAGCATATTAATTTAACTAAAGGTTGAAGGATTGTGGAAAGAGGTTAAAGACACAGGGAATATGTATGTATGTATGTATGTATTTATTTATTTGAGACAGGGTCTTACTCTGTCATCCAGGCTGGAGTGCAGTGGCTGGATCACAGCTCACTGCAGCCTTGACCTCCCAGGCTGGAGTGATCCTCCTACCTCAGCCTCTGAGTGGCTGTGACCACATGTGTGCACCATTGTGCCTGGCTAATTTTAAAATTTTTTGTAGAGACAGTGTTTCGCAATGTTGCCCAGGCTGGTCTTGAACTCCTGAGCTCGAGCAATCCTTCCTCCTTAGACTCCCAAAGTGCTGGGATTACAGGCATGAGCCAACGCACCCGACCTGACACAGGGAATATTTGACATAGAGAAAATGAAAGAGAAACAGATGGGCAGAATAGCTGTATTAAAAAATGGCAGGCCTCCCTGAATGACCTTTGTAACTTTTCTATATAAAACCGGCCTTATATAAAAGACAAATCCATTTTAAGTGGATCCAGAAGACAGAAAATGGACCAATAGGTGGTGCAAGTAATTGATTTTAGCTTCACATAAACAAAATCTAATATTTTATGCTATTTTACACCAAATAACTTTCTCAAAGGGCAGTGAGCGCTTTGTCTCTAGAGGTATTCAAGCAAAGGCTTGAATTCAGAGAGTTGGTAAGGGGCCCTATACATAAGATGAAAGTTCGAATTGGCATCAATTCAAACTTAGGGATGATCCTTAGGGATCATCAGATGATCCCTAAGGGCTTTTCCAATGCCAAGGTGTTACGGTGTTATGTGTCTGTGAATTGGCGTCCTTGAGGTATGGACAGAATAGCAGCGTCGGTGGGTTCAAGCTGCCTGAAGCAGATGCAGTGAGGCACAGAAGGCAGAGCTAGCCAGGAGGGCCGGCGGGGCTGACACGTGCCTCTCTCTGCAGCACTCCTACCTGCTGAAGCTGAAAGTCATGTACACCGTGGGCTACAGCTCCTCCCTGGTCATGCTCCTGGTCGCCCTTGGCATCCTCTGTGCTTTCCGGTGAGAACACACTGCCAGCTCTCCATACCCCAGCCCTCCTCAGGTACAGACTTTCGGTCTCTTCTCAACCACCCAGGACAGAAAGAGGAAGGTCTGAGTGAACTACCTTGTCGTCTCTTGATCTAAAGCTGACCTATGGCAAAACATCGAGGTTCCTGTGACCTCATTCATCCCTTTATTTTTTCAACATTTACTAAGCACTACTGAGAACTTGCGGCCGGTCGCTTTATATGTATTCTAATTTTCACACAATGCTATGAGATAGGTAACAGGAACCCCATTTTACAGTAGTACTAGCGAGATTCTGTTGCAAGAGACAGAAATCCACCTCGAAACAGCATAAGAAAAACAAAGGCGACCTGACCCATGTAAGTGGCAAGTTCATGGGCATCTGCTGTAGGCATGGCTGGATCCAGGTGTTCAGTGGCATCAGCAGCTAGGTCCGTCTCCCTCCATTCCACTGCTCTGGGTTGGCCTCATCCTCTGGGAGGCTTTCTGCAGAAGTGGCAGAGACAACCACCAGCAGTTGCTGGCGTTCATCCTGCTAGCTCAGCAACCCCAGGGCCAACAAGAGCCTCTTCCCCTCTGGTTCCAGTAAAAGTCCTCAGAGTTCTCATAGGCCGGGCTTAGGTCACATGCCCAACTCTGAGCCAATCACTATGGACAGCGATGGAGCACTCTGATTGATCAAGTCTGTCATGAGGGTGAGAAGGGTGGAGCCCTCCCAATCCAGAGCTGGAATGGGTTTCCCAGAAGAAAGCCTGTTTCCGGTACCAGAAGAAGCAGAACAAGTAACTGACTTCTGTCCCCTGCAGCAGAGGAAGACACTGAGGCTCCGGGAAGTGAAAAGTCTTGCCCAAGGTCATATAGCTGCTAAGTGGCAGAGCCAGGATCTGCTTTCTCCCTGCAGCCTGTGTACTTTCTGTGCCCCTAGCCCTCTCCCGTTCTGGTTGCCATCCTCACCCCTCCCCCAAAACAATTCTGGGAGCTGGAGATGGTGGTAGGTCAGGGCAGAATACAATGTTGCCCCTACAGCCCCAGCTTTTTATTTATTCATTTAGAGACAAAGTCTTGCTCTGCTGCTGAGGTTGGAGTGCAGTGGCAATGGTAGAACTCCTGGGCTCAAGCAATCCTCCCACTTCAGCCTCTTGTACAAGGAATACAGGAAGGCACCACCATGCCCAGCTAATTAAAAACAAAAACAATTTTTTTGTAGATACAGAAGTCTCAATATGTTGAATTCATGGCCTCAAGTGATCTTCCTGCCTTGGCCTCCCTAAGTACTGGGATTACAGGTGTGAGCCACACTGTGGCTGGCCTTTTTTTTTTTTTTTCTCACTGCAGCATGTAGCAAATTAGACTGGCCACCTGGGGACCCAGGTCCTCATTCAGGTTATGCTCACAGAATGTGTTACCCGGAAACAGCTGAAGTCTAGGGCCTCAGTTTCCCCAGTGCACTGGTGGCAGGTGGGCCTGGCTGAGTCCCAGCCCCTCAGGCTCTGGCCTCTATGTCCCCACTTTCTCTCCCTGCAGGAGGCTCCACTGCACTCGCAACTACATCCACATGCACCTGTTCGTGTCCTTCATCCTTCGTGCCCTGTCCAACTTCATCAAGGACGCCGTGCTCTTCTCCTCAGATGATGTCACCTACTGCGATGCCCACAGGGTAATATGTCTGGGTGCCCCAGGATGTCGCCAGGCCTGCCTGCCTTCCCCAGCCTAGCTTTGGAGAGGGGAGTAGCCTAGTTGTCCTTCCCCCAACCCCCTGCTGAGGCTGCACTTAATACCAAGGATAAAGCAGCCAGTGCTGACACTGGGCCAGGAGGTTCAGGGAGATTCCACAGCCACATGTGCACAATCTGGGTCATGTAGGAGAGAAGCTCGTGGGGGTTGCCATAAACTCCCAGTGTCCAGGAGTGAACTGGTCACTCTAGGAATTAGATATATAGGGAGACTCCTCTTTTCCCTACTTCTGCCAGTTCCCAGCTGAAGAAAGATGACCCAGTCTGGAGAGGGTGGGGGTTGGTCATAAAAAGAAAAGGGTGAGCATGGGCCAGTATGTCTGTATAAATGTATTTGCAATAAAACGTTGTGTTTTCTTAAATCTAACCCCCTTTCTCCTTCCAAATGCCCAGATGACTCAATTCATTGCAATCACCCTGTGTGTCAGTTGGGATTCCTTTTGCTGCGAATAACAGAAAACTATATATTGGGGTCTTAAACAAATGGGGGCTGTTTCCTACGTAAGCAGTCCACAGATGAGGTGGTGCAATGGCTGTGTGATGCCATGAGGGACACAGTCTTTTCCCCTGTTTCTGCACTGCCATCCTTAGAGTAGGCCTTTGATGTCGTGCTTTGTACCACATGGTTGCAATATGACTGCTGCAACCCCAGGCCTCCTGTCTGTGTTCCAGGCAAGAAGGAGAAAGGTAAAACGTTAAACATTTTTTTATCTTTTGGGCAGCTTTGCCTTTCTATTGAGAAAGGGCACCTTCCCCAGAAACTCCTACCTACATCTCATTGGGTAGAGTTGAGTCATGTAACCACACTTAATTGCAGAGGAAGCAGGGTGATGGAGTTTTTTACTATCACAATCTCTATAGTAGAGGCGAGCAAGGGAGAAAAGAGATTGGAAATTGAGATTAGTTCAGCCAACCTGCCTGCCACTTCCTACCACTCACCTGTTTGTATTGTTCAGAGTTGTGTGTGTGTGTGTGTGTGTGTGTGTGTGTATTTTCTGACTCAGACTGAGCGGTTCTTCAGGTAGGATCCATGTCTCTCAAGGAGGTCTCCAGGATGAAACAAGAGTACCTGCTGGGAGTCAGGAGCCTTAAATTCTAGCCACGCTTCATTACTGACCAGCAGTGGACAAGGCCAGCAATGCCCCAGCAGGGAACCTTCTCAGGTTTTACTAAACATTAGACTCACAAGTCAACCATGGGCCTTGCCTGGAGTCAGAGCCTCTGGGAAGGCTGTAAGGCAGGAACCACCACTGTCCCGCAGGCAGCACCGGGCGCTCCTCCTTCTCGGGCTTGTCTTTGCAGCAGCCCTACGGCTATCCCGGGAGCTGTCCCATCCCCAGGGGACAGCCCAATGCAAAGAAAAGGACAAAGGCCCTACCATGGCAGAGGTACAGGAGCTGTGCTGGTGTAGAAGCCTGGTGCCCCACAATTCTACAGGCATAACTTCCGGGGATCCCTGCAGGGGACATGCCTGTTAAAAGAGTCAGTCACTGCATCAGGGAAGTCCAACTCCATGACATCCCCATCAGATATGTGGAGAGTGCAATGTACCAGCCAGGGCCATTTTTACCATAATCAGTGGTACCTCCTAACAGACTTGGCACACCCCTTCATTATGTGTTTGCAAGGGAACTGAGCTTAGAAAAGATTTTTTTAACCCTTTGCTCAGAAATCTCTTCCCTTTCTAGGCCTTGGTTTCCTCATCTGAAAAAATGAGGGGATTGGGCAGTATCCGACACAGTTCTGTAGTTGAAGGACTGCCTCCTCATCTAGCCTGGCAGCCAGTGCTAGGATTTGAACCTAGTTCCTGCTCCTATGATGGCTCATTGGCCAGCTTGACGGAACCCACTAGGCCTGTGGACTCCTACTCTCTAGAGAATGCTGCAGGCCTGATGGAGGAAGGCCACAGAAGATGGCCTTGAACCCCAGAGGCCCGCTCTTGTGGCCTGGCTCCTGCCCCTACAACACCCTGTTGCTCCCTTTGGGGCCACTCACCAGAGGGAACCCCACTGCCACCCGGCCTGGGTTCAGCTGCCTCTCTCTCTCCAGGGGGGCTGCAAGCTGGTCATGGTGCTGTTCCAGTACTGCATCATGGCCAACTACTCCTGGCTGCTGGTGGAAGGCCTCTACCTTCACACACTCCTCGCCATCTCCTTCTTCTCTGAAAGAAAGTACCTCCAGGGATTTGTGGCATTCGGATGGGGTATGTTTCTCCCTGGGTCTGATATCTGCATGGTATGTGGGAAGGGGTGCTGAGTCGAGAGTTGGAGGGTTTGGCTTTTAGTTCCAGCTCCACACTTAACTAACTTGTGTAATCTTTTTTTTTTTTTTTTTTTTTGAGTTGGAGTTTTGCTCTTGTTGCCCAGGCTGAAGTGCAATGGCATCATCTTGGCTCACTGCAACCTTCATCTCCCAGGTTCAAGTGATTCTCCTACCTCAGCTTCCCAAGTAGCTGGGATTACAGGCATGTGCCACCACATCCAGCTAATTTTGTATTTTTAGTAGAGACAGGGTTTCGCCATGTTGGTCAGGCTAGTTTTGAACTCCTGACCTCAGGTGATCCACCCGCCTCGGCCTCCCAAAGTGATGGGATTACAGGCGTGAGCCACCGCATCCAGCTAACTTGTGTAATCTTAGACAAGTTCCTTGATGTTTAACCCTCTGGTCTCAGTTTACTTATCTGTCAAGTGGGAAATCCTAGCTCAAATTTAGCCCCAGTTTCTGGCATCTAGAGCTTTTTACAGTTCGTTCCCACCCAATACTTGTTGCCTCATCTGCCTTTAGACGGTCCATTCCTACGTCCTCTTTCTTGCTTCCTTTCTGTGTTAGGACGCTTTTGACTGCTGGCATCAGAAAATCTGTAAACCTTTAAACATAAACGAAATTAATTGGCTCATATAACTGAAAAGTCCAGTGATCACCAACTTCAGGAGAGGCTGAATCCAGCAGCGTCACACTGTTGCTTTCTGTCTCTACTTTGCCTTTCGTAACATCGGCTTTGTAGTTAAGCTGGTGTTCCCAATGGAATGGCCAACAGCTTCTGGGCTAGAGACTTCCTTGTACCGAACTCCAATGAGAGAAAGAAAGAGACTCCGTCCAGCATTCTCAGCAAATATTCTGAGGTGCACTCTGGTTGGACGGCTTAAATCTCATAGACACCCTTGAACTAGTCACAGAGGCCTGAGAGAATGAAATATGTTGATTGCCCTTAGCTACTCAAACCACATGACTTCCTAAAGGAAATTCGGGATTCATTGTCTAGGAAAGAGGGAGAATGAGAGCGAGACAGCCAAGTGCGGGCCCCCATTCCATCTCTGTCCCTTTTCCTTTTCGGTCAATGAAGACGACAAACAACTTCCATTTTAGGGGCACTTGCTATGTGCCAGGCATTGGATTCAGCACTTTACATGTATCATTTAATCATTGTAGCAATCTCCAGAGGCCTCTCAGAGACCTCAGCTCACAGACACAACGTAACATACCAACTCACATGGTAAACAAGGACAGACCTCAGGATTCAAGCCAAGACTTGTCTGTTTCCAAAGCCCTTTAACTTTTACCCTGCCATTAACACCCATCCATCCATCCATCCATCCACCCACCCATGCACACATCCACCCACTCATCCATCCATTCCTCTATCCATTCATCCATTAGTTGCTCATTTGATAAACATGAACGTTACCCTAAGGAGTTCTAGACAGAGAGCCAGGTTCCTGTGAGTGACTCAAAGGCTTACAGAGATAGTCATGTGCACCAAGCATTAGCTTCTTTTGGTTTCTTCCTGGTGCCTTTAAGAAGTGTCCCTGCCAGGAATGCCCTCTGCTGCCTTTTCTGCTTGTCTAAATCCTTATTTACAAGGGCCCTGTCTTCCGATCAGGGAAGCTGCCTGAGCTGGCAGAGCTTGCTGAGCCCTCCTGCTTCTGAACCTTGGCAGCCCAGTTAGCACCTGACCCTGGGCCATCGGGAGGTTGCAGAGTTATGCCGATGTCTCTAGAGGCCAGCAATCCCAGAGTGCCTGGGGACCAGGGACTTGCCTTATGCAGCTGGCTTTGCCAAAAAAGCACCCAACTCACTGAGCCCAGTTCACTAAGCTTTAAATCCCAGATATGCCAGGATTCAGCTGTATGAACATGGACAGTTTTCCCATCTATAATATCAGGACCATAATTTATTCAACATTCTTTGAGCACTTCCTGTGTTCAGGGATTACAAAGCTGCATTGTGATAATATCTCTGTCACAGGATTTTAAGATGTTGGAATGAAATAATAAGAACCTTCCTTTCTTCTTCAAATCTTTGTGGAGCATCTTCTGTACGCCAGCCCTGTGCTGGGTGCTGAGAATTGAGTAACATATAAAACAGCAATGGTTCTCTTCCTCCTGGCCTGTTTGCCTGCCAGACACCAAAGAGACCCTGAAGGGTCCCTAGAAGGCCTGAAGCCCCTCTATCTGTGAGAAGCCCTTTTCATGCGAAGGTAACGGCCCCTGCTTGAAATTATACTGATTTCACCAAAGATAGGTTGCTTAAATGGGTACACCCCTACTGTAAAACCTTGTAAAAAATTTTTTTTTAAGTACAAAAAAAAAAATTACCCTAGTCCCACAGATTGAACTTTTTCTGAGATTTCCTTCCAACATTTTTTTCTACTTGCAGTTTTTCCTCACATAGCTGTGGTCATTCTCTATGAAGAATTTTGAATTTCACTTCTTCCCATTAACACATAAGCATGTTCTGTATTATGTCAAATCTTTCATAAACATTTTAAACTACCACATAGATAGATAGATGTGATATAGATGTATTTAACCACATACCTATTGTTTGGACATTTAGGTTGTCTCACTGTTATAAATAGCACAGTGATGAATACCTTTATGGGCAAAGTGTTTTCTGTATGTAATACAGAATCCCAGGACGTGGATTCCTGAGTGGAAAGGAGTGAGCACGTTTAAGGTTTTTAACACTTACCCAAAGCTTTGACTTTTTCAGAGCGGCTGAGGTGTGAGTCTGTATCCAGAGAATAGTGACAGCGCAGGCTTTATAGATGAGCCAGGCTGCCACTCAGCGAGTGAGAGTGAGTGGCTGGCACTGGCGGTTCTGCCTCAGCATGGATGAGGGTCTGCCAAACCCAGCTTGCTGCACTCCCCGCCCAGAGACTCTGAGGCAGTGGGTCTGGGGTGGCCTGAGACTCTGCATTTCTGACGTGTTCCCAGGTGTTGCTCATGCTGCTGGTCCAGGGGCCACACTGAGCCACCAACTTAAACCATTATAAATTTTGCAAACTTTCCCACCAACTTGCCACTAAGGATGGAAGATAATGAACAAGTGCCTCTCAAAACCCATGTTCTTTGCCCAAAGCACCAAGAATTGAGGCAAGACTTTTTTTTTTTTTTTTGAGAGAGAGTCTTGCCCTGTTGCCCAGGCTGGAGTGCAGTGGCGCAATCTGGGCTCACTGCAAGCTCCGCCTGCCGGGTTCACACCATTCTCCTGCCTCAGCCTCCTGAGTAGCTGGGATTACAGGAGCCCACCACCACACCCAGCTAATTTTTTGTATTTTTAGTAGAGACGGGGTTTCACTGTGTTAGCCAGGATGGTCTCAGTCTCCTGACCTCTTGATCCACCTGCCTCGGCCTCCCAAAGTGCTGGGATTACAGGCGTGAGCCACCATGCCCGGCTTTTTTTTTTTTTCAAGATAGGGTCTCTCTTTGTCACCCAGGCTGGAGTGCAACTGTTCAATCTTGGCTCACTGCAGCCTCAACCTCCTGGGCTCAAGTGATCCTTCTGCCTCAGCCACCTGAGTGGCTGTGACTACAGGCATGCACCACTGTACCTAGCTAATTTTTATTTACTTATTTTTTTGTAGAGACAGTGTCTCACTATGTTGCCCAGGCTGGTCTTGAACTCCTGGCCTCAAGTGATCCTCCTGCCTCAGCCTCCCAAAGTGCTGGGATTACAGGCATGAGCCACCACACCCAGCCCAAGGCATTTGTTTAATTGTTATTTTTATCAAAGTCATTCATGTACTTGGTTTAAATAATTAAACAAAAGACTACAAGGTTTATAATAAACAAAAGCTATCTCCTGCCTTCACTTCTTATTCCCGAGCTCAGCCTCCAGAGTTAATGCCTTTCACTCTTTTAACTTGTTTCTCCTAAGGTTTACTCTCGTGTTTCTAAAATCAATACACTACTATTTCTTGATTTGTCTGTTTGAAGCATTAGTTATTGACTCCACATGATGGAAGATAAGAATATAAAATTATTTTTTCTTTTCTGAGACAGGATCTCACTCTCTTGCCCAAGCTGGAGTGCAGTGGTTCAATCATAGCCCACTGCAACCTCAAGCTCCTGGGCTCAAGCGATCCTCCTGGCTCAGCCTCCTAAGTAGCTAGGACTACAGGTGCATGCCACCACATCTGGCTGATTTTTTACATTTATTGTAGAGACAGGGTCTTGCCATGTCTCCCAGGTTGGTCTTGAACTCCTGGGCCCAAACGATCCTCCTGCATCAACTTCCTGAAGTGCTGGGATTATAGTTGTGAGCCATTGCGCCTGACCAAGAATATAAAATTCTTAATCCTCTACCTCCATTCTTCCATTACAGTTTCTTATCATTTTTGGCTAAATCAGATTCAGTGTATACATTATTATATCTATGTAAATAGTGTTTACCACTGAGATAAGTGGTGTACAATAATTTTACTTTCAATCTTATTAACTTTTAATTTTCCTGGAATCATTTTTCCTTTGCTTTTTATATATATATATATATTGCCAGAATCAATTCTCTCAAACTCTTTGGACAGCCTTCCAATGCTATTTATTTTCCAAATCATCAAATGCAATAGGAAATCTATCAGTTCCTATTTGTTTGTTTCCTGCTATATTAGTTCCTAAGGCTATCTTAACAAATTGCCACAAACTTGGTGGCTTAAAACAACAGAAATTTACTCTCTCACAGTTCTGGAGGCCAGAAGTCTGAAATCAAAGTGTCTGCAGGGTTGGTTTCTTCTGGAGGCCCTGACGGAGGATCCCTCCCATATCTCTTTCCTACCTTCTGGTGGTGGCTGGCAATGCTTGGCATTCCTTGGTTTGTAGTTGCATCAGCCCCATTCCTGCTTATGTCTTTACATGGACTTCTTCCTCTGTGTCTTCTCTCTCTGTGTGTCTCTCATGGCCTTCTTATAAGGATGCCAATCATGCTGGAGTAGTGGCCCACCATACTCCAGTATGACTTTATCTTAACCAATTACATCTGCAAAGACCCTATTTCCAAGTAAGGTTACAGTCTGAGGTGCTGGGTTGACATGAATTTTAGGGAGACACTATTCAACCTGGTATACTTGCCAGTGTTTTTTTCTAGAGCTTTCTGCCTTCTTGCTTGACTTGGGCTGGCTGTTCTCCAGATTTGCTCAGCTCCCTTAGCTTTCACCTTCTTCCACAAATCCTGTTTCCTTTCTTTCTCATCTCCCTGTCTTTGGTTTACTCTCTAGTTGTGTTGGAGCACATCCTCCAGTATCTGTCTAACCAAGAGCACCTGAAAGGAACATTTTTTTAATCCCATGTCTGAAGATATCTTCGTTCAACCTTCATACCTAATTCATTATTTTGCTGGACATAAAACAAGCTGAAGTCCAGGCACAGTGGCTCACACCTGTAATCCCAGCAATTTGGGAGGCCAAGGTGGGCAGATCACTTGAGGTCAGGAGTTCGAGACCATCCTGGCCAACGTGTTGAAACCCTGTCTCTACTAAAATACAAAAATTAGTCAGGGGTGGTGGTGGGTGCCTGTAATCTCAGCTACTCAAGAGGCTGAGACAGGAGAATCACTTGAACCCGGGTGGTGGAGGTTGCAGAGAGCTGAGACCACTGCACTCCAGCCTGGGCAACAGAGTGAGACTTCATCTCAAAAAAAAAAAAAAAAAAAAAAGTTGAAAAATCATTTTCCCCAGAATTTTGAGGGTCTTGTGTTTTGGCATCAGTGTTATGGGATGTGCCATGCCATTTTGCTTCGTGAATTTTTTATTCCTTTCTACATAAGCTGCAGGATCTTCTCTCTGTGTTCTGAAATGTCACAGGGATGTGCTGTGATGCAGGCCTTTTTTCATCTTTTTTCCTGGCATACGGTGTCCCTTTCATCTGAAAATTCATGTCTTTCATTTCTTGAAAATGTTCTTACATTATCTATTTAATTGTTTTTTCCTTCTGTCTTTTATCCTCTGTTTTCTGAAACTCCCTTTAGTCTAATGTTGTACATCCTGGAATAACCTCTAATGTTCGAATTTCTTTTTCCTACTTTTCATTCCACTGTTGTTTATTCTGCTGAGAGATTCCTAGTCTTTATCTTCCAACCCGTCTATTGCGTGTTTAATTGTGGTTATCATATGCTCCGTTCCTAAGCCCCCTTTCTTGTTCTCCGGGCACTCCCTGTTGACAGCATCCTGTTTGTGTCTTGTAGATACGACCTTTTATCTCTCCGATGGCGTTCCTTAGAGTTGTTTTGTTCAAGTTCCTTCTGCTTCCTGTATGGTCTGTTTCCTCTGAGTTCCTTTTCTCTGATTGTTTTGGTCTGTGTCTTTTATGTAATAAGATGTTGGTGACCTTGGCTGTCTGTTCCTATTTAAGAATGAATCACTTCAGAGCCGGCTACTGGCTGTTGGGGGTGTGGGGTTTGTCTCTCAAGGGACACTGGACTGGAAGTGTTGGGGGGTCCCCCCATGGCTATCTATAGGCCCTTTGTCTGGGGCTGTTCAGTTCCTCTAGAGAATCCTTTCATCTCCAGCGTGCAGTGGCAGGGAGGTGGGCAGAGGGTAGAGGGCTGGGGTAGGGGTAGAAGCCCATTCAGTAGAGGCCTGAAAACTGAGCGGCCCGGGGACCAGGGCTTTTACCATTCAGCTTGAGCATGTCCACTAGAAATAGAACCTGATTTAAGTATTTCTGCTTAAAAAAAAAAAGAATCTGAGCCATACATCTAGCTTAAAATTTTCTAGTAGCCACAATCAACACAGTAAAATGAAACAGGCAGTATTTGTTTCAATAATCTATTCTGTTCAACCCAAGGTGACCAAAATAGTATCATTTCAATGTATAATCAATATAAAAATTGGTAATGACATATTTTACATTTTTTTTTTTTTTTGAGACGGAGTTCCTCTCTTGTCACCCAGGCTGGAGTGCAGTGGCGCAATCTTGACTCACTGCAACCTCCGCCTCCCGGGTTCAAGCTATTCTCCCACCTCAGCCTACCGAGTAGCTGGGATTACAGGCATGCACCACCATGCCTGGCTAATTTTTGTTTTTTTAATAGAGACAGGGTTTCGCCATGTTGGCCAGGCTGGTCTCGAACTCCTGACCTCAGGTGATCCACCTGCCTCAGCCTCCCAAAGTGCTGAGATTACAGGCATGAACCACCGCGTCTGGCCATGTTTTACGTCGTTTTATTTGTACCAAGTCTTCAAAATATGGCATCTATCTTGCATTTAGTGCCCAACTCAGTAGGGACCAGCCACATACCAGGTGCTCAAGAGCCACCTTGAGTGCTGGTGTAGACCGTCACTCCATTCCTGCTCAGCTGAGCAACCCCTCCAACCCTCTGCTGGGCTGCAGCCCTGTTCTCCTTGGTTCAGTAATTCCAGAGAATAAACTCTGTTGGAAGTTGACTATTCAGTCTGGTGAGGGTAGTGCTGGCCGCCTGGGGTGCTTATCTGTTTCTTATCCAGACTTCAAACCATCCTCCTGCCCCAGCCCCACTCTGCCGCCTGCCTCCTGGGTACCGGGTGCCCTGGCCCTAGAGCATCCTTGGGCACTTCCCCAGCGGCATTGCCCCAGACAGCACTTCTGTTTCAGCTTCCTCTGCTCGGGACATCAGCTGCCACTCCTCTGCCAGGCTTCTGTGTGCCTAAGCGTGTTGCCGTCTCTCCTCTACTCTGCCCTTCCTTCTCAGTCTTTGTCCTTATGGGCTTTTACCATTTCTATTTCTTTATTATCATTTTAGAGGGGCTTCAGGGGAAGTAGGGATAAATGTATAAGTTCAGTTTGCCATGTTTAACTAGAAGTCAGGAAATGTTGTTGTATTTTCTCTTCTAAATTCTTGTGGACTTGATCTCATCTCTAGTCCAAATTATATTTTTGTTTAAACATGACAGTGATGGCTTACCTTAGCTGTTAAATGGCCAAGCTTTTTACAAACCAATATTTGAATAAAATCAACGTTTCTTTCATGACCTGTGTCCACCCCTTCTCCACTTCCTCCTCCCTGCTGCATGTGGCCAGGCAGATCACAGTATGAGAAGGGGGCTCTCCAGCTGCCTCCATGTGTCCACGAGCCTGCCCAGGAGTCCCAGCCCCTCTATACTTTGCAGTGGTCCTCTGGTGTCCGGCCTGGGTTCCCAGGAGACCCCTAATACCAAGTGGCCTTTGGGATCCTTCTGATTCTGCCATAGTCCCCAGGGCATGCCCGGCACCCTTGAGGCACATGGTGCCACATTCACACAAGATGGCACAAGATGGCAGAGGGATTTCTGTGGAAACCAAATCTTGGCACCTGCTCAGTAGCTGGGCTGGGGTAACCAATTGTCCTGTTCTGATATGTGTGTTGAAAATTGAGTCCTCTCTCTTCTGCTCCTCCCTTTGTTTTTAATCCTCAGGTTCTCCAGCCGTTTTTGTTGCTTTGTGG
This sequence comes from Pan paniscus, assembly GCF_029289425.2. Classification (NCBI taxonomy): domain Eukaryota; kingdom Metazoa; phylum Chordata; class Mammalia; order Primates; family Hominidae; genus Pan; species Pan paniscus. The sequence goes on along the minus strand of NC_073262.2, from coordinate 21,453,674 downwards.
GCTATTGCCAGACACTTTCTGGAAGATGTTGGGTAAGCTAACGGAAGGAGGATAACAAGAATGTATCTGACATCGTCCAGCTTTTCAAACAGCATAGTTACTTCTTTGGAGCTATCTAGGAAAGGCTTTTTTCTCAAAGTAGAGGCCACAGATGAGTTCCCTGGACTGATGCTCACTGCTTCCCAGGTGTGTTTCCAGGTGGGCCGAGCAGCCTTGGCCATGCCTGCACTGTCCTGGCCTTCCTGTCTTCTTGCTGCCTGTCCACTCTGCATGTGGGTCAGATGCCAGACAAGAGCTACGGGGCTCCAGGCAGGTGTTGCTCCATGGAAGAAACTCAAGGAAGGGCCAGTCCAGCTTTTTCTTCCTCCTGGGATCTGCCTCCTGGATGCCTCTCTACCCCTGGGTGTTTAGGAGCCCTGCAGAGCCAGACTCTAAAGAAGTCAGGCATTGAGGGTGGCAGTGAGCCCAGGGGACGCACCTGGGAGTAGGTACATGGGAAGCAAGCTTTAAAGAAGCTGGGGAAGAGGAGAGGCAGCAGGGCAGCAGCGAGGCAGCGGGGCAGCATGGGAGTTGATTTCTCAGGGGCATAACAACACAACCAGGCCAATAAGTGGATGAGGTCAAATGAGACATCCAAGTGTCTATCGTCCAAATTTAGCCCGAAATAATTGCTTCAAAGTAATTTTTGTATTGGGTGAATTCACTTTTTTAAAAAGTCTGGATTTTCAGCTTGTCTAGAAAAAAATGGAGAGGTCCTTTAACACGTTCCATTTTTCCTTGTGGCAAAAATAAGCTGGAGCAGAACTGCGGCTGTCTTGGACAGGGCACATGCTCCCCAGTTTGCTCAGTACCCTCCAAGCCTGATGTCCCCAGATCCTGAGGTCACATGTCAGCCATCCACCACTTCTCTTACTGATGTCATCTTCCTGGCTTCTGTTGGTAGCTGAGTTTGCCACCGTGCTCGCTGGTGAATTCTGACAGTGAGCTAACTTTTGGATCTGGGAGTCTCCCGGCTCTCAGGTTCTCACAGGGAGACAGGTGGCCACTCCCTCAGCCCCAGCACTGCTCCTGGGTGGCAGGAGGGGGGGTTCTAATGGTGCTGGGCACACCACTGCAGGGGCTCAGTGCCACAAACACAGGTCCTTCATACCAAGGGCCACCTCAGGGAACATGTCCTTGCTGGTTAGCCCAGCTCCCACAGCTCCCGCTCATAACCATGCCCAGCTGTCCCTCCCTTAGGTGCTGGGACATCAATGCCAACGCATCCATCTGGTGGATCATTCGTGGTCCTGTGATCCTCTCCATCCTGGTGAGTGGCCCTCCTCTCCCTAGCTGGGCAGAGGGTGGAAGGACAGGGCTCCCTGCAGGTGCCAGGAGGTATAAACCACAGTGTTTGTGAGGTTGGTGAGCAGCGTGGGGTGTGAAAGCTCTGCCCCCTGCAGAATGTGTGGGAGTGCAGTGAGGGCTGAGCTGGAGGCAAGAGCCTGCGAACCTGGTTCTTTCCCACAAGCAGCAGCTCAAGTGTGGTGAGCAGAGCTCCTTGTTCTAAACTGGCTGGGTCCCATTGGCCTGAAATTCCACCTTCACTGGCTCAGACCTGTGGGCCTTGAACATTTTTCTAGGGATTTGCTTGTTAACCTGGGATGAGTCGCTAAGCTGAGATCACTGAAGAGGGTGGGAGTGCAGATCGGGGAAGCTCAGTGGGGCCATGGTCTTGGGACTTTGCAGTGCTGCGAGTGGGCTTAGGCCTGGAGGGGCGGCCCCAGGGAAGACATGCTGGGTGACCATCTTGGACAGGAGCTTGCGGGTGTCAACCCTGGTGGCCCTTTTGAATCACCTGGGAGCTTTTAGAAAATACTGATAGCTATTGATTCCATTTCTTTTTCTGGCAAGAGGCCTGGGTACTGGTCCCCAGGCGATTCTGCTCTGTGCCAGGGTAGAGTCCTGTAGCCCAGCCCATGGGTATGGTTCAGCATAGGGGGACAGAGGAGGGAAGGCACATGGGGACACGCAGGAATCATCTCATGGATGGAAGCAGTCCCTTGGCTGGAAGTAACATCCACACGGACAGCCCAGGGATGCCCAAGGCTGCAGAACCTGTTGAAAGTGAGTGTCCTGTGCAGGCTCACCTGCGTGGGGTAGGGGGAGAGGGCACAGGACAGGGCCCCTTCTCTTCCAGTAGCTGCCTGGGTGGCATCTTGGGATTGGTTGAGAGGAGAGGACCATTCCATGACAACCTTCTTTTATTCTTTTTTAATTATATAATCTGAGCAAAAAATGCAAAATACAAAATGTTTGTTTTGGTTTTACTTTTTGAGACAGGGTCTCACTCTGTCACCCAGGCTGGAGCGCAGTGGCGCAACCCATGACTCACTGCAACCTCCACCTCCTGGGCTCAGGTGACCCTCCCACATCAGCCTCCCGAGTAGCTGGGACTAAAGGCTCCCACCACCACGCCTAGCTAATTTTTTGTAGAGATGAGTTTTCACTGTGTTGCCCAGGCTGGTCTTGAATTCCTGGACTCGAGTGATCTGCCTGCCTCAGCCTCCCAAAGTGCAGAAATTGCAGGCGTGAACCACTGTGCCTGGCACAAAATGTATTTTTTAAAAAGGAAAAAAAAAATCATTCATCATTCTCCCAGCTACATATATGTTATGACCATGTGTTTTCCTTCCTCCTTCTTCTTTGAGCAGACATACTTTTCTTTTTCAAAATCCTTAATTAGGTTTTTTGTTTTTTGTTTGTTTTTTGTTTTTCACTTAGCAATAGATGTGAGCTTTCCTGTTTCATGTGTAATTCCTTGATAAACTGATTTGCCATGGCTTCATAATATCATGCTGGAGGCTGTTTCCTCATTTAGTTAAGCAAGTCCTGCTGTTATTCTGGGATTTGGACAGCCCAGCCCAGGACAACCCTGGATGAAGGACGGCCAGCTCCAGTGTCCAGGGCTGGTTTCAGAGGACTGTGGTTTATTCAGCAATTGAGGATGTTGGATGAGCACTCCTGATGCAAAATATCTCCCTACCAACCTAGCATGGGGCCTGGAATTCCACTATTTAAAAATGGACTCATTCTTGGGGACTTAAAGACTTTCTTTCTTTCCTTGTTTTCTGCTTGCTTGCTTGCTTCCTTCCTTCCTTCCTTTCCTTCCTTCCTTCCCTCCATTTATTTATTTATTTATTTATTTTTCTTTCTTTCTTTTTTCTTTCTTCCTTCCTTCCTGCCTTCCTTCCCTCCCTCCCTCCCTCCCTTTCTTTCTTCCTTCCTTCCCTCCCTCCCTCCCTCTTTCCTTCCTTCCTTCCTTCTTTTTTTTGTCTTCAAGTGCTCCCTATTAAATTAAATACAACTCTAAGGCAAACAAAATTAAACTAAATAGCCTTAATGAGTTGATAGCATGCATAGCCAGCTTACAACAAGATGCATAAACAAGTTGCAGAGAAGCAGGGTTCCCCGAAAAGCAGTGGTGGGCCAGGAGTCCTAGACAGCCACTAATCCTGTGTCTTTTGGCAAGCATTCCCAGGCCCCAGGCTGCTTGTGTGAACAATGCGGGTGTGAGGCTGGGTGATTCCACTGATCCCTGCTTCTATAAAATGGCTGGAGCAGGTGTGTGAGGGAGGGAGAGATGCTACCATGTGGGCAACTTCCTAATGTTGTTGGCACTGGGCACTGGGGTTGGGGGAGGGGACACCAAAATGAATAAAAAGACTGCGCTCCTGTCCTTCAGGAAGTTACAATTGAATTGGCACATAAGGAGGCACATACATGTTTGACAGACACATGCATTTGACCTTTTAAGATATTTTCTCTTCCAATCATAGTTCACAAGAAAAAAAAGATATTTTAAGTGCTCTTACACAGTAATATTATCCCTAAATACAGTGAATCAGGAAAGGGAAGTAATCAAGGGTGGCTTCTTGAAGCTGGCGATTGAGCTGCAAACTGGTCCTCACACCAGCAGCTTCAGCATCACCTGGGAGCTTGTTAAAAATAATTCTTCGGCCCCACCCCAGACTTACTGAACCATAACCTGTGGGGTTAGAGCCCAGCAATGGGTACCCTAAACTTTGAGAACCACTGCTGTAAAGGCAGTCAGCTTTGGCATTGTATTACCTGGGAGCTTGTTAGAAATGCAGAATCTCAGGTCCACCCCAAACCTGCATTTTAACAATATCCCCAGGGGCTTCCAATGCTCTGCAAGGGTGAGTGATCTGCCTTGCAACTAAGCAGACCTTAGAGCTTCTGCAGCCCAGGGGCAGGAGGGAGTGCTGCCTCCAGCCATGGACTCTAGACAGTGTTTCACCAGGACTGGGGGTGGGGAGGGGATGGAGAGGAGCGGCAGCACTGGTGAGCCATCCTGGCTGTGGTGTCTGCAGTGTCTTCTCTGCCCTCAGGTCCAGGGGACAGGGCCAGGAGAGGTGGCTGGAAAAGCAAGATACCTTCAGCCCCACCTCTGCCTTGTGTTTTGCAGATTAATTTCATCCTTTTTATAAACATTCTAAGAATCCTGATGAGAAAACTTAGAACCCAAGAAACAAGAGGAAATGAAGTCAGCCATTATAAGTAAGTGAAGGGCAAAGACTGAGGCATGGTCAGTCAGCAAGCATTTACTGAGCACCTACTGTTTACTTAACTGGTGCTAGCTATTGGAGATGGAGGAAAAGTTGTAGACCCAGTCGTAAGAAGTTTACCAGGTACATGGGGGCGGTTGCGGGGAATGGTCTGATTTTAGAGCCTCAGACACTGTATGGGGGTGGAAACACCAAGAAACCTCAGGCAGGAAGCCTGACGGCAGAGAGATCTTATCCTCGGGGCAAGGCTAGGGAGTCTCCACATGGGCTTCAAAGACTGAAATTCACACAAATGTGTGTAGGTACAGTACGTGTATTTTCAGAGGAAGATGACCTTCGGTTTCATCAGATTTTAGGGAAGTGCGTGATCCAAAAACACTTAAGACCTTTCAAATGTTAAAGAGAAATACGTTCGTTTTCTAGGGCTTCCATAACAAAATATCACAGACTAGGTGGCTTAAACAGCTGATATGTATTTTCTCAGAGTTCTGGAGGCTGAAAGTCCAAGATCAAGGTGTCGACAGGTTTGGTTTCTTCTGAAGCATTTCTTGCTGTGTCCTCACAGGGTCTTTGCTCTGTGTGTGGGCATCCCTGATGTCCCTCTGTGTGTCCATATTTCCTCTTCTAAGGACACCAGTTGATTTGATTAGGCCCCACTCCATCCTTGTTGTAACTTAGCCTCCTCTTTCAAGACCTTTCTCCAAATGCAGTCACATTCTGAGATACTGGGGGCTAGGACTTCAGTGTAAAAATTTGGCAGTGGGTGTGGACATAATTCAGCCCATAAATTATATTAAAGACAAATTAGCGTCCAGGCGCGGTGGCTCACACCTATAATCCCAGCACTTTGGGAGGCCAAGGTGGGCAGATCACTTGAGGTCAGGAGTTCGAGACCAGCCTGGTCAAGATGGTGAAACCTCGTCTTTGCTAAAAATACAAAAATTGGCCAGGCGTGGTGGAGGGCGCCTGTAATCTCAGCTACTCGGGAGGCTGAGATAGGAGAATCGCTTGAACCTGGGAGGCAGAGGTTGCAGTGAGCCGAGATTGCGCCACTACACTCCTGCCTGCACAACACAGCAAGACTCTGTCTCAAAAAGAAGAAAAAAACAAAACAAAAACAGGACAAATTAGTGTCCCCCAGAGACCTTCTCCATGGTGTTTCGTGTTTTGAGAATCTGACAGTGGCTCAGATTACTTGGTGTCAGATTCCTGGGGACCTGGGATAAAGTTGCCAGGTAAAATACAGGATGCCCAGTTACATTTGAATTTTGGATAAACAACAAATCGTTTTTCAATATTTATACCCCCACATGGTGTCCATTGTTTATCTGAAATTCAGATTTAACTGGGGATTCTGTATTTTTATTTGCTAAGTTTGGCAACCCTAATCTGGGAAGAAAATACAAGAATTTATCCCTACAGATATTTATTATCTAGCAAATGAGAAAGCCGGCTTTGCTTGTATGATGTTAGACGTAGAGCAGCAGTGATGTAGGCACGTAATTTATAAATAAAGTTAATGGTGTAGGTACCGTTTATTTTCTTTTTACTGATGGAGGTGCATGATCAGAAAGTTTGGGGCTTTGCCATGAGTCAAAAATTGTTGTATCTGAGTGATGGATATGTGGGAGTTAGAAATTTTCAAAATAAAAAATGAAAACAAAAAAGTTTGGGGTACTGCTAGCCAGCCTCAGCAGTCAGTCCCGAGCTGGGGAGTGGCACAGCTGTGTGCCCACAGGAGGAGAAAGGGCGCAGGGAGGCAGAGTGGAGGCTACAGCCTTTCTGTGTCCCCAGGCGCCTGGCCAGGTCCACTCTCCTGCTGATCCCCCTCTTTGGCATCCACTACATCATCTTCGCCTTCTCCCCAGAGGACGCTATGGAGATCCAGCTGTTTTTTGAACTGGCCCTTGGCTCATTCCAGGTAAGCTTCCAGGACTGGGGCTGCCAGCTGAAAAGAGGAGTTCTCTGTGTCCTTAGGGAGAGGTGGAGGGCGTAGAGACTGCGAGCCAGATGCCTTATCTGGCAGAGACCCAGGGGAAGAAGGGGTCGGACCTCACAGTGCTACAGGTCCCTGAGTGGGATCCCTGGTCCCCACCAGTCAAATGGGGGTGGGAGATAAAACTAAGACGGACAGACTGACTTCAGGGAAAATAAAAAGGAAAAGTAGCCCCAGTACACTATATTGTACAACTCTCAATAGCATATACATGGTCAAAATAACGTAAGCGCGGATGGCCGAGTCATCAAACACTGGGGCGGGAAGATGAGCCTCGCGGGAGTGTGGGGCGGGTGTTTGGAAGAGAACACTGTCCTCATCTTCACGCTGGGAAGTCCATAGAAAATGCCCTAGACTGAAAACTCCTCAAGTGGCGACACCAGCATATTTTTTAGAAGCAGTTAAGAGAGTTTCAAGGAGCAGTCGCATGTGAGGAACAGGAAGTGAGGGTGGGGTGTCAGGAGGCTGCTGGTTCTGTAACAGGAATCCTTTGATTCTCTGAAACCATGTGCATATGCAAATTATTAAAACTAAAAACTAACTTTAAAAAATAAAGTGAGGTGGAAAAGCACTTACCTACTAATTCCACAAGATGCTGTGAACTTAAAAACAACAACAGTAAACATGTTTGGGCAGAGGGAGCCTGAACATGAATCCCAAACTTCACAATGCCATTTGTTTATTTACTCATAGCTATTTCCTTCCAAAAATAATGCAATGTCGCTTTTGGGAAAAACATACAAAGGACAAAAAATAAGTAGATGAAGGATCAGTGAAAAAAAGAATGTACAACTGGTTGGGTTGCTACACAGAAACAAATATGATAAAGTTCTATACAGGAGGGAGAGATGGGTCATAAGTATGATAGGGAGCTTCCCAGTAGCCAAAGCAAAGACAAAACAATTGTTTCAAAATTTCGCATATCCATAAGACAAAATCAAACTGACGGCTGGGAGAAGCCAGTGATTATAGGCTCTAGGGCCTGAGACAAAATTCTCCCAGTAGTATTTTTTAAAGGACTTAGTCCTTAACGACATTTCCACGGTAGGGCGATATTGTCCAGCCAAGCTTTCACTGGTGTGGCCTCGGCCTGCGAGCAGGGGTTCAAACCCTCCCCTCATCCCTAGAGCTCTGTTCAGGGTAGGATCTTCCTGTTACTTACAGGTTCTAGGGAGGATGCCTCACTGGGGACACATCACTGAGTGGAGTCAGGTCTTGCCCTACCCACACCTTCAGACCACACCCTCCCCTAAGCTGGCCCTCTACCCAGTAACCCCTGTCAGTGCCCCAGACCTTCAGAGAACTCAGCCTCTGGCTTAATCCAGGATTCTTTTCCTCTGGGCCTGGGGGCCAGGGAGCTAGCTTTCCTCACCACTGCTCTTGTAACGTCCAGGGAGGCTGGGCACACAATGGCCCATCTAGCAGGTAGAGGATTTGAGGACCAGTCGGGTGGAAGGACTTGACCTGGCTCAGAAAAGGGACCATGCTGAGAGCTTGGACCCGGGTCTGCCTGGCCATGGATGGGGACTTCCTGTCCCTCAGAGTTGGGGCTAATGGTTGGGACTGTGGACTACTTCTCTGGGAAAATGTCTTGCCAAGAGAAAATCAAAAGCACTTTCCTGATGTTCTCATACGAATGTTGATGAAGAAAAAGGATCTTTTAAAGTTTTATACATACATATGAATATATATTCATATGCATATATGTATATATATTCATATGTATATATGTGTATATATATTCATACGTATATATATGTGTATATATATTCATACGTATATATGTGTATATATATTCATACGTATATATGTGTATATATATTCATACGTATATATGTGTATATATATTCATACGTATATATGTGTATATATATTCATATGTATATATGTATATATTCATATGTATATATGTGTATATATTCATATTCATATGAATATATGTATATACATATGTATATATGTGTATATATTCATATTCATATGAATATATGTATATACATATGTATATATACATATGTATATATATATATAAGAATATGTATATATATTCTTATATATACACACACATATGAGAAAATGTTTTTCATATACAAAAGTGAAGAGAATAGGACAATGAATCCCATTACCTATCCCCAGCCTCAGCAGTATCCACTCATGGCCTGTCTTGTTTCATCTCCGTCCCTACCTACTACCCCTATCTTTTTAAGTAAATTCAAAACATCATGTTATTTCATCTGCAAAGAGTTTAGTATGCATTTCTAAAAGACGGGGCTTAAAGAAGAACACATACAATTGTAATAACACCATCACTGTCATATACTCTTTAAAAATGTATTTATGGCCGGGCGCGGGGGCTCACGCCTGTAATCCTAGCACTTTGGGAGGCCGAGGCAGGCGAATTGCCTGAGCTCAGGAGTTCGAGACCAGCCTGGGCAACATGGTGAAAGCCTGTCTCTACTAAAATACAAAAAATTAGCCAGGCATGGCGGTGTGTGCCTGTAGTCCCAGTTACTCGGGAGGCTGAGGCAAGAGAATTGCTTGAACCTGGGAGGCAGAGGTTGCAGTGAGCCGAGATCGCGCCACTGCACTCCAGCCTGGGTGACAGAGTGAGACTCCGTCTCCAAAAAAAAATATGTATTCACTCTTTCTAATTGTATAAATAATGCTTGCTTATTGTGAATAATTTGGGAAATAAGGAAAAGTTTTTCAAAAAAAGAAAAATAGTAAGAAAAAAAATCTAGAACGTCATAACCCAGAAATAACTTCTGTTAAAATGTTGGTGTGTTTACTTCCGTTTCTTTTCTTTCCACAAAGATACACACACATAATTGGGATCATGATGTGTATGGTTTTGTATCTTGCTTGTTTTGTTTAATTCTCTATCATGCCCATCATGAACATTTCTTCATGTCATTAAAATTCTTCAAAGTCTTCATTCTTAATGATCGCAGAATCACGGTGGAAATTAGTAAACTTGCTGGCTTGTGTGAGGCCTGCCCTATATACACTGGAGCACAGCTAACTCCCTCCCCTGAACAGTGAAAATGTGTCCCTGGACCCTAGGGCAGCGGAGGCCAGGCAACCCTAGCCCATGCAACGGGCAGCATCCTTGGCCTGCTCGTGGCTCTGGGCCAAGCACACAGAGCTCCAGGCATGCCTGAACCCCTCCGTGCCTCAGTTCCCTCGCTTGTGAGGTGAAGATCCTCCCACCTGCCTCCGAGGGCTTTGGCGAGGTTAAATGAAGCACCTGGGACCTACAATTACTCAGGCCTAGCTGTGCTCCGATCCAAGTCTGTTTCATTTCAAAGCCTGCCTTGAAGTGCCTTTTACTCCCTCTCTGACAGTAGTTCCAGGACCATGATGCCCGTTTTTTGGAACTGTGTGGGGATCTTTAAAAGCTGCTGATGCCCCCAGCTGCTGGGATCTGGGGAGTGCGACCTGGATAAAAGGTCCCAGGTGATTCTAATGTGCAGAAAAACTTGGAAACCGATGCCCTGAGTGTTTCTGCCCCTCAAATAGTCCCCAGTCTATGTAGCAGTCATTGATACCTGAAATTCTAAAGCAAACCCTTCCAGCTTCGCCACTAACTCTTTTTAAAATGCCAACATCCCTGAGAAGTTGTACATGTTAAGCCCACCATCGATGAGCTGATTCATCACCCTTCGAGGTTCCTTTCCAATATCATAAGTAGCTATAGGCAGGCCTGGGTGGGACTAGGGAGGAGGAGTTGGGCCATCTGAGGTCAGGCCTCTGTGTGGGGAGGGCAGGCCCGTAAGGGAGAGAAGGGTGGCCTGAGGTGGGTCCCTGAGAAAGGAGAGGAGCAGGGCAAATGTGCCGCAGAGACACTGCTTCCTGCTGATCTGGAGGCCTCTTAGGCTCCAAGCAGGCGCCCCAGCCTGGAGTCCCTCCCCTGACAGAGCTCCACACCAAGATACTGGGGGCACCATCAGGAAATCAGGAGCTCCAAATACCAGGGAGGGAGGGTCTTACAGGCACAGACCTTGCCACACCAGGGAACAGAAAACTGAGCATGGAGGTGCACCCACCTGTCCATTAAGCAGGGAGCTCCAACCCTGCTCACCACTGGCTGGCCGGGACCTGTACATAGTTTGTTCTGCCTACACATTTGTTTTTCAATTTGAATCAGTTATCTACATTTAAACATATTCAGATTTCCAGGTTATTTTGAAATAAGACCACACAGGGCCCAGGGTCTCACCCTGGGCAGCCTGCACTCCTCCTGGCAGAGTGGGTGGACTTCAGGTGCCACCCATCCCTGTGGCTCCCAGGTGAGCTTCCTGATCCCGGCTGGCTGGGTTAGCAGCCCCTACTGACCTGTCCCTGACACCATATGTGTTCAAAAGGGAGCCTACCCTTGGCTGCAAGGAGTTCACAGTTTATGCTGGATGAGCCAGCACAGCCAGGGCCACCGTGGGCAGCCCGCAAGAGGTAGCCTAATTCCCAGTGAGGCAAGAGAGGTGGGGAAATGAGCCTGTAGCTGGTGATTAAGAGACCTGGGGAGGGTGCAGCTGGCCAGCTGGTTCAAGCCGCATGCTGAGCACCTGTGCTAACCCTGCTACCTCTCTTCTTCTGGCAGGGACTGGTGGTGGCCGTCCTCTACTGCTTCCTCAACGGGGAGGTGAGTAGTCTTGGGTCACCCAGGTACCCAGCAGAGCTCCTAGCCATTGGTTTCCGGGTCAGAAGGAGCTACCTGGGAGGCGTGGTAGGAAGGGGGATGGAAAGGGTCAGAGGGAGTCCTGGGTCTGGTGGCAGGTGGCTTGGCCAGTTCTTTTAGGAGTCTGAATTTGCTTAATGGGAGCAACAGAATCACCTGGAAGGCTTGTTAAAACCATGGCTGGACCCTGTTCCTAGTTTCTCATTCCACAGAAATAAATTCTGTAGGTCTGGACTGGGGTCTGAGAAAGTGTTTTTTAACAAGCACTCCTGGTGCCGATGTTGATCTGTTCAGCAAATGCAGGAGGAAAGTTGGGCAGAACCCAGGTTCCTGACTGCCATGCTGCTTGCTTAATGGGCGGTCTCAGTCACTGCCCTGTTCTGGGCCTCAGTCTGCCCATATGTAAAATGGGTGACTCAGAACTGTCTGCAGCTCAATCCTTAGGGACCTCCAGATGAGCACTGACTCCTTGGGAGACTGCACACTCACTTTGAGGACTCGAGCCTCACACGGAGCATTTGGGTCAGGACCCCAGGCTCTGGGCATACAGAGCTATGTGGTTAACATGAGCTAAGGCTTTCTGTGACTACTGACCATCTATCTGGTTTGTTGCACTTGTATGGGAGTGATCTTTGATGTTTCCCAAAAATCAAATATCAAGCCTAGCTTCAAAGGTTCAGCTGCTGCAGCTGGGAATTGTGAAGGAAATTTACAAAGAGAAACTCCCTAGTTCCCAGATCAGTTCTGAGCTTGGGTGGCTTCATGGGAATAAGTGGGGACCCATCTTAAATCACTTAAAATCACTGGGGACCCATCACTGAGTGGAGTCAGGTCTTGCCCTACCCACACCTTCAGACCACACCCTCCTCTAAGCTGGCCCTCTGCCCAGTAGCCCCTGTCAGTGCCCCAGACCTCCAGAGAACTCAGCCTCTGGCTTAATCCGCGATTCTTTTCCTCTCAGCCTGGGGGCCAGGGAGCTAGCTTTCCCCACCACTGCTCTTGTAATGTCAAGGGCACACACTTGTCCCAAGGTGCACAGGTCCTTTCTTTAAGACACGATGTAATGAGATTGCAGGTGCACGTGCCCAGGAGAGAGGGGACCCTCAGTAGCTACTGGACATTGGGGCTGGAAACAGTCAATCTGCGTGGCCTGCAGGCTAGGGGACAGGGCAGCTGGGCAGGAGTGGCAGGGCCTGCGTGGAGTCACTGCGGGAGTGAGCAGGGCTCCAGGCACAGAACTGTCCTCTCCTCCTGGGCTGATGGCTGGTCTCCCGGGCAGGTGCAGCTGGAGGTTCAGAAGAAGTGGCAGCAATGGCACCTCCGTGAGTTCCCACTGCACCCCGTGGCCTCCTTCAGCAACAGCACCAAGGCCAGCCACTTGGAGCAGAGCCAGGGCACCTGCAGGACCAGCATCATCTGAGAGGCTGGAGCAGGGTCACCCACGGACAGAGACCAAGAGAGGTCCTGCGAAGGCTGGGCACTGCTGTGGGACAGCCAGTCTTCCCAGCAGACACCCTATGTCCTCCTTCAGCTGAAGATGCCCCTCCCCAGGCCTTGGACTCTTCCGAAGGGATGTGGGGCACTGTGGGGCAGGACAAGGGCCTGGAATTTGGTTTGTTTGCTCTTCTGGGAAGAGAAGTTCAGGGGTCCCAGAAAGGGACAGGGAAATAAATGGTGCCTGGGATGAGATTCAATCTATATTTGTCCGTCCTTTTGCCTTGACACAAGGTGAGGCTGTATGCTCTTGCCTGCTCCCAATGCCTTCCTGCAGGAGGCAGGCTCCTCCCTGGTCCCCCAGCTCAGTTACTCAGGGACCAGATCAGAAGGCCCAGCCAACATGAAATGTTTGCCCTTGGCGGATGCTGTCTGTCTCCTACTGTAACTCACCTGGTTAGCAGCTCTCACCCAAACCTTCAGGACAACAGCTAAAATAATATGATAAAGTCACCATGGAGGCCAGGGAAGCCCCAGGGCCCCCAATCCTTTTTACTATCCCCAACAGGGTGTGAGGGGCACACCCCTATTTTTCCTGCTCTTCCACACAGATGTCCTCAGCCTGAGGCAGACACAGCAGGAAATGGGGCATGATCCCATTTCATAGAAGACAGGTCCACCAAAGCCCTGTGACTTGCCCAAGCTACTAAGCAAAGAGGTGGCGGAAGTTCAGTCCAGGGCCTTTGACTTCAAATGCCCATGCTCCAGGGCTGTGTCTGTGCTCTCCCTGCTCCCAGGCAGGGAAGGACAGGGGCCATCTGCTGCCCCTCTAAGCTCCTGGGGACTTCAGTCTCACCCTCAACTCTCGTTCTTGGTTCCTTTGAATATCTGCACTCCCTGCCCCCATGTGAGGATGAAAAAGGACTCCATTTTTGAACGCTTCTGCAAAACCAAACCTACTAGTGCTCAGGGGGTAGCGTTCTGGAGGGAAGTAGAGAAACTCCCCTCCGTGTCAAGGAAAAGGCATCCTGCTGGTGGGTGGGTCAGCTCTACTCCCGGCTTTGGGTGACCCTGGACAAGTGCATCCCTCTCTGGGCCCTGACTCCCCACCTCCATACATCCCCTCCCCGTGAAGAAACAAGGGGGTTACACATCCCCTTTGCAACTTGTAGATTGCTCCAGGTTCCCATTTCCCAGGCTAAGATGCCGCCTGTGTGGTTGATGAGCTCCGTACTCTGTAAAACTGAGCAGTTCATGGAAACCTTTCCGGGATGATCTCCATGGACTCTGGGCACCTTGGTGGTTCAACCTTAAAGCCCATTGCCTTATATCCTACAAAGCAGACCGCTTCATGACTCCATGCATCCTGGAATAAAAAATTTAAAACATCACAATAGAGGTAGGCATAGGCACTCAGCCCAGACCAGGAAAGGAACCTGCAGCAGTGACAAGACCAGGGCAGAGACCAAAAACCCATGCAATTGCTGGGAGCCAGAATTCAACAGGTGAGGGAACAGGAAGGAATCAGTGTAGAATGAAATGGGCTGAGGGCAATAACATCACCTACTTCTGGGCAGAAAAAGGACTAGAAAGGGAGCACTTTAATGAACAGAAGTACAGACGTGCTGGCAAGGATGGAAATCTCCACTGGTTCCTGGCCCCCTTCACCTCCATGCATCCCCAGCATGGGTGTTAATCATTACCCAAGCTCTCGCTGTTCCCCCTCACCCCCTGCAGAGTCCAGCAGGTCTAGATACGTGCTCTTTGAAATGTGTTCTGGGATTAAAAATGGTGCCCTAAGGCTGTCTAACCCTCACAAAAGACAGACACATGCACACACGGGCCTTGGGGAGGGCTGTGTATTAGCAGTCAGGTGGGCCTTCCTGGGAGGGCTTGCTCAAGAACTCTTCTCGGAAGGAAACCCACCTTAAGGTAGGGTTCGGATAGGCAGAGCTCCCAGAGGGGACAGCCAGCTGCTAGAAGATGGGGTTATCCAGGGTTTGTAAGGTTCAAACAACGGGCAGGGAGGCAAACCGAGTCAAATGGTTTGAAAACCTACTGTGTGCAGGGCATTCTGAGGGAATCCTGAACTCTGCCTCTTTGGCATGACCAAAGCTGAAGCCAGGGACATACATACGAAGGCCCTTTGAGCTGGTGAAAGAAAGTCCTAGGCACAGATTGGACCCTTAGCTGGAAGAATGATCCATTCTTAACAACCCTGGGAGCCCCAGGGATTCTGCAGCCCCTATCCCAGCACGTGTCAATGAAACAGGCATGAACTATCCTTGGCTGTGCAGCTAGCTCAGGTACCAGTTACCCCTGTGCTTCCAACTGTATTCCAGTCCAGGGAAGAAAATTCAAGAAGGAGTTTTAAAATGTTTTTTTCTTCCTCTAAAATCAACATCTGGCTAAGCCTGTGCAGCTGGTGGCACTGAGGCACCCTCCTGGCCTCTGGCCCTGCAGACCAGGTGCAGAGGCCCCCCGGCCATTTCTGGCTGACCGCCCACAAGTTATTGGCAAACAGGCAGCCGTTTCAAGGCCCTTGTCTAACCCAGCCCCACCAGAGGCCACATGCTGGAAAAGTCCCATTTCGACCATATTTTCTTGTAGAATCTGATGTCCCTGGAGGGGGCCTAAAATTTCCATGGTCATTCCCAGGGATGGGTGATGCTGTTGATGTGAAGGCCGCTGATGGCGTTCAGGAAGAGGAGGAAGGAGGCAGTGAATTCGCACCAAAACATTAGGGTGAAGCCGATGAGTGTGACTTGGTTCCTGAGGAGGATCACAAAACCCAGGAGCCCGCCGGAGGAGAGGACGAAAGAGACCAGGAGGAGGATGGAACCCATGACCCACTTGCACTGTGAGTGTTTGTCCTCGCACAACTGGGACACCATGAGGAACTCCAGGCCAAAAATGGCGGCCACCACGGCCAAGGCGCCCACGCTGCGCACCAGGCCCATGCCCACGGCCAGCCCGGGCACATGGGCCTGGCCCAGGTCTCTGAAGCAGATCGGCACACTCTGGTTGGTGGTGGTGCAGAAGTGCCAGAGCCCGAAGAGGCGGTCCTCAGCCAGGAGCCAGTGCCCATCACAAATGGAGACCGAGGACAGGACCACAGCCAGGGCCACACACGTGATGATGAGGGTCCGGATGAAGGATTCAAAGAAGGACCGGCGGGGCTGCCTTTGGCCCAAAGGCCTCTGGGCCTGGAAAAAACCGTAGGAAGCACCCTGTCAGCCACAGCCCTGCCACGCCCCCAGTACCTCTGCAGGGAAGACCCCTGAGCCCTCCATCCTGCTCCGCACTGTCTTATTCTCTGCTTGGTCTCCTGTGAAGCCCGGAACAGACCAGACCCACCGTTTGGGGGGAACCCTTCCTCCCTTCCAGACCTGTGAGCATTTACCATCCAGTATTCACCAGGCACTAAGAGTTCCCTGACCTTTCTTTCTTTTGTGATCTTCAGAGTGGGTGAGAAGTCCAAACCAACTGGCAAATCTGAGTCAGTTCTGAGTTCAGAAAACCTGTCGTGCCTGCATCCCATGACCTTGAGCATGCAGCCTGCCTCGGTTTCTTTGTACATAAAACAAGAATACGGCCTGGCAGAGTTGCCAGGGTTGTACCAAGCACTGAGACATTAGCACACCAATACACGGTTCTGTTTCCCTCCATCTCCCCAGGATACACAATTTTGTCCTAATCCCCACCCACCTGATGATTCGGGAGCTGTCCACGTTCAGCCCAGGACTCTAGATTATTGCCTCGTTTTTCTTGGTACTGAAAGTGACGTTTGCATCTTGCCCTCAGACCTGTGCGGCCCGTACCCTACCCAGAGCTTGCCAACCCCATTGTCTGCTCCTGCAGTTTCTGGGCATGGGAAGGCCATTGCAGCTCTCCTCCACTTCCGGTTCAGCCCTGGAAGGAGGGGCCCCCACCCCGGTCTCCTGGCAAGCCAGGCTAGGTGTCCAGTGAGGTGTCTCATCTCACAGTTCAAGGACACCACCCGGGCACTGCACCCAAGCCCTGACCCAGGAAGCAAAAGAAAGACTCCAGGAACTCTTTACACAGCCCACAAGCCTCTCACAATCCGCTCCGCCTCCCCACCCAACCTCAGCTCCCAGCACACTCCCCTCTCCCCATGTCTAGAACTTTCTTTCCTCAGATGACTGGCCCTTAAGCCTGTAGTGGCTCTTCTGCAGCTCCTGCCACCCCTCCAGGACAACACCTCTTCTCCATTCTTCATGTCTCAGCTTAAAGTCTCCTCCACAGAGAGTGCTTTCCTGCCCACTCAACCCAGAGTCAGGCCCCTCCTGGTATTCTGTGTCAGGCACCTGTTCAAATTCTTCACCATTCTGAGGACAGTTTGTAGTTACATATTATTTCTGTCTCATTCCAACACTGTGTGCTCTGGGAAGGCCGCCCCCTACCCCTACACCACCACATTCTGTGTTTAGGCACTGCTGTGTGCCCAATACCTGGGCATTCAGTGGGTGCTCAAGGGAGAGCTGTGAGATAAGTCAAAGGTCATTTGCAACCACTGTCACTTCCGTCTGAAGCTCCTTTAAACTGAGTCTCCTGCACAGTCATACATTAAATGACCTGCTTTGCAGTGTGTCTAGAAGCTGCCCAGGTTACACCTCGGTTTGGGAGGTATGCAAAACAGGCACGCATGACGGTCACTGCTAGGACCCAGGAGAATGGAGCAGTGAGGAACATGGGGTGTGTCCTATGCCATGGGCAAATGGAGGCTTCCTGAGGCAGATCTGGGCCACTCCTCTCTGTGTGAGACATAAAATAAAGCCCTGCTTCTGGGAGACTCCTGTGGTCAAAGAGCCCAGCAAGAGTATCTGCTCACATGCCCCAGACACAGGAGCTACCGCTAATTTCAACCCCAGTGATACAGGAATAAGGATGCAGTTTGCTTTCAGCACCTCTGCCTTAAGTAGGATCCTATTTTATTCTTAAACCTATGAGGTTGATAAAGTAGGAAGCTCCATGGTGGGTGTACAGAGAAGGAAACTATGCAGAGCGCAGGTAACTTGCCTGAGATCACTCACCTAAAGCACAATGAAGCTTGTTACGGCTGCCCAGACAATTGTATGATACGCAGGAGGTGGAATCCGTTCAGCGAATAAATACTGACTAGGGCCTTCTAAGGCCAGGGCCTTTGTGCTAGGGGCTCAGTACTGAGCCCTTACAGCCCTCCCTACATGGGCTGTAAGCTCCTGGACGGGAGGGACCGCACTTGGTCTGTCCCAGCACGCTGCCTGGCCAGGATTCCAGACATGTCCCAGAACAAAGGGGAGGAATTCCCTGTGCCCCATGCCCTCTTGGTGAGGAAAAGGTGCGTGCAGAGGGATGCCTCAAGGGCCATGCCAGAGCTGGGACCAGCCTGGGTCCTAGCTGAGATGAAGGCAGCCTGGGTGCGGTCAAAAACATGGAGCTAAGAGTATGGGCTGTGGTTCTCAAACTGTGTCCCCTTGCTCCTGGTGGGGCTTCCAGTGCTGAAGCCGGGTGGGCAGGGAAGCTGAGCAGGCTGGCTCTGCATCCCCTTCCTCACTTCAACTGAGCCCTGTACCTGCTTGGGACATTGGGGGTCCAGGAGTCTGTATTGCATTTTATTACAAAAAAAAAAAAAATCTACCGGTAAGAAAGAAACCAAAGGAAACTTTGAAAACCTGTGTCTACTCCACAAACCATTAGAGGTGTTTGTCCTTGGGCAGTTTCTTAACTTCCTGAGCCCTTGTTTCCTCATCTAGAAAATGAAGTTAATGACACTTGCAGGAAAGTCGTAGCCATGAAGGCACCTGGCAAGGTTACAAGGTCCCTAGAGAATGATAAATGGTCCTAAAAAGGAGGAGCACCACAGGCAGAGAACAAATCACAGGACCCAGAAACCTTTTAACCCGAGACAGCATGCTGGCTGGAAAACAGGCACGTCCTGTCCCTTCTCCAGCCCTACCTGTCCTAGGCAGACTGGACTTTAATCTCCAGGCCCTTAGATGTCACGTCAGGATCAGAAAGTGGAGACAGCTGACCTCATCTAGTTTCCTCCCGCTCCTGCCCCAAAGTAGGGCTTCATTTAAACTCTCTGGCCACCACTGAAACTCCCAGGAATCAAATGAGATCCTGTATATAAAGATGCATGGTACACGGGCCGCTCCCAACTCATGGTAGCTATTAATATTAATAACAATAATAACACATATAGAGTCTTCATTCCTAACCACCCGGCACCTCCGCCAGCTTTCAGTGATGCAGGGCCTGAAATGGCTACTGGAGGGCAGCTGGACAGGTGTGCAGTGGAAAAGAAGGGAGGGGGGAGGTCAAGTCCTGCCCCTGACCTAGAGGAGCCCTGCAGGGTACTTTTAGGCAATCACTTAAATCTCTCTGGGGCTTAACTGCTCTGCTAAAAATGTAAGCATTTTCCTTTTTCATCTGTAACCTTGCATGATTTCTAGTGACCTATAGAATAGGGTCACTTGACACTACTGGGCTACTGAGTCCAATGTCATGGTCTTCCTCCTATAACCCAGGGCCTCATGTGTTCCCCTTAACCAAAGCACCCCCAGGTAGACAAATTAAGCTCCTCCCAACTCATTCCGCACATCCCCAACATGTCTCCCATATTTGCTCCCCCTCATCACCCACTCTGCCCCTACCCAGGTGAGGCCATCGCCATCGTCAACATCCTGGAAGTTCACAGCCTCCTGATGAGCCGGCCTGCCTCCGCTCCTCTCAGCCGCAGCCTGGCCCACCGCTGCCTGCATGACCCAGAACTTGCTTCCTACCTGTGTTTGCCCCCTGGCAAGTCATGGTTGTGGGGATGAAGAGTTATCATCCCGAAGCGGCCGGAGCACCCGCCCTTCACCTGGAGCCTGTGGCCTCCCCAGCTGAGCTCTCACCTTGCTACCAGGCTTCCTCCTCTTCCCCGTCTGGCAACTTTTGCACCTCTTAATTTAACATTCGCTCCCCCATGCCCTGTTTCCAAGTCTCTCTCCCTACATGGGCTGTAAGCTCCTAGAGGGGAGGGACCGCACCTGGTCTGTCCCACCATGCTGCCTGGCCGGGATTCCAGACATCCCCCAGAACAAAGGGGAGGAATTCCCTGCGCCCCACGCCCGGCTTCGCCCAGGTGCCTAGGTCCTGGCTATAGAGGTTTTGGGGGTGTCCTGTGGGTGGGGTTTCTCCCGTTAGGTAAAGGCAGGAGGAGCCAGTGGGATTTGGAGCCAGAAAGCCCTGGGTTTGAATCTTGATTCTGTTCCTTGGCCAGCCACGGAGGGCACCTTACTTCTGAGTCTCGGTTACCTCATCTATAAAATGGGCAGAACGGTGTCTACTAGGTCAGTGTTGTGGCTGAGCGTTTGTACACGAAGTCAACGGGCCTCTCTAATCCTGGAGACAGTCCAGCGGATAGACTCTGCAGCGGGCGAGTTGCGCGGAAAGGAAGTTCGCCCGCTGGGCAGCGGTACCGCCACCCACGGACTTCCCTTTGGGGAGCAGCAGGCCCGAGGGAGCGGGTAGGAATGTGTAGGTTCTTAGCCAACATAAACATCTTGCACTACGCTAAGGAGAAGCCAAATCTTCGGAGACACGGGCTTCTTCCCTCGCCAGAGCCTTTCCCTGAGGTGTCCGCGCGCCTCAGCAAGTCCACCCCCAGCCCAGCACCCCAAACGCAGCTTTCGGGAGGGAGACGGTCTTCCTAACCTCCACCCCCAGAAAGGTCTAACTTCCCAAGAGACGCATCCTCTGTTACATAAGCCTCACTTTGCAAGTCGATTCTGTCCCTCCACCCCAGACGCGCCTCATTTCTCACAAAGGGGGACCCTTATGGTAAACTGACCAGTAAGTCACTGGTGACACCAAACAGAAGAAAAATCTTTCCAAATGAAGTTTGGGAGCCTCGGGTGCTTGCAAGGCCGCGAGCAGAAGCAGCCGGAGTCCGCGCCCCGGGAGCAGCTATGTGAGGCAGGCAGGCCCCCCGAGGTTGCTCCCTGCCCAGCCTCCTCCGGACCCAGGTTTGCAACAGGGGGCGGGCACGGGGGGCGCTCGCACCCCCAGCCCGACGCTGGAGCACGCGGTGGGTACGCCCCTCCCCCCGTCCTCCCACCCCCAACCTCCCACGGCGGGGCAGCACCCCGGGTCAGCGCCCCGCCAGGCGCCGGCTACCTGCACGCCGACGGCAGTCATGCTGCGCCCGGCGGCCGCGCTGCAGCCTCGATCGCTCCAGCTGCTCGGCTGTGGCCGCTGGCGCCAGCCCGGGACCTCTCCGCGGGGGCGGGGCGGCTGCTGGAGGCGGGCGGGGCGGGAGGGGGCGTTCAAAGCTCGGCAATTAACCCTGGGCGGGCTCCGCCAACCCCGCCGCCCTCCGCTGCTCGGATTACGCTGAGTCAGCAAGGGCGGCCGGAGGAGCCCCTGGGGAGCCGCGGGGAGGACCCGGCACTTGGGGGGAGGGATCCCTTGGGTCCCAGGGGAAAGGATCGGGAAGTCACTCCGACGCTCCCGAACCTCCGAGGACAGCTTCGCCTGGGGCGCAGATTCCTCGAGGGCTGGGACGGCGACGAGGGCCTGAGGGTTCGATTCCTGTTCCAGCTTGCTGAGTCCAGCCTCTGGGAACGCGGCAGGGTCCGAAGGGAGGAGGCACGCGCAGAGGCTCTGCTGCCCTCACTCTGCGGTGTGACCTTGGGCTGCTTGTTTAGCGTCTCGGAGCCTCGGTTAGTAAGGGAAACAATGAATGTGAAAGGTGGGGCTCTTGCCGGGCCCTCGCTAAGTGTGAACGGAGTGGAACCTTTTGGGGCAATCCTACTTGCGTCCCTAAAAGGGGATGTAAAACCCTGTTTCCTCCTGAGCTCCTCAGGGACTATTAAAAATGCAAATATGCCAAACAAATGTGGTTATTTTTTCTCCACCTCGATGGGAACTGAGGTCTCTCTCTTTTTTTTCTTTCCTTTTTTTTTTTTTTTTTGGACGTTGTCTAGCGCTTGTCGCCCAGGCTGGAGTGCAATGACGCGATCACGGCTCACTGCAACCTTCGCCTCCTGGGTTCAAACCCGTTCAAGCGGTTCTCCTGCCTCAGCCTCCCGAGTAGCTGGGATTACAAGCGCGCCCCATCAAGCCCTGCTAATTTGTATTTTTTAGTAGAGACGGGGGTTTCACCATGTTGGTCAGGCTGGTCTCGAACTCCTGACCTCAGGTGATCCACCGATCTCGGCCTTCCAAAGTGCTAGGATTACAGGCATGAGCCACCGCATCCGGCCGGATCTGAGTTCTTAAAGAGGCAGCACCTAAAAGCTTTTACCGCCAAAAAGGGTGGAGGTGGGAGGAGTGTCCAAGGGCCACAAATTCCAACAGAAAGGCTTCCCTCCGCCCATCCTCAAATGTGGTGGTAAAACAAGGCCCCTCACTAAATGGCATACATTAAATTGTCTCGTTCACTCAGGCAGGCAGCTCCTGGTGACTTTACCCAAAGACAAAGCAACTGCACTCATCTGTTTTCCCCTTTAGAGCCATGTGAGAAAGAGGGCTAGTTACAATTGTCTGTATATCTTCCACTTAGATATTCATCTGATTCCATCCCTGCCCAACAGACCTTGTCAAATCCTTTACCCCAGTCCTGGGGCTTGACAAACGGAGAAATGGCCTAGGCACAGGAGGGCTTGGCCCAGGCCACCCACATTGAGTCCACTGGAGAGCTGGGACTCCACTTACCCAGCAGGCCTAGTCCAGGTTTGAGTTCTTGCCACCATTCTGCACCAGAGTCACCTGGAAGGTTTGTTAAAACAGATTGCGAGGCCCCACTGCAGAGTTTCTGGCTGAGTGGCCTCAAGTGATGTTGGTGCTGCTGGCCTGGGGGCCAGGCTTTGAGAACCACTGAGCTAAGGCAAAGGGCAGCTGCCCAGGCTCAGCCAGCCTGGTGCCTCTCTGCTCTGGAGCCTTCCCTCCGTGGCCCCCACCTGCTTTCTCCCCAGTCAAGGGTCCCAGAAGCCAGACTCTCTGCAGCTCTGGGTTCTGGATAAAGAGCCCACATGGGAAAGGAAGACCTGTCCTGTTGCGGGGGTATCCTTTCACTGAGCCCTAAGAATGCCCTGTGGGAGAGACCTTCTGGATCACAGCATCTCACCTGGCCAAGAGGGAAGTGCCTGGAATTAAAATCAGAAGAACAGTCAGGTCGGGTCATCTGCACCCACTGTTTGCCTTCTCCAGTTTCGTGTGTGGTCAGGCATGTTTCTCACAGCCTGTTATGCTTTGTTGGTAAGAATAGAAAAGTCTTGAATCAGTAGAATTTAGAGCAACATGTCTTGTCAGCAAGATAGTTGGAGAAGCAGAAATGACTTAAGAATAATAAGGAGGAAGTGACTATCCAGTTCTGATCATCTTATGCTCACATGAGGACTGGGAATATGACCAGAATCTGGGTGGAATCTGAGCTGAGACTCTAAGACCTGGAGTCTCCTGGTACCTCCCTGGCTTAGGGGGTTGGGGTGGTGCGGGGAGTGGCAGCATCCACAGCCCTCTCAAATCCTGGTGAGATAGCCAGAGGTATTGGGGTCAGAAGTCCCAAAGCATGGCGCTTTGACATACACAACTGAAAAAGCCTCAAGGTCTCTCTGACCTTCCCTCCCCTCACCGTCTCTCCCAAAACACAGGATGAAACTGAAGTTCCTTTATCTGCCTAACATCCAGACCCAGCAAAAGGAACAATTGTGTTTCTTCTCCTCCCTGTAGGACTGAGAATGTGACCACACCCGGCAAGTTAATCTCTATTCCCTGATCCATTCGGCTAGCCCCTCTACAGAATTCCTCTTCTCTCCTCTCCCATCACCTGTTCTGCCAGGATAGTATAGAAGCTTCTGAGCACTGCTGAGGGGTGGGCATACTCCGTGATTCTCCCGGGGTGTACACCTTGAATTAATGTATATACCTTTTCTCCATTTAATGTGCCTTTTGTGAGTTTATTTTTCATTGAAACTTCAGAGGGTGAAGAAGCTTTCCCTTAAACCCTGCAGAGAAAAATACCGCACCAGGAGAAGAATGTCCAGAGAAGTAGGGAGTTTTAGTGTGAGGGGGGACATGGCAGGGGCAGAGGTGGGGGTTGGATTACCGGGTGGACCCCCAGGTGTTAAAAGCAGAAACAGCATGGGCGTGAGTACTGGGCTGTGGGACAGCATGGAGCCTGCCTATTCTTTGACTTTCTCTGCCCTTTCTCCAGATTGTGACAGACTCGGCACCTGACCCTCCCTGACCCCTGCTTCTAGGCCTGGCCAGGGCTGGGGAAAGAGGAATGGCTTAAAGAAAGGCAGGAAGTGGCTCCTTCCCACCCCTCTGACCACTCTTGTCTGATGAGGAAGATCCAGGCATGTTCCTTAGAGAGTTTCAAGTGTATTGGTAGGGACACAATTCGTGATCATTCAGTCAACAAGCACTAGATCTGTTGTTCAGTCAACAAACACTCTTTCATCTCGGGGCCTTTGTACTTGCTGCTGCTTCTGCCTGAAATGTTCTTCCTCCAGATACTCCCATTTAAGACTCACCAGCTCACTTCTTTAAAGTCTGGGCTCAGATGTCACCTTATCAGAGAGGCCTACGACGACCCCCACATCTAAAACAGCCCCCCCATTCTCTTTTCTCTTCTGCCCACATACACATATTTACTTGTCCTCTCTCCCCCTTTTAATGTAAGCTCCAAGAGGCCAAGGACATTGTCCTGTTCACCAGTGTATCCCTGGTGCCTACGACAGAGCCAGGCATGTAGTAGGTTCTCAATAAATATTCATTGACTAAATGAATGAAGTGATTGAATACCTACTATGTAGTCACAACTGTCCTGACCAATGAGGGACAAAGAAGAAAAAGACAAAGTCCCTGTCAATGGTAAAGTGCTTGAGTTTTAGAGTCCAAACCTACCTCTCCATTTCTGCTCTCTCCCAGGCCTCGGTAGTTCAGGCTCCACATCCTCCTGCTCTCTTTGCCCTCACGCCCTCCATATACTCCATCCTCTCCTCTCTGCCCCTCCAGTGCCTGCCCGGCTTCAGCCCACCCCAGATCCCCTCCTCTCTAGCCTGGATGCCTGTGGAACAGCCTTCACTCTCACTTCCTCTGTCCCTTCAAGCATCTTCCCATCCCTCTTTTCCAAGGCTCAGGAAGCTTTGGTTCCTGGCCCCCCAGCCCCCGACCTTCTTGCCAAGACCTTCCCCTGAGTGTCTGCAGGGCCTTTTCAGGGGCATCTCCTGACTTTCCAAGCCAGAGTAACACCCCACCGCCCACTTGCCACTCTTTTACCTTTGTAAATTCTTGATCACTAGCTGAAAGTGGCTATTTGTCTATTTCCTGGATTGTCCCTTTCCCTCTCTAAAATATCATGGGCGCCATGAGGGCTGGGACTTTTTCCTTCTTTCACCACTCCATGCCCAGTCCCTAAATACAGGTTGGTCAATAAGGTTTGCTTACAGAAGAACCAGGCTTCTAACGCATTCTGAGCAAATACTTCCCCTCTGTGCTCCTCACTTTTCTGTCAAATGGGAAGCATCTCCCTCCTGGTGTTGAGAGGATCCCATGAAGCAATAAATGTGCATAAGGTGTCAGGTGCACCATCCCGGCTGGCATATGCATAAGTCCAAATAACTCATGATCTTTACCATCCAGTTTCCAGGGGGCTCTAAGTTTGCGCGGTCCCTGCTCCCAGGGAAACTTAGATATGAGAGGCGACTCCCCTGTGCGGAGATTTAGTCTTGGGGGTAGTTCCCAGTGCTGGAAGTTTCTCTTTTGAGGAGTTGGAAGGTGGGAGGGACGAGGTGGGGCAGACACACTCCAAACACCCAGAGGTAATAGCAGGGAGTTGGCAAGGAGCAGCCCCTTGAAGCTCACTGGGTAGCTTTAAAGCTGCATGGTGCCAGGATGACCCACCCTCCCTGCCGCCCGTGCCTTGTACTTCTGACCTCTCCAGGTCTTGCCTTGTCTGTGGCCCATGGCCTCTTCCCTCTCCTCTCCTCCCGCTGCCCCGCCTTTACCAACCAGGTCTTCCTCTTCTCCCAGCCCCCACCCCATGGTTTTCCTGATTCCAGACCTTTCCAGGCTGGTTCCTTTCCCTCCAGCTAGGGCTCCCCGCGCCCTGCCCTGCTCTGCCTTGAGCCCCAGCCCAGCATTCAACCTCCTTGACCTCCTCTCAGGCGCCCGATTGCAACACAGACCTTGTTTACCGCATTTTAGTGTGAGCCGGCTGGGAGCCAAAGAGTTTCCCCGCCCTGCCCTGAGTCTTTCCTCCTTGCCTTCCCCTTGGGTGAGGAAGGGTCACAGGTATGATGTTCACCCTGCAACTGAAGAAAGGGCCTGTCAGCAGCCCCATCGGGGACACCCAGCATCTAAGGGGGAATGCAGGGGTGGGCTGGCTGTGCTTGAAGCGATGAGTGAAACAAGGAGGAACTGGTATCTTTCCTAAATATGTCTATATATGGGAAACTTTCTTCTAAACGTGTCTGTATATGGGAAACTTAACCCACGTGAGTTTTTTGAAGGTGTTTCTGTATTTAGAGGTGGTACCAGAGAGGTGGAGAATGGTGTAGATGGGACCTCTGAGGGTGGCCTTTCTGTAGGGGCTCCCTTTCCAAAGTCAAGTCCTCCCTCGAGACAGATGGAGGCATCAGGACCCCACAGATTCCAGGCACACATCGAACCCCCACGGGAGAGACTTCTATCAACTTTTTCTTCGCAGACTTGGACATTGGACTTATCAGCATACTCTGGGACACTCAGTCTCTTGGAGACAATAAACAAATGCACCCAGAGTTATTGTACAGCACGGACTGCCAGATCATCTCTTCCCCAGAGTGGATCTGCGTTCTTTCCTCATCAGGGTACCCCTGCTGGGATCAAAGTGCCCAAGAAGCAAAGTTAGGCACCAGGAGTTGGTTGGTGAGCACAGAATGACCAGTGAGGGACAAAGAAGAAACAGTGTGGGCATGAGTACTGGGCATGACTGGGCTGATGACTATGGAAGTTAAATGGTTTACACAGGGCTTTGCCTAAGCTCTGGGGAAACCCAGGAAACACCCCACCACTTAGGTTGTTAGATTTGATGTTTACAAGGAAAGCAGTCTGGGTCAAAGGGTCTGGGAGGAGCAATACGGGAAACTGGGATCTCTCGGGGAATTCACTGGGGGCAGGGTGGCCTCCCCAGGAGAATAGGGTAAGGGGATGGACTTCAGACCTTCAGCCAGCACTTGCCCATCATCCTCAGCCTGTAGTCCTGTATTGTTTTTTCCACAAAGTGTTGGGTGTGGCTTTTTTTTTTTTTTTTTTTTTTAAAGAGACAGGGTCTCACCCTGTTGGTCAGGCTGTGGTGCGGTGGCATCGTCATGGCTCACTGCAGCCTCAACCCCCCGGGCTCAAGCAATTGTCCGACCTCAGCCTACCAAGGTGTTGGGATTACAGGCATGAGCCACCATGCCCGGCCTCGAAGTGTTTTTAGTTAAAAAAAAAAAAAAAAAGTAGAGGATTTTATGCTAAATTCTGGATTTCTGGTGTAGGGGTCAAGGAAAAACTTCTCTTACCCTCTGAAGGTTTACTGAAAAGCCAACTTGCAAAAGGAGTTGTGGCACTGAAATGTGTTAGCATGCAAGGGGTTGAATCACAGAGTGGTCACCCCACCACACGATGGGGTACAGATGGTTCTGTACACTTCTTTCTAGGGGAGTGGGAGATGGAGAAGTATGAATGATTTCAGAGGGGTGCTAAGTGATCTTTAGGGGAATTCAGTGGTCTTGAAGAACACACAATGGCCTGGAACAGAGTCTGTTGAGCCTGCAGAGCAGACAATAGTTTGTGACAAAAGCCTGCCCAGGTGTGTTGACAGACTTCGGTCTTCCTGCCATATGAGTTCAGTTAATGAAAACTCAGGGAAAGGACCAGGAGCCATTGTTTTCTTCTTCAGTGGGTCCAGACTTTAGGCCGATTAGGAAACTTCAGAGAACAATTTCACTCTGTTCTTTGGGAGAGTAAGGATGGAGCCGGGGAAGATCAGAGAGACCATCAGAGTCTTTTTGTTCAGGTCAGTAAGTCAAAGCGCCACATTTTGGGGTATCATTTTCTGAGCCCCAACCCTGGCTTCTCTTGAAAATGAGACAATCTGGAACCCTGAGGATCACTTGGCCACATGAGAACAATGGCCACAGCCCTGCAGTGCTGCCCTATGGACAGGCTATGCTCTGTGGGCCCCACCAGTCTTACGCCTGGCTCTGTCCATCCTCCATGTCATCTGCTGGCCCTCGTAAGAGTTGAGCTTGTAAGACCAGCTCTGTTGCTGTGCTGGTGAGATGATAACCCAGCCATGCTTGCAACATCTGCATCTCGCTATCCCACCACCATCTGCCTTCCCTACCTCGCCACCCACTGCAGCCTCCTGCCTGGACTCCAGCTCATGGCTGCTCTACAACAGCCCTCACCCCTTGTGGCAAATGATCTCTCCACTTCTGGGCTCAGATTCCTCAGGGAGAATCTCTGTAGCCCAATCGAGCTAGGCTGCTTGGTTTAATGATAACCCAGCAGTCTGAGAGCTGGTTCCTCCAGAGCTAGGGGCCCACCGCTGTCCCCAAAAGCTGTGACCAAGGGCTGGGGGCAGGGTCATGTGGCATTAAGCATGGCCTCCTGGGTCACAGGGACTATGGACAAGAAGGGGCTAGCACTGAGGCAGGGCTGTCCACCCAACAGAGAGCTCTTCCTTGGGGGCAGGTGTCCCTGGTCCCAGACCCCCTCCTCTGAAGCACGTGGTGGGTACACTGGCCAGCCTTGTTCTGTGACTGCAAACTTCTAAGCCTACACTTCCTTTCAGCTGGTCTCACCTACACTGATGGCGAGGGGACCCTTCTCTCTTCCAACTTTGCACCAGAAGATATTGTATCCTTATGAACCCATTTTAATGATACGTTTAAAGAATTCTAAATACAATATTCTCCAGCTCCTAAGTACTTTGTGAATATTTACATGATTCTCAAACTTCTTTTCCAGCAGGAGACCCACCTCCACCCCATCTTTTTGTTTGGCTGGACTCTGGTTCAGAGCCCATTAACCATTCTTCTCAGATCATGGCATATTGACAGAATCCTCACATTCAAGGTCCTTCTAGGGTTGGTTTTTCATGTTTTTCCTCAGACTCCACTTTCATTCCCTATAGTGGCACGCCCTCTAATGTGTTTGATATATATCTATAACCAGGTGTGTATCCTTGTGTGTGTGTGTGTATTTTGTTTCCTGAGTTGCATTGTGCTATAAATCTTGTTCTGTTTCCTACTCTTCTTACCCAACAGCATGATTTAAGACCATCTCTGTTGATGTACATGTACATTGAAGTCAGTGCTTTGCAAATGAAAGGCTAGGCCCCACTAGTGACTAGTGAAACGAATTTGGTGGGACCATAACTAACATTTATTAAAAATGAATAGAAAATGTCAGAGTGCCTCAGACATAATTAAATATATTTTTATGAATTTTTTTCAAAGACGGATGGATGGATAGATAGATAGATAGATATAGACAGATAGATAGATCCCATGTTACAATGTAAAAAGTATTTCTATGTTGTGGCTCATGATAAAAAAAGTTTGCAAGCTCCTAATCTAGTTCACTGCCTCTCACTGCTGTGATTACCCTGCTATTCATCCACCGCATTTTATTTGTTCATTTTAGTGGTGAACAACTAGGTCGCTTCAGAGTCCCCCCCAGCCAACCACACTGATGAATATCTTTGTCCAAGTTCTGTCATGTAGAGAATTATCTTTATGCTATGGAAGCCTCTAAGTACAGCACCAGACAGGCTGAGACAGAGGTCACAAAATAGAAAGGCTCATAGGGCAAATTAGGCTGCCTGAGTCACACGGCATGTTAGATCAATTGAAAACATGCAGCAGGAAGGCAGGATAAGAGATGGGGAGTGTATTAACATGCTTAGGATAAGGTACTAGTGGGCTGGAAGGTGTGCACAACCTGCGTCCCAGGTGCATAATGCTCAAATGTCTTCTCTGTCCTCCCCTCTGGCATCAGCCTTCCCCATTGAAGATGAATGAGGGGGCTAGAGTTGAGGTTTGAGCAAGGGGTGTCCAGGAGACAGATGGTGCCCCAGGGTAAACATACACATTTGCTCTATTTGACAGTTAAAGGAGAGTAGGCCTGGCCACAGCTGTTTCATAGTGAAGGGCCCCAGAACATACCACTATGCATACACGTTATTTTGAATTGGAGGCATATGAGAATGGTTTTGTTTTTGTTTGTCCTAAACCTTTTATCAGCCTAAAAACAGAGCTTCCCAAGAAGAACTTCTAGAGGAGGAAAAACTGTTTTCCTTCTACCCATCTTAGGTTCATTGTCTGGCCCCCTGTACGTTAAACTGACAAAAGAAAGATTAACAAGAGAAAAGCAAACAAAAGTTTATTAACATGTGTATTATGCTTGTGTGAGCAAACTCAAAAGGGGGGATACAACTCGGGTTTGTACAGCATCGGCTATGATTTGGATAGGGATTTTTTGGCTCCTCCAAGTCTCATGTTGAAATATGAATGTTGAAGGTGGGGCTAGTGGGAGGTGTTTGGATCCTGGGGACAGATCCCTCATGAATGATTTGGTGCCATTCTCATGGGAGTGAGTGAGTTCTCATTCTTAGTTCCTGCGAGAACTGGTTGTTGAAAAGAACCTGGCAGCTCCTCCACTCTCTTTCATCCTCTCTCACAGTGTGACACTGGGTCCCCTTCACCTTCCGCCAAGAATGGAAGCTTCCTGAGGCCTCACCAGAAGCAGATGCTGATGCCATGCTTCTTGCACAGCCTGCAGAACGATGAGCCAAATAAGCCTCTTTTCTTTATAAACTACCCAGCCTCAGGTATTCCTTTATAGCAACACAAACAGACTAAGAAAATTGATTCTGAGAGTAGGCATTGCTATAAAGATACCTCAAAATATGGAAGTGGCTTTGGAACTGGATAAGGAGCAGAGGTTGGAAGAGTTTGCAGGGCTCAGCCGAAGACAGGAAGATGAGGGAAAGTTTAGAACTTAAAATATTAGAGGCTAATCAAGTGGTTGTGACCAAAGTGCTGATAGAAATATGGATAGCAAAGTCTAGGCTGAGGAGGTGTCAGATGGAAGTGAGGAACTTATTGGGAACGGGAGCAAAGGTCACCCTTGTTATGCCTTAACAAGGAACTTGGCCACATTGTGTTCATGCCCTAGGAATTTGTGGAAGGCTAAATATAGGAGTGATGACCTAGGGTATATGGCAGAAGAAATTTCTAAGCAGCATAGTATTTGATTAGTGACAAGTTGATTTTAACAACTTAAATCAACTTGAGAGCAAAGGAATGACTTAAAGTTGGAATTTACAATTAAAGGGGAAGCAGAGCATAAAAATTGGGAACATCCATAATCTGGCCAGTGGCACAGGAAAAAAGAGCATTTTTAGGTGAGGAATCTGGCTGAACAACCGCTTGCTAGGGAGATTAGCATGGATAAAAGAAAGCCAGGTGCTAATAGTCAGAACAATGGGAAAAAGTCCCCCAAAACATTTCAGAAATCTTTGAGGCCACCTCTCCCATCACAGGGCCAGAGGCATAGGAGGACAGAATGGTTTCAGGGGCCATGCCTAGGATGCCACTTCCCTGCACCATCTCAAGATGATGCTCTCTGCATCCCTGCTGCTCCGCCTCCAGCCATGGCTCAAAGGGTCCCAGGAACTGCTTGGGCCACCACTTGGAAGAGCACAAGCTATAACCTTGACAGATTCCACATGGTGTTAAGTCTGCAGGCATGAAGAATGCAAGAGTGGTAGAGGCTTGGCTGATTCCATCTTGATTTAAGAAGATGTATAAGAGAGTCTGGGTACCCAGGAAGAAGCCTCCTGCAGGAGCACAGCCCCTACAGAAACCCTCTATTAGGTCAGTGCCAAGGGAAAATGTGGGGTTGGAGTCCCCACAGAGTCCCCATTGAGTCACTGCTTAGTGGAGTTGTGGGACAGCAGCTTGCAACCTCAGCCTGGAAAAGCCACAGGCATTAGACCTCAACCTGTAAGAGGAGCCATGTAGGCTTTACCTAGCAAAGCCATGGACACAGGGCTGCCCAAGGTCTTGGAAGCCCACCCCTTGCACCAGTGTACCCAGGATGCAGGACATGGAGTTGAGAAAAGTAAAATAGCTTAGGGCAGTCTGAGCTATGTGAGAGACATGAGCATGGGACTTTCATCCCATCCTACTTCTCACCTCCCTTTCATTCCCCTGCACCCATCCCTGGGGACAATTGTTGAAAGACATCTTGTTCCTAACTAGCTGTCTCACTCATTACCTTCATGTTCCTGGAATTCATGATACAAAGAACAATGTATAGCCAATCAATATCTTATCTTATTTTAATGCAAATGCTTGGTAAACAACTTAGGAATTGCCTTTCTTTTCCTTTAAAAATCCACTTGTAACTGCTGCTTCTCAGAGTGTATATTCAGGGCAAATCTATACCCCTGGGTTGCAATCCTCAAGCTTGGCTCAAATAAGTTCCCTATTTCTATTAAGTTTGCCTCAGTTTTTTCCTTTAGGGTGACAGAGTCAAAGGAGATTATTCTGAAGCTTTAAGATTTAATGTCTGCCCTGCTGGGTTTTGGACTTGCATGGGGCCAGTTACTCCTTTCTTTTGGCTGATTTCTCCCTTTTGGAGTGGGAATGTTTACCCAATGTCTGTTTCACCATTGTATCTTGGAAGTAAACAACTTGTTTTTGATTTTACAGTCTCATAGGTGGAAGGAACTTGCCTTGTGTCTCAGATGGGACTTTGGACTTTTGAGTCAGTGCTGGAACAAGTTAAGACTTTTGGGGACTATTGGAAGGAATAATTATATTCTGCAATGTGAGAAGGACATGAGACATGGGGGGCCAGGGGCAGAATGCTATGGTATGGATATGATTTGTTTGGCCCCACCAACTCTCCTGTTGAAATTTGATCCCCAGGGTTGAAGGTGGGGCTGGTGGGAGGCATTTGGATTGTGGGGGAAGATCCCTTATGAATGCCTTGGTGCCATTCTCACCAGAGTGAGTGAGTTCCCACTCTTAGTTCCTGCAAGATCTGGTTATTGAAAAGAGCTCAACAGCTCCTCTCCTCTTACTCTTCCTTCCTCCCTCACCATGTGATCTCAGCACACACTGGCTCCCCTCCACCTTCCAGTATGGGTGAAACTTCTTAAGGCACTCACCAGAAGCAGATGCTGGCACCATGCTTCTTGTACAGTCTGCAGATCTATAAGCCAAATAAACTTTTCTTTGCAAATTACCCAGTCTCAGATATTCTTTTTTTTTTTTTTTTTGAGACAGAGTCTTGCTCTGTCGCTCAGGTTGGAGTTCAGTGGCGCGATCTTGGCTCACTGTAACCTCCACCTCCTGGGTTCATGCCATTCTCCTGCCTCAGCCTCCTGAGTAGCTGGGACTACAGGCACCTGCCACCACGCCCGGCTAATTTTTTTGTATTTTTAGTAGAGACAGGGTTTCACCGTGTTAGCCAGGATGGTCTTGATCTCCTGACCCCGTGATCCGCCCACCTCAGCCTCCCAAAGTGCTGGGATTACAGGCATGAGCCACTGCTCCTGGCCCAGATATTCTTTATAGCAATGCAAATGGACTAAAATGGCATCTTAATGAAAGAGCAATAAGTTCTTAGAGAAGTGACAAGACAAAGGAAAAAGACTTTTGAGTTTCTAGAGTAGCAATTTGCGGGAAGGGAAATATATAGGGAGATTAATGGCACATAAGGGCTAGTTAGCAAGGTTTGCTATGTAGATTCCTTTGGGGAGTCTCCAGGATGATAAGAATCTAGGGTCATCTCCAGCTCTCTGGTGACTAACTTCTGTCTTTCCTGGTAGAAAGGGGAGGGAGGACATCTTTACAAATTTCTATCCTGCTTTTAGGCAAATGGGGGGAGGGCAGAAAGCTTTTCTTGTATTTGCTTCTTCTCAATTGCCTTCAGGTCAAAATAATTCTATGCCAAAGTGGCACATTTTGGAGTGGTATGTTCTACTACTATTCAAATTCAGTTGTCATAAATTACTCCCCCAAGAGCAACAGGGATGGTTGATTCTTTTTGTTTGTTTGTTAAGAGACAGGGTCTCACTCTGTCGCTCAGGCTGGAGTGCAGTGCTATCATTGTGGCTCATTGTAGCCCCAAACTCCTGGGCTCAAGTAATTCTCCTACCTTAGCCTCCTGAGTAGCTAGGACCACAGGCTTGCACCACTATGTCTGGCTAATATTTTATTTTATTTTTTGTAGTGACAGAGCCTCATTATGTTGCCCAGGCTGGTCTTGAACTCCTGGCTTCAAGCTATCCTCCAACCTGAGCCTCCTAAAATGCTGGGATTATAGGCATGAGCCACTACACCCAGGTAAAGATTGATTCTTCTCATCACAGACTAGAAGTCAGCACTATATATAAACAAATGTTGCCACAAGACTGTCATATCTCCTAAAGGCCCACTTATTTTTCCCCAAAGTCATTTGTTTTCCTATAAGTGTCCTTTCTGCCCCCTTCCCCTAGTAAGATGATATATAAACCCAAAATTCTAACCATCTCCTTGAGGCACATTTTTTCTTGTACGTATATTATTACATACAAGAACTCTTGTATGTATATTGTTAAAATCTATCTTTTCTCTTTCTAATCTGTATTTTGTCAGTTTAATTTGCAGACCCACAATCAACAAACCTAAGAGAGCAGAGGAAAAAATTTTCCTCCTCAAAGTAGTGGCAAAGATAATTTTCCTTCAAACTGACAATGGACAGACTAAAAGGAGAAAAAACGTACAAATGTATTGATATGCATAAGAACAGGAGTCATATATAACATGAGACTCAAAGAAGGGCCAGCAGGCTGAAGCTTAAATAGTGCCCTCTTCATTGGAGAATGCAGGAAATTGTGAGAGGTTAGTAAATGATTTTCAAGGGGAATAAATGGGCCAGAAGACAGACAATGGTCTGAGACAAAGTTTCTCTGGGCACTGGGTCATATGGTGGGAAGGTAAGGGGCAGAATCTCACTGTGAACAAAGGTTGTCTTACTATGCAGATAAAGTCTCCCAAGTAATCTCTTGGAGCGGCCCTCAGAAAAATAGATAAAACATCCACACCAGGCATGGTGGCTCACACCTGTAATCCCAGCACTTTGGGAGACCAAGGCAGGTGGATCACTTAAGGACAAGAGTTTGAGACAGTCTGACCAACATGGAGAAACCCCATCTCAACTAAAAATACAAAATTAGCCAGGTGTGGTGGTGCATGCCTGTAATCCCAGCTACTCAGGAAGCTGAGGCAGGAGAATCGCTTGAACCTGGGAGGTGGAGGTTGCGGTGAGCTGAGATCGTGCCATTGAACTCCAGCCTGGGCAACAAGAGTGAAACTCCATCTCAAAAAAAAAAAAAAAACCACACACACACCACACAAAACACAAAAAACGTTCACCTGGGCGTGATGACTACTTTTAGTCTTTTCTTTTCTCCAGTAATTAGTATTTCCTGCGTATCTGATGACATTCTAAGGAGAGGGTCTTAAGAAATTGCATTTTTTTGGAAGAAGTTTTCCCTAGTCACATAAGGGAACTCCAGAGAGAGCCCCTCCCTGTGCTTCGTAGTTGGGGTTTGGTGGGCGGAGAAAAAAGAGAAGGTAAGAAAATCGTTGGTTCTGAGAGAGCTTCTGAGGCCTTCTAGTGTCCTTTAATTCAAAAGTGCTCAGCATATGCCAAAGCACTGTATTTTGGGGGTATTGTGCTCTCAGCCTCAACACTGACAACAGGTAATATCTTTCTTCTACTTTCCTGTACTAATGTTCTGCTTCCTGATACTTTCACCCACTGGACTGGTGGTTCCCATCTTTGGCTGCTCAGTGGACTCCCATGGGGAGCTTTTAAAAATATGGATGCTGCCCAGTGCTTGCTTTGAGAGTCTGAGGTGGGAGGATCACTTGAGGACAGGAGTGCAAGACTAGCTTTGACAACATAGCCAGACTCTCTTTCAAGCTATATGTGTATATGTGTGTGTGTGTGTGTGTGTGTGTGTGTATGTATATATTTCAGACATGGTGGCACATGCCTGTAGTTCCAGTTACTTGGAAGGCTGAGTTGGGAGGATTACTTAAGCTCAGGAATTCAAGGTTGCAGTGAGCTATGATCATGTCATTGCACTTCAGCCTGGGCGAAAGAGCAAAACTCTGTCTGTTTTTAAAAAAAAGGTGGGGAAGAGAAGGAGGGTGATGCTTGGACCCTTGGGCCCTGCTCCAGAGGATCAGATTTAATAGTTTGGGCTGGCTGGTTCAAAACCATTGTCCTAGACTCTTCAGCTGTGGCTGTGGCACACACAATCAACCCAGGTGCCCTTTACCACATTTGCCAACTTTTCTTCCTTCATTGACCTAGAACTCAATTAGTGAGAAACTAATGAACATTTAGTTGTAAATGGATGGTTTACTCCCCTCCAAGAAGTGGAGGGAAGTACTTTTAATGTGAAGATATTGGTGAACAATAACAGGTCTCTAATTCTCAGGCTATTTGGCAGTGTGGAAATGTAAAGTGAACCTCTAGGGAATTTACTCTGAGAGTAAAGTGAAACTTTTGAGGCCAGACTCTAAGCTAGGGTAGCCAACTCTAACTGCACATTACAATCACCTGGGAGCTTTTTTATTTTTATTTTTATGTTTTTTTGTAAGAGACAGAGTCTCACTTTGTCATCCAGTGGCATGATTTCATTGCTCACTGTAGCCTTGAACTTTTGGGCTCAAGGTATCCATCCTCCTGCCTCAGCCTCCCAAGTGGCTGGGATTACAGGTGTGCACCACCACACCTGGCTAACTTTTAAAACTTTTTTTTTGTAGAGATGGAGGAGGAGGTCTCGCTGTATTGCCCAGGCTAGTCTTGAATTCCTGGCCTCAAATAATCCTCCCACCTCAAGCCTCCCAAAGGGCTGTGATTACAGGCGTTACCCACCATGCCTGGCCCACTTGGGAGCTTTAGAAAACACCACCAAACCCCTATCCCAGACCAAAGAACTCAGAGTTTTGGTATGGTTGGACAAGGGCATATTTTAAAGTTCCCTAGGTGATTTTAATGTGCAGTTGAGGTTGCAAACCTCTGCCCTCAAGGCTTTCTGCTTTCCTTAGTTTCTTGCTCTACTCTTTTCATCTGTTCTGGGTTCTCAGGAGATGTTTTGATCTTGGAGTTTCATTTGTTTATTTATAATTGCCCTAGAGCAACATGAGCTCAGAAGTGGAGGGTTGGGGTTGGCTCTTCCTGTAGGTAAATGTGGTAAGTTAGAGACTGCCTCTGTGTGTGTGTGCTGGAGATCTGTGTAGCTGCGTCAGTTTACACACATACCTTAAAAGAGAAGCTATTCTTGCTTATCCACATGCCACTTACTTGGTAATTTCACATGTGTCCAACACAAGTGAGAACCAAGGAACAAGCCCCCCAGAAGTTCCTCTACCATCAAATAGGGTCCCTGATATCATTACAGGTTGAGCATCCCTGATTCGAAAGTCCAAAACCCGAAATGCTCCAAAACCCAAAACTTTTACATTTTATTCAATTTTATTTTCTTAGAGACAGGGTCTCGTTCTGTTGCCCAGGCTGGAGTGCAGTGAGTGGTGCAATTATAGCTCACTGCAGCCTTGATCTCCTGTGCTCAAATATCTCCCCACCTTAGCCTCCTGAGTAGCTGGGACTATAGGCATGCACCACCACACTTTGCTCAAAATCCAAAACTTTTGAGTGCTGACTTGATACCACAAGTGGAAAATTTTACACCTCATGTGATGGGTCACAGTTAAAATGCAGGTGTACAACACACAGTTTATTTGGAGTCCCCAAGGGAAAAAAGACAGTCCCAGTTCCCTTCAGTTGCAATGTATCTTTTCTGCCCATGCCCAGGTTCCTTCACACAAGCACACCCACAAAGGGTTACAAAATGACATGTGTACAGGTTGGATGTGCCAATGGCAGGTTTCCCACAATGCAGTACGTGGGAACAAGGCCTGACGGTGTGTGCATTATTCATTTTTTTTTTTTAATTCTCTTCCTGTAGTGAAGAGATGTTCTTGAAAATGTCAAAAAGGCCTGCAGACACCTTTATGGGTAACAGCAAAAGAAAAAGAGGAAACATTTATATGTATAGCACAGGAAGTCAAGCTGTTGAAAAAGCTGGACAGCAGTGCAAATGCAAAACGTCTTACAGAAGAGTATAGTGTTCGAGTGGCCATTATATATGACCTGAAGAAACAGAAGGATAAACTGTTGAGGCTCTACACTGAGAGTGATGAACAGAAGAAGTTAATGAAACACAGAAAAACACTGCATAAAGCTAAAAATGAAGATCCCAATTGTGTATTGAAAGAGTGGATCTATCAGCATTGCCATGAACACACGCCCCTTAATGGTATGCTGATCATGATACAAGCAAAGATGTGTCACAATGAACTAAAAATTAAAGGGAACTGTAAATATTCAACAGATTCTTTGCAGAAATGTAACAAAAGACATAACATTACATTTTTAAAGATTTCTGGTGATGAAACATCTGCTGATCACAAAGCAGTGGAGGAATACACTGATGAGTTTGCCAAGGTCATTGCTGATGAAAATCTGATGCCAGAACGAGTCTATAATGCTGATGAAGCATCATTGTTTTAGTATTATTGCCCCCAAAAGACACTGACTACAGCTAATGAGACAGACCTTGCAGGAATTAAGGATGCCACAGAGAGAATAACTGTGCTGGGATGTGCTGATGTGGCAGGCATGCTAAGTGTACACTTGCTGTGATAGGAAAAAGCTTGCATCCTTGCTGTTTTCAAGGAAAGAATTTCTTATCAGTTTATTATTATGCTAACAGAAAGGCATGAATCACTAGGGACATCTTTTCTGATTGTCTTCACAAACATTTTGTACCAGTGGCTTGTTCTCACTGCTGGGAAGCTGAACTAGATGTTGACTGCAAGATTTTGTTATTTCTTGACAACTGTTCTGCTCATCCTTTGGCTGAAATTCTCATAAAAAATAATGTTTATGCCATGTACTTTCCCCAAACATGGCTCTATTAATTCAGTCATGTGACCAGGGTATCCTTAAATCAACAAAGAGTAAATATAAAAACTCTTTCTTGAACAGTATGCTAACAGCAGTGAACAGAAGTGTGGGTGTGAAAGGTTTTCAAAAGAAGTTTAGCAAGAAGGATGCCATATATGCTGTTGTAAATGCTTGGAACACAGTGAAGACAGTTGTGTAGGCCTTGAACAATGTCTGGCCTGCAACTATGTTCAGTGATGACAATGAACAAGGTGGTGATTTTGAAGGATTCCCTATGTCAAGTGAGAAAAAAGCAATGTCTGACCCCCTTACATATGCAAACAAACAAACAAACAAAAATCCAACCTTCAGAATCTGTCTCTAAGCTGGGAGAAGT
Source organism: Pan paniscus (assembly GCF_029289425.2). Lineage (NCBI taxonomy): Eukaryota > Metazoa > Chordata > Mammalia > Primates > Hominidae > Pan > Pan paniscus. Next base: position 21,414,555 of record NC_073262.2, on the reverse strand, counting down.
GGATATTGAAGAAGTTTTCAAGATCAATAAGGAGGCTCTAGTTGTTCATTCATTTACTGATGGTGAAAAAGTCAAAATGGCTCTAAATCTAGTTGATCATAATAATAGAGATATGAAGATGTTATTGTTAATGTAACACTGCAGAAAAAGTGCCTATAGACCATGTGGTGAAAATGTGTGATGGGCTTATTGAAGGGCTGGAGCAGTTTAACAGAGCAAGAAATCATGTCAGTTTATAAAATCCAAGAGAGATTTTAAGACAAAAACAGTTGTGAATAAGGCAGAGGACTCTGGAGGAAACATTCTAAAAGCCATCCAGCAGAATACCTCCTCATCTCTACAAGACCCACTTCCTGGGCCCTCAACTGCTTCTGATGTTTCTTCTCACCTACGAAATAAAGTACAGCACACAGTAACTTTTTATTCAAAACATATTAGCTGGACCCTGGGGGCTCATGCCTTTAATCCCAGAGTTTTGGAGGCTGAGGTGGGAGAATGGCAAACCCAGGAGTTGGAGACCAGCTTGGGCAACACAGCAAAAAACCATCTCTACAAAAAATAAAAAAAATTAGTTGGGCATGGTGGCATGTGCCTGTAGTCCCAGCTGCATGGGAGGCAGAGGCAGGAGGATCACCCGAGCCTAGGGAGATTGAGGCTGCAGTGAGCCATGATCGTGCCACTGCACACCAACCTGAGTGACAGAGTGAGAGCATGTCTCAGAAACAAACAAAACAAAAAAAACAAAAAACAAACCCCACTAAAAATGACAACAAAAGCCTGCCGTTGTTTGTTGCTGTTGTTTTGCAGCTGATCCAGGTGTTCTGGTGATGCTACTATGTTGCTTAATTACCATGAGTACATTATTTTTTCACTCTATTAATGATATGTAAGATTTTTTACTCTTAAATATTTACATGTGAATAATGGTAAGAAAATGATTGCCTATCGGTAGCATATAAATTCAGAGTTAGGAGTGATGGTGATGCCAAACAACCACAGATTGTCCACATGGGTGGCTGCGATTGTGACACCTTTGCTTTCTGAAGGTTCGCTTTGTTCCATGCACAAAATTACTAAAAAATTGTATAAAATTACCTTTAGAATATGTGTATAAGATGTATATAACAAATAAATAAGTTTAATGTTTAGACTTGAGCCCCATATCCAAGACATCTCATTATATATAAGCAAATATTCCAAAATCTTTTTAAAAATCTGAAATCTGAAACACTTCTTGTCCCAAGTATTTTAGATAAAGGATACTTGGCCGGGTGTGGTGGCTCACGCCTGTAATCCCAGCACTTCAGGAGGCCGAGGCGGGCGGATCATGAGGTCAGGAGACTGCAACCATCCTGGCTAACATGGTGAAACCCCGTCTCTACCAAAAAATAGAAAAAATTAGCCGGGCTTGGTGGCGGGCGCCTGTAGTCCCAGCTACTCGGGAGGCTGAGGAGAATGGCGTAAACCCGGGAGGCGGAGCTTGCAGTGAGCCAAGATCGTGCCACTGGGCGACAGAGCGAGACTCCGTCTCAAAAAAAAAAAAAAAAAAGGATACTCAACCTGCATTGAATTAACATAGCATACTTGGCGTCACCAAATTAACATAGCATACTTGGCTTCGCTGCTGAATTCTACCAAATAGTTAAGCACTAGTGCCAATGCTACTCAAACTATTCTGAAAAACAGAAGAGGAGATGATACTTCCAGACTCATTCTACAAGGCCAGCATTACCCTGATCCCAAAACCAGACAAAGACACATCAGAAAATGAAAACTACAGGCCAATATCTCTGATGAATATTGATGCCAAAATCTTCAACGAAATACTATCAAAGTGAATTCAACAATACGTTAAAAAAATCATTTATCATGACCAAGTGTGATTTATCCCAAGGATGCAAGGGTGTTTCAACATACACAAATCAATCAATGCGATACATCATATATACAGAGTGAGGGACAAAAAAAAATGATAATTTTAATGAATGCTAAAGAAGCATTTGGTAAAATTCAATATCTCTTCATGATAAAAACCCTCAACAAACTGGGTGTAGAAGGAGCACACCTCAACACAATAAAAGCTATATATGACAGACCCACAGTTAGTATTATACTGAATGGGGAAAAACTGAAAGCCTTTCCTCTATGATTTGGAACACAACAAGGATGCCCACTGTCACCACTGTTATTCAATGTAGCACTGGAAATTCTAGCTAGACCAATCAGATGAAAGAGACATGAAGGGCATCCAAATTGGAAAGGAAGAAGTCAAATTTATCCTTGTTTGCAGATGATATAATTTTATATTTGGTAAAACCTAAAGACCCAACCAAAAAACTATTAGAACTGATAAACAAATTCAGCAAAGTTGCAGGATACAAAATCAACATACAAAATCAAAAAATTTGTAAATGTCAACATCGAACAATCTGAAAAGAAATCAAAGCAATCCCATTTACAATAGCTACAAATAAAATAAAATACTTAGGAATTAACCAAGAAGTGAAAGATCTCTGCAATGAAAATTATAAAACATGGATGCAAGAAATTGAGGAGGACACAAAAAATGGATATTCCATGTTCATGGATTGGAAGAATTGATATCATTAAAATATCTATACTACCCAAAGCAATCTACAGATTTAATGCAACCCTATCAAAATACCAATGACATTCTTTACAGAAATAGAAAAAAATCTAAAATTAATATGGAACCACAAGAGACCAAGAATAGCCAAAGCTATCCTAAGCAAAAAGAGCAAAATTGGAGGAATCACATTACCTGACTTTAATTATACTACAGAGTTATAGTAACCAAAATGGCATGGTACTGGCCTAAAAACAGACACACAGACCAGTGAAACAGAATAGAGAGCCCAGAAATAAATTCATACATCTACAGTAAACTCATTTTTGACAAAGTTTCCAAGAACATACATTGGGGAAAAGACTGTTTCTTCAATAAATGGTGCTGGGGGAAAACTGGATATCCATATGCAGAAGAATGAAACTAGACCCCTATCTCTCTCCATATACAAAAATCAAATCAAAATGGATCGAAGGCTTAAATCTAAGGTCCCAAACTATGAAACTACTAAAAACAACATTGGCGAAACTCTCCAGGACATTGAAGTGGGAAAAGACTTTTCTTTTTGCCTCAGGCATAGCAACCAAAGCAAAAATGGACAAATGGGAGCACATCAAGTTAAAAAGCTTCTGTACAGCAAAGGAATCAACAAAGTGAAGAGACAACCCATGGAATGGAGAAAATATCTGCAAACTACCTATCTGAAAAGGGATTAATAACCAGAACATATAATGAGCTCCAAAAACTCTATAGAAAAAAAGTAATAATAGATTTAAAATGGGCAAAAGATCTGAATAGACATTTCTCGAAAGAAGACATACACATGGCAAACAGGTATATGAAAAGGTGCTCTGCATCAATGATTATCAGAGAAATGCAAATCGAAACTACAGTGAAATATCATCTCACCCCAGTTAAGATGGCTTTTATCCAAAAGACAGGCAATAATAAATGCTAGCAAGGATGTGGAGAAAAAGGAGCTCTCATTCACTGCTGGTGGGAATGTAAATTAGTACGATCACTATGGAGGACAGTTCGGAGGTTTCTCAAAAAACTAAAAATAGAGCTATCATATGATCCAGCAATCCCACCGCTAGGTGTACACCCAAAAGAAAGGAAATCGGTATATTGAAGAAGTATCTGCACTGTCAGGTTTATTGCAGCACTGTTCACAATAGTCAAGATTTGGAAGCAACCCGAGTGTCCGTTAACAGATGAAGAAATAAAAAAATGTGGTACATACACACAATGGAGTACTATTCAGCTATCAAGAAAGAATGAAATCCTATCATTTGCAACAACACGGATTGAGCTGGAGGTCATTACGGTAAGTGAAATAAGCTGGGCAAAGAAAGACAAACATCACATGTTCTCACTTATCTGTGGGAGGTAAACATTAAAACAATTGAACTCTTGGAGAGGAAGAGTAGAAGGTGGTTACCAGAGGCTGAGAAGGGTAGCTAGGGAGGGTGAGGATAGAGGTGAAAGAGGGATGATTAAGGGGTACAAAAAAATAGAAAGAATGAATAAGACCTAGTATTTGCTAGCGCAACAGGATGATGATAGTAAAAAAAAAAAAAATTAATTGTACATTTAAAAATAAGTAAAAGAGTATAATTGGATTGTTTGAAACACAAAAGATAAATGCTTGAGGTGATGGATACCCTATATACCCTGATGTGATTATTACACTTTGTATGCTGTATCAAAACATCCAATGTAACCCATAGATATACACAACAACTATGTACCCACAAAAATTAAAATGAAACAAAAACACATAATATACTGATTGATGTTCTGTGACCTCAAGTTAATTGGAAAAGTTGGGTCACGTGTCCTTAAGAAGGCAGGGAGCCCACAGGCATTTAACATGCTTTCTATCCATTGTGATGGGCTGTTCCTGCCTGAAGGGGTCAGCTGCAAATATTTGGGACAGATTTATTTGCAACCAGTTACGTAGGTTATTCCTATGTGTGTCTGTGTTAGGGATTATAATATTATTATAATATTTGTTGAGCACTTGTGTACTAGATACTGTGCTAGGCATGCTAGAATGTATTGTTTCATTTATTTCTCACATCAACTTTTTTTTTTTTTTTTTTTTTTTTTGAGATGGAGTCCCCAGGCTGTCGCCAGGCTGGAGTGCAGTGGCGTGATCTCGGCTCACTGCAACCTCCGCCTCCCGTGTTCAAGCGATTCTCCTGCCTCAGCCTCCCGAGTAGCTGGGACTACAGGCACGTGCCACCACGCCCAGCTAATTTTTGTATTTTTAGTAGAGACGGGGTTTCACCATGTTGGCCAGGATGGTCTCGATCTCTTGACCTCCTGATCCGCCCGCCTTGGCCTCCCAAAGTGTTGGGATTACAGGCGTGAGCCACCGCACCCGGCCCACATCAAACTTTTTAGGCAGGAACTACTATATCTCCATTTTAGGGAGAGGCAACAGAAGCACAAGGAAGTCAGGCAGCTGACCCAAGCTCGTTTGCATCTGGGGTTTCAAATCCAGGGCTTTCTGCACGATCAGCACTCTCAGCACAACACTTGCACTCTGGACTCACCACTTGCAACCTGGGTGCTCCCTGAAGGCCCGGGTTTGATTGAAGAGTCTCAGAAATCTCCCAACGGCATTTCCTGGAGACATTTCAGAATGCCCAGCTGCCTAGATGGTGAGAAGAGCACCAGGAAATGCCTCCCTCTGGGGAAAATCTAAGTGGGGACTGGAGCCGACTGTGTGGATTCAGGGCTCTCACGCCCCTGGCAGGCTCGCTGAGCTGGGCGGTGCTGTTAATTCAATGCAGATTGAGTGTCCTTTATCCAAAATGCTTGGGACCAGAAGTGTTTCAGATTTTGGATTTTTTTTTTTTTTTTTTCAGATTTCGGAATATCTGTATATACAGAATGGGATCTCTTGAAGACGGGGCCCAAGTCTAAACATGAAATTCATTTTTTTCATATACATCTTTTACATGTAGTCTGAAGGTAATTTTATACACTGTTTTAAATGGTTTTGTACATAAGACAAAGTTAGTGTACATTGAACCACCGGGGTCACCACCAACAGAAATGTCTCAGCCGAGAATAAACTTGGCTTCCCAAGTCCTGTCTGTGGGTAGACGGCCCACAAATCCCAACACATTCCAACATCTCCCTCTGCTGGCCTCTGCCTGACATTACAGACAAATAATTGATTTATTCCCCCACCCAAGTCTGGCACCCCACTGCCACCAACATATACACATCTTGCAGACATAAGAGATTTTAGTGCCTCTGTGTCTCTTTCCCTCTTCTTTTGGTAGCACTGCCCTGTTCTCTGGGGGGAGACTGGCCCTCTCCCCTTGCCCACGTTACCCGTTCCCAATGGAGCCACAGTCTCAGAATCCTGTCATTCCTGGCCGTGGCAAGGGGCACATGGCCTGGGGGTGGTGACAGTAATGGATGGGTCTGAGGGGTGAGTGCCTAGTCAACCTAAATGGGACAGTTCTGGGGCATTATATATACACTTGGAAGTCCCTTCTTCCTCTAGGGTCTCCGTCGGTGGGGCAGTCAGCCTAAGAAAGTCCCTCCTCAGCAGGACAGAGCAAGGCCACTGCACAGAGACATCCTAGGGAGGGAAGGCTGGAGGCACACTCAGATCCACACCCTGGATCTACATTCCTAGATCCAGGCCCAGCGGGCCAACCAGTTTGCTGTGGGACTTGAAACTGAAGTGGAGAAAAAAAGCCACACACGTTGAAGCTGGGGGCTCCCTAGAGATTTGACCACCATTGCAACTGAGCATGTGGACTTGGCTGTGCACACTGGTCACTGTACCTGGGAATATACTGAGTCAGTCTGCACAGTATTCATTAGCATTCATTTTATTAGTTTTTCAGCCATTTCTTGTGTACATCTTTTTGTTTATTTCCACCCCCCAACCCCCATCCCAACTGCCAAGCTCTCTCACTGTCTCCTGAGCAGGGACAGGTGCTTTCATTTTGTCCAGTGGTGCAGGTCCTGGTTCTGCGATTTTAAATTAGAAAGACATCAGGCCAAGCCTCAGTTTACCCAGTGATGGGGGAGCCCTATGGCAGGAGCACACCTGGTCTCTCCCCATCTCCCACACAGCCTCTGGCTGCAGTGACACTGGAACCCAGGGAGGCAGGATGTTCCCAAATGTCCCTTAGTGGAGTAACAAATGGCAATGGCTTGGCAATCATATTGCCTAGAGCTGGGAGTCCCAAATGCAGCAACAACAACTAAAAATGTAAATGTTAATGCTAATGTCGCTTGTGCATTCTAAGGATGATGGTAAAATTCCCATTTCTCATACAGGGAATAGGACGAATTCCTCTCGCCATAGTAGTCAGCCTGGCGTCTGGTCCTGCTCTGCCCTGGAGGTCCAGCATCCAGGGCCTGCCATGTTCCTGGATCCCCTTCCCAGGCCAAGGTTCAGCTCTCCATCCCTGCTGCTGCTTGTGTGGTGGTGATCCAGCTCCCTTAGTCAAGGGTCATATCTTGACCCCTCCCACTTCCAGCTCATATTCTGCACTTTGAGGGACTGGAAGGGCTATGGTTTGAATGTTCATGTCTACTTCAAAATTCATGTTGAGCCTTAATCCCCAGAGCAACAATATTAAGAAATGGGCCTTTAGGAGGTGATTAGGCCGCTTGGGCTCTGTCCTCATGGGTGAGATTATTGTCCTTAAAAAAGGGCCAAAGGGAGAGACTTTGCTCCCCTCCATTCCTTTTGCCACAAGAGAACACCTGGACGATGCCATCTATGAGGAATAGGCCCTCACTGGACACCGAACCTGCTGGTGCCTTGATCTTGGACTTCCCAGCCTCAAGAACTATGAGAAAATAAATTTGTTTTTTATAAATTACCTGGTCTCAGGCATTTTGTGATAGAAGCACAATTGGACTAAGGCAGAAGACTGCAGTTCAAAAATGGCTGGCTTGGAGCCAGAGAGGTGCATGGCTCAAGCTTCAAGACCTCTTTCTTGAATGGGTCTCTTCTAAATCAATATTAGCTTTCAAACCTAATATGAGATAAATAATTTTACACCTTCTGTTTTGAGGAGACTCCACCATATTGTATAAGCCCACAGAATTTTCATCCATCTGGCCAGTAGGGGAGCCCTAGGGAGGGCCTAGCCTGACTTAAGGAACTGTGAGGTCTAACATCCAGTCTTGCTTTGTTCTTTGGTGTTTCCAGCTGGGGGATGCTCAGGTGGGTGCAGTCAGGTGATTGGTCTTTTCCATGGAGTTTATCCATGTGGGAGGAGCTTGGGCTTCCTCTCAGCATGGCAGCCTCTGCAAAGTCAGCCCTGGGAGGTGAAGGTGTCAAGAGTGAGCATTCCAGCGAGCAATGCAGAAATGCATGATAGTTTTTCTAACATCCGTTTTAAGCTTGCCCTTTCCTACATTATACATTTCTTCAGATCATAAGTTTTGTTGCCCACTCAACACCGGTGCCAGTTTGGAGAAGGGAGAGGCCACCCAGATCCACACATGGGGCCAAGCAGAAGGCACCACAGAGACCCAAATCAGTATAAAGTGGGGTTCTAAGGATCAGAAAAAGTGAAATCTCTCCCACGAGCCCCAGCAGAAGGCATGGCCCCTCTCGCTCAAGGAGAGTTGGGATGGGAGTGTTATGATTGGCATACACCAGGTGTGAGTCTGGACCTGGGCACCTGCTAGCAGGTGTGGAGGGAAGAATGGCTCCTGGCTTGGCTGCTCTTGGTGTCAGCCACAGGCCCCTACTGGCAGGGCTTCCTGTCTTCTAGGCACTCCTTAGGACATGAGGTACAGGAGCTCCTACCCTGAGAACATGCAATGGATGGCACCTGGCTCTTCTTTAGGGCCACCAAATTCTGCCAGATTCTGTCCAACCAGGGCCAGCTTCGTGAGTGCATGACCCACACACAGGTCCCTGTTTCAGAAGGACTCGTGCTTGCTTTAAGCTCCGCTGTCACCATTGTCACACCCAGTGACAGTGACACCCCCATCCCAACTCTTCTTGAGTGAGACGGGCCATGCCTTCTGCTGGGGTTTGTGGGAGAGATTTCACCTTTTCTGATCCTTAGAACCCCTCTTTATACTGATTTGGGTCTCTGTGGTGCCTTCTGCTTGGCCCAATGTGTGGGTCTGGATGGCCTCTCCCTTCTCCAAACTGCCACTGGTGTTGAGTGGGCAACAAAACTTATGATCTGAAGAAATGTATAACGTATAATGTAGGAAAGGGCATTTTGACATTCTTAGTAGTTTTGGGGCCAGGGGCCCTGCATTTTCATTGCAGGTCCTGCCTGGGAGCATAGGAGATACAGGTTCAAGAGCAGATGGGACCAGAGGCCAGGTGTGTGGATCCAGAGAGGACAGAGTCCTGGGCCTTCTTACCCTGTTAGTCTACAGATAAGGAAAAGGAGGTGTCCGGGGAGAAGAGACCTAAGGGGTCCACATAGCTGGTTAGAGGTGAGACCAAGGCTCTGTGTTTCTACACCAAACTCCCTGAGCTAAAGCAGCCCCGAGGAATACCACGGAGGCATGATAGGTCCAGTGGCCACCCTCTGCAGAGTCAGCACAGAGCTATGGGGGCAGCCCGGGGTGTCATCAGATGGACAGGAACCCGATTCCCAGCTGTGGGACCTTGGACAAGACCCTCAGCCTTCCTGTGTCCTCACTGGGAAACCAAGGATAACACTCATGGCCGTTGTGAGGACTCCCTGGGGTGGAAAGAACCAGCTGTGCCCTGTAAGTAAGTGTTTAATAAGTGTTAGTCCCCCTTGCTTGGTCCCTGCCCCTGGGGACAAGCCACGGCATCCACAGCTAGGGCCGCTGGACCCAGAGCACTGGGGGGACTTTTGGGCTCTCTGTCTGGGTGGAGGCTCCCTCCATGGGCTCGCCTGTCCCTGTGCTGCGAAGTCCACTTGCCTGTGCATGCTCCCCACCTCACATCCAACGATTGGCACAACAGTTGCAGAGCCCTGGAGGCTCCTATCTGAAGTGGCCTTACCCCTTCGTGGCTGGAGGTTGGGGACTTCTCAGGAACGGGGTTGGAGGAGCGGTGCCATGGAGGAACAGGGGAAGCTTCCACTTACTGCCACGTCCCATTCCATGGCTCATCTGCATCCTCAGCACTGGACGCAGTGAGTGGCACATGGCAGTGCTCAGCAAACGTCTGATGAGTGAGTGAATGAATGAAAGAAGAATGGAAACGCCAGGTACAGTGGCTCACATCTGCAATCTCAGCACTTTGGGAAGCCGAGGCAGATGGAACGCCTGACGTTAGGAGTTCAAAACCAGCCTGGCCAACATGGCAAAACCCTGTCTCTACTAAAAATACAAAAAGTAGCCAGGCGTGGTGGCACGTGCCTGTAATTCCAGCTATTTAGGAGGCTGAGGCAGGAGAATCACTTGAACCTGGGAGGCGGAGCTGAGATTGTGCCGCTGCACTCCAGCCTGGGTGACAGAGCGAGACTCTGTCTCATCTATCTCAAAAAAAGAAAAAAATAAACGAGAATAGGAACAATGCCTGGAAGGAGAGAGAACTTACCAAAAATGTAAGCAGACAAGGAGGGTCTCCAGGGACTACAGGAATGTAATCCACTCAAGCAATCAGGGTATTTTACAGCCTCCTGCCCTGCAGCCTGGTTTTCCCAAACCCTTTGTGGAATGTGGTCACCTAGTTGGCTGGAACCGGCTCCTGACAGACCCCGGCAACTTATAGATGAGCCTCAGTGAACTTTCCTCATGACCATGCTAAAGTATCCACCCTGGGTGGAGCTGTAGCTTTATAACCGTAACATGCAACCCACATGCTGGCGTGATGACTTGCTGTGCCTGCGCCGCTAGGACCCCCGTCTCCATGCAGCAATGCACCCTCTGCTCTCTGCATCACCCCCATAAAACCCTTCTGTCACTTCCCTCAGGGAGACACTGCTTTGGAGAATAAAACTCCTATTGATCAAAACCTGTGTTCTTGTGGGGAGTCATTTGTTACTTGCCAGGCAAATGAACCCCGGTGTTTTCGGGTAACACCTTCAGGCTCTGTTTCTTTTAGGGTCTGATTTTTAAATGCTGAGCAGAAATTTCCTTGAGACCTGTGTAAAGAGTGCAGTGTAGCTGAAGGATCATAAACCAGAAATCTTTGGCCCTGCACCCTGGGTGCTTTCTAAACTTCCGGGATGTTGCAACAGCCTCTGGTGCTTAGAAAAGCACCACCTTATCACTCTTGCCCTCTTGCCCTTGCAACTGGGTTGTTTCGGTTCCAAGCTCACATGGCTTCTTTCCACTGGGTGGTTGCTGCAGGATGGGGCCAAAAGCAGGCAGTAGAGTATAGAACAGTGGCTCTCAAACTTCAATGTGAATAAATTACCAGGAGGGCTGCTGAAACCCAGATGGCTGGGCCCTACCCCCAGAGCCTCTGATGCTGCAGGTCAGGGGTGGGGCTCAAGAATTTTTCTTCCATTAAGTTCTCAGGTGATGCTGAGGCTACTGGTCCAGGGACCACACTTTGAGAACCACTGGTATAGATCATCGCACCAAGAACATGGAGACAGGCGCTCCGCTGTAAAGTCCCGGTGACTTGGGTAACCCACCTATCCTCTTTTTGCTGTTTTCTCATCTCTGAAATGATGATAATAACAATCCCTAACTCAGAGTCATTGCAAGAATTAGATGCAATAATATGTGTAAAGCATATGCCACAGTCTCTGGCATATAGTAAGTGCTTGTGATACAGTATTGTGACTCATGATAAGATATATGTTTTCGTTTTGTTTTGAGACAAAGTCTTGCTCTGTTGCCTAGGCTGGAGTGCAGTGGTGTGATTGTGATTCACTGCAGCCTCGATATTTTGGGCTTAAGTAAACCTCCCGCCTCAGCCTCCTGAGTAGCTGGAACTACAGACATGGGCCAGCTACTTTTTAAAAATTTTTATTTTTAGTAGAGATGAGGTCTGGATATGTTGCCCAGGCTGGTCTCAAACTCCTGAACTCAAATGATTTTTCCACCTTGGCCTCCCAAAGTGTTGGGATTATAAGTGTGAGCCACCACACCTGGCCAAGATGTAATATACATGTTTGGCTTTCATCCCTGTTTCCTGGCACGCAACTCCTAAAACCCTTGGAATCTCTAAAGCAATGTATCTTGTTGCATGCTGATGAATTAACTGTTGGCTGGCCAGGAAGATTGGGACTTTCACTCCCACTCCTAGCCTTCAGAGATGGCAGAGGGGCTAAAGGTTAAGTTGGTCACCAATGGTCAATGATTTCATCAATTATGCATATGTAATGAATCCTCCATAAAAACCGAGAAGGACTGGGTTCGGTTGTTTCTGGACAGTGGAACACATGGAAGTTCCTAGTGGGTGGCGTGTCCAGAGAGAGCATGGAAGCTCTGAGACTCTTCTCCCATGCCTCGCCCATAACATGCTCTTCCATAACATGTTCATCTGCGTCCTCTGTGTCAACCTAAAAGGAAGAGGCTGAAGTGCAAAATGTGATTTAAAGAGTTTACTTGAGCTGGGTGTGGTGGTTTATGCCTGGAATCCCAGCACTTTGGGAGGCCAAGGTGGGAGGATCACTTGAGCCTAGGAGTTTGAGACCAGCCTGGGCAACATAGTGAGATCCGATCTCATCAAAAAGCACAAAATTAGCCAGGCTTGGTGGTACACACCTGTAGCCCCAGCTACTTGGGAGGCTGAAATGGGACGTTGACTTGAGCCTAGGAGGTTGAGGCTGCAGTGAGCTGTGATTGTACCACTGTACTCCAACATGGGTGACAGAGCAAGACCCTGTCTCAAAAATAAAAAATAAAAAATAAAAATAAGAAAATAGTTTACTTGAGCAAAAATAAGGACAGCTGCCCAAAAAACTCAGACCCAAGTAATCCTGGATATGAGCTTCACGTGGCCTTTTTTGCAGGCAGGTTTTTAAAGGAAACAAAAGTGAAACAGGGAATGGCTGATATAAAGTTCTGTCGGAAATTCTGTTTTTCAGGAATGACATCGATTAGCAATTGGCTATACACTGTTACGCTATAGGATGTGGGTTATATGCTGGGTGAGGCATAATTAGGTTAATCCACAGCTACTCGTGGCAATAGCAAGCAGTTTCAAGAGATGCAACATAGCTCAAAGCAGGCAAGAGGATGTGATCACAGTCTCATTTCAATGCCTCCTCTCTGGGCTTAATAATTTGAAAGGGCTCCCATTCCTCAGATAAGAGTTATATTCTGGGGTGGGCGTGGTGGCTCACGCCCCTACTCCCAGCACTTTGGGAGGCTGAGGCAGGTGGATCCTTTGAGGTCAGGAGTTTGAAACCAGCCTGGCCAACATGGTGAAACTCCATCTCTACTAAAAATACAAAAAATTAGCTGGGCATGGTGGTGGGTGCCTGTAATCCCAACTACTTGGGAGGCTGAGGCAGGAGAATCACCTGAACCCTGGAGGTGGAGGTTGCCATGAGCCAAGACCGCGCCATTGCACTCCAGCCTGGGCAACAAGAGTGAAACTTTGTCTCCAAAAAAAAAAAAAAGAAAAAAGAGCTATTTTCTTTCCTCATTGTAATATCCTTTATAATAAACTGGTAAACATGTGTTTCTGTGAGTTCTGTGAGCCGCTCCAGCAAAGCAATTGACTCCGAGGAGGGAGTCATGGGAACCCTGAGAGCAGCCCATCGGTAAGAAACACAAGACATCACCTGTGCTTGTGATTGGCATCTGAAGCAGGGACAGTCTCGTGGGGCTAGGTCCTCACCTCATGCTGCTTCCAGGTAGACAGTACCAGAATTGAGTTAAGTTATAGGACACACAGCTGGCATCTGCTGCAGAACTGGTTGTAATCCCAACACTTTGGGAGGCTGAGGTGGGCAGATCATTTGAGGTCAGGAGTTCGAGATTCGTCTTTACTAAAAATACAAAAAGTAGCCGGGCATGGTGGCACATGCCTGTAGTCCCAGCTACTCGGGAGTCTGAAGCAGGAGAATCTCTTGAACCCAGGAGGCGGAGGTTGCAGTGAGCTGAGATCGTGCCACTGCTCTCCAGCCTGGGTGACAGAGTGAGATTCCGTCTTAAAAAAAAAGTTACTTTGTTCTAGTCTGGATCCAGCCAGGGTCCATGCACTATGCTGCGTTGATTTGTCTCTCAGAGGCTCTCCTCTCTTTACTTCCCCGTAGCATGTATTTTATTTAGACAAAACTGGATTGTTTGTTGTGCCACCCAGATTTTGCTGATTGTATCCCCATGGAGTAGTTTGACATGTTCTTTCCCTGCCCCCTGTATTTCCTGAAAGCTGATAGATCTGGGGTTTTGATCAGATTGGGGTTAGATTATTTGGGAAGAAGACCCAGAGGTGCTGCAGTGGTTTCATCACATGGTTCCCAGCTGACAGGGAACTCTGGAGAGCAGGGACACATCTTATTTATTTGTGTATCTCCAGAGCCTAATGCAGGACTGCAGTGTTGCAGTCTATAAACATGTGAGCCCAAAGACCAAGAATTTCAGCAGCGGCCTCTGTAAAGGTGAGAACCTGGCCTCCATTTGCTTTAGGCTCCCTGGACCCAGCAGTGGGTATGGGCGACTTGTATCCCTTCTCCCAGTCAATGTGATGCTCCCTCTCTGTCCAGGATCTCCTCCTTACCCTGGATCCACCCCAGACCCGGGCATGGTGGGTGAGTCTGCTCCAGGGCTGTTCTGTCCCAGGCTCTCCCTGTCCCCAGGATGGACAGAGATGGGGGCAGGAGGAAGTGGAGAGTCATCATTTCCTTTTTTCCATGAAAAGCCCAAGAGGAGGCAACGTGGAGTGTTAGGGTGAGGGCTCTGGGGCCAGATGCCTGCATTTGCAGCTCGGCCCTGCCCCTTACCAACTGTGCATCTTGCACAACTTACTTAACCTCTCTGTGTCTCAGCTTCTTACTCTATGAAGAAAGAATAAGTTAGTGCCTAGTCCATGTAATAGCATAGAATAGACTTCCTGGTGCACAGTTCCAAAATGCTGCTGTTGACTATTCTTCCTGTAATTAGCTATTTAACCTGCCTGGACTTCCAGGCGAGCACTGGGGTGTCTCAGGTGGTGCAGTTGGGGAAGGAAGTGTCCCCTGGGGGGAGGCAGGAGGAGCCCTGGGGAAGGCAGCTTCGCCCCAGTGCAGCTTCCCTTGCTCTCTGATGCCTGAGCATGAACCACGGATGAGTCATCTCTCAGGTAGAGCATTGCATTGTTCCCCATTTCTCCTTTTGGAAAGCAAATATTCCCAGACAGCATTAAATCCTAAGCATTTCTGGGGCTGGGACTAAAAGGAAGGGAAAAATGCTGAAAATGGAGAATTGGAAGGGGGTGTTTGTAAAGGGCAGTTCTGCTCCCATTCTTGGGGAGCAGCTCACAGGTACGAGGCTCTGAGCAGGTGTAGCTCCTGAAATGAATGGGACTGTCCCAGGATGTCCCTGAGAAGGACAGGCCTTCCAGGGCTATTCTTAAAGGGAGTGAGTGGGTGTGTGCGTGTGTGTGTATGTGTGTGGGAGAAGAGAGAGAGAGAGATGAAAATCTTCAGTTTGGGATGGGGCACGTGTATCAGAAAAACACATTCAAATTAAAAGAACTCATATTTGGGCCTGGCATAGTGGCTCACACCTGTAATCCCAGCACTTTGGGAGGCCAATGTGGGTGGATCCTTTGAGGTCAGGGGTTCGAGACCAGCCTGATCAACATGGTGAAATACTGTCCATACTAAACTACAAAAATTAGCCGGGTGTGGTAGCAGGCTCCTGTAATTCCAGCTACTCTGGAGGCTGAGGCGGGAGAATACAGGAGAATTGCTTGAACCCAGGAAGTGGAGGTTGCAGTGAGCTGAGATCACGTCACTGCCTCCAGTCTAGGCAAAGGAGCAAGACTTTGTCTCAAAAAAAAAAAAAAAAAAAAAAAAAGAACTCATATTTAGAAAAGGAAAAACTCACGGTGTTGCAACACAGGCTGCAAAGGGAAAGCATTGATTGGTGAAGCTGTGAAGGGCTTTCACAAATGAGCACCCTGCTTCTGCAGGGACCAAGGATGACCCTGTCTCCAGGAGGCTGTGAAAATGCTGGGTAGGTAGAGGCATCCGCTCATCCTCTGGAGACAAAAGCTCAAAGTACATCACAGGTGAAGCCACCCCACTCCCCCAACTCCCCTTGCCTGGTCGGGAGACTGGGAGTGGTCTAGCCAGATGTGCCCCGTCTTTGTTTTCCATCGCTGGCCCAGCCTCACCGTGCTCTGCTTCCAGTCCACTGAGGGTGGATATGGAGTGATGAGAAGCGGGTGACTTGCTGAGTCAAAGTATCTCAGTCTTTTCCAATTTAAAAGAGACTTTTTTCAAAGACTTAGCCCCTTCAGAATTAAGACTTCCCATCAGTTCTTCTCCTCGCTGAAGGGGTCTCCTCTCTCACCCTTCCTTCTCAAGGCGATAGGGGCAGAAGGATGGACCCTGGCCTGGAACTTTCACAGGGCCCCCACTGGATCCCTTACCGAGGTGTGAGTGCCTTAGGGACCTCAGGGCCTTGTCAGGCCTTCTCCCCAAGTCCCTGGGCTGGCCTGCCCTTGCCTGGGCGCTTGCTGGGGCTGCCATCCTTGAGGCCTGGATGTCGCTCTTTTTCAAGCCCTGGCCCTAAAGTCCTGCCTGTTCCTCCTCCTCAGGCTCTCTTCCTCAGAGGGAGCCAGCCCCGGGTTACCTTTGGGACCCGTGGGCGTCTCTGGATGCTGGAGCTCTCTGGGCCTGGCCCTCAGCCCTGGGGCCCCATTCTCCTAGGCAGGGGGCCTCAGCTTTCCTAAGACCCAGCAGAGTACCCAGAAGCAGGGAAGGAGCCACCTGTCGGATCCAACATCCCATCCCCACACCACCTGAGTATTTTGCTTTTGTAGGACTTAGCCTCCTTCCTCCGTACTCAGCCCAAGAAGATGGGAAAGACACTGTGGGCTCACCTCCAGCCCTTCCCTCCCTCCCTGCCAGCTCTGCCCCCTCACACCTCCTTGGAGGCCCTCCTCTGTCTCATGGAGCGCAACAGCCTGGTCATTCTGTATCTTCTTGATACTGTAGTTTATATTAATGGTCTAGTCTCAGCCCTCGAAGCTTTACTTTTGATAAGTAATGGGAAGTGTTTGGAAGTCAGAAAACCTTTTCTGTCTTCATAAAGTTGAGTTTTAAACATTCTTGTTTTTCTAGGATTTAACAAAAAAATCAGTTTGAAAGGGCATTAATGACATGTTCAAAAGACATCTTTTTTCTATGTCTGTAGCTTCAAAAGTGACTCAGTAGGCTGGGCATGGTGGCTCACGCTTGTAATCCCAAAGCTTCGGGAGGCCGAGGTAGAAGGATTGCTTGAGGACAGGAGTTTGAGATCAGCCTGGACATGGTGAGACTCAGTCTCTAGAAAAAATTTAAAAATTAGCCAGGTAAGGTGGCACATACCCATTGTCCTAACTACTTGAGAGGCTGAGGTGGGAGGATAGCTTGAGCCCAAGGGTTCGAGGCTGCAGTGAGCTCTAAATGCACCATCGCACTCCAGTCCAGGCAACAGAACAAGACCTTGTCTTTAAAAAAAAAAAAAAGACTCAGCAGTAAGCAGTAGTATTTTGCTTAATTCTAAGTGCCAAGGTTTTGTACTCTAATATAACTCTACGCCAAAGGAATCAGGATTCTAGTAGAAGGTAACTGATGGCCTGGGAGTTAAGAAAGATCAGGATGGTCCTAGAATATCCTGCTGTTGGCCCCAAACAATGGAAGGTTTCAAAAATTTGGCACCAAAGGAACTGCTTGGCCAAACTGTAACAATTGGCAACAATTTATCATAATCTGAGCATCAAAATGGAATACTTGTATTGTTAAGAATAAGTTTAGTCTAAAAAGACATGCAAATATAATGATACCTGAAAAAGAAATGTTTATAGAAAGTGTAAAAAGATAGTATTTAAATAAATTGCAGTAGTGAGGAGAGTGTGGATATGTCTGTTTCTAAGTCTATGTAAGACGCATTCTCCATGTGTAAGTGGTAAAGAATAAACATGGAAGCGTGAGCAAGTGAGAGATGACCAGGAAAAGCAAGGAGGACCTATCAGTGTTGTCAGTCACACAAAGCCCCAGAGTAGAACGATGCCCAAGAGTGCTGCACAATGATGGACCAGGTGAGTCTCCCAGAGAGACCAGCTGTCCAGACTGCATCCGTGACTTCTGGGGGATGAGATCTTTAGTTGTCCTAATTAATCAAAATGCATCCGAATCTTAGGTGATGGGTGCACCAAAATCTCACAAATCATCACTAAAGAACTTACTCATGTAACCAAATACACTACCTGTCCCCCAATAATCTATGAAAAAAAAAGCATCCTAATAAAACAAGCATATGTTTCCTCCTGTCCCTCTTTCTCCTCTTCCTTTTCCTCCTTCTCTTTCTTCTTCTCCTTAATCTCTGCTCCTTGTTTTTCAGGATATGTTTGCTGTATCACTTGAAGGTATCAATATATGCGTTACAAGCTCTAAAAAGGTAAAAGGACAAGTGTAAGGATGGTGATTATAAGAAGCCTCCTGGCCGGGCGCGGTGTAATCCCAGCACTTTAGGAGGCTGAAGGGGGCGGATCACGAGGTCAAGAGATTGAGACCATCCTGGCTAATACGGTGAAACCCAGTCTCTACTAAAGCTACAAAAATCAGCCAGGTGTGGTGGCCTGCGCCTGTAATCCCAGCTACACGGGAGGCTGAGGCAGGAGAATTGCTTGAACCCAGGAGGCGGAGGTTGCAGTGAGCCGTGATCGTGCCACTGCACTCCAGCCTGGCAACAGAGCGAGACTCCAACTTAAAAAAAAAAAAAGAAGCCTCCTGGCCAGGTGCAGTGGCTCACGCCTGTAATCCCAGCACTTTGGGAGCTAAGGCGGGTGGATCACTTGAGGTCAGGAGTTCAAGGCCAGCCTGGCCAACATGGTGAAACCCTGTCTCTACTAAAAATACAAAAATTAGCTGGGCATAGTGGTGCACCTGTAATCCCAGCTACTTGGGAGGCTGAGGCACGAGAATTGCTTGAACCCGGGAGGCAAAGGTTGCAGTGAACTGAGATAGCACCACTTTACTCCAGTCTGGGAGACAGAGCAAGACTCTGTCTCAAAAAAAAAAAAAAAAAAAAAAAAAAAGAAGAAGTAGAAAAAAAGAAAGAGGACGCTCATACTGGTGGTATTTTAGAACAAGTTTAAATGTAATCTTTTGTCTGGTATATTTGTGGATATTTTGTTTCAGTCTAAATCTTTTTCTTAAAAGGCCAGGAGGTAAATGTTTTTGGCTTTACAGGCCATGTGGTTACTGTTGCAACCACTCAACTCTGCTGTTGTACAGGGAAAGCAGCCATACAGTATATGGAAATGATGGTGTGGCTATGTGCTAATAAAACTTTATTTGTAAAATCAGGCAGTGAGCCTCAGTTTGCTGACTCCTGGAGTAGAATATTTGAAGTGTGAGATAATCTGTCATGATAAAACTATAATTTTAGTTTAAGTCACATAGGAAATGTATTGAATAACATCTGTAATCAGTGTCCAAATGTTAAAGAAAAATCATTCTCTAAATGTGGTTTATTAAAACTGCATTCTGTTTAATAAAGGCAGTATTAATTACCACACAAAAGCCCTTCTGATATGAAAATAGTCTACTGATGCTAATGATAGAGCCGAATCTAAATTCTCAAATCTTTGAACTGGTAAAATAATTCCCATTAAGGTGGTGTGGCAGAGACTAGCCGACTACTAAGCAAACCATTTCCTCTTTTCTCTGGGCACACACAGCTGGACTATATTTCCCAGCCTTTCTTACAATTTGGGTGCCTTGTGCCTGAATTCTAGCCAATGGAATATCAACAAAAGTGATGCGTGTCAATTCAAGACCTAGCCTATCAAAACCTCCATTGTTGGCTGGGTGTGGTGGCTCACACCTATAATCCCAGCACTTTGGGAGGCCAAGGCAAGAGGATCACTTGAGGTCAGGAGTTCAAGACCAGCCTGGCCAACATAGTGAAACCCCATTTGTACTAAAAATACAAAATTAGCTGGGTGTGGTGGCACATGCCTGTAGTCCCAGCTACTTGGGAGGCTGAGGCAGGACAATAGCATGAAGCTGGGAAGCAGAGGTTGCAGTGGACTGAGATCACACCACTGTACTCCAGCCAGGGTGACAGAGCGAGACTCCGCTCAAAAAAACAAAAACAAAAACCTCCATTGTCCTTCCCAGTCCTCAGGCTGAGCTCAGAGGCCCCCACGGCTGTAAAGGAAGGCAGAGGCAGAACCTGGAAGGAGCCATCCACTCAGCAAGAACTCTATTTTGTGCTTCCCATGACTGAGCAATAAAATTATATTTTTATATACATATATATACATACACACATATATATGTTTCTTTCCTATGAATACATGCCTATGATAAAGTTTAATTTATAAATTAGGCACAGTAAGAGATTAATAATAACTAATAATAAAATACAGCAAATATAACAATATAGTATAATAGAAGTTATGTGAATTGTCTCTTTTTCAAAATATCTTATTATATGTAATATTTTTGGACTGTAGTTGGCTGCAGGAGACTGAAAACTTGGAAAGTGAAACTGTGGATAAGGTGGGCTCCTGTATCTTAAGTGTGGCAATGATTGCTGGCAGTGGGGATTTACTAATAGAATTTGTTTTGGAATACCTTGAGTGGGGTACAGCTGAGGAAGACAAGAAGGAGATGAAATTTTGACATCCATCTGTTCATCCATTCAATAAGTGTGTTTATTGAGGATTTATGTGGCTAACCTCTGAGACAGGGAAGATACAGCCGCTGTCTTCAAGGACCTTACCCAGGAGGAAGCAGGCAGTTGTGCTAACAAATAATTGTAACAAAGCATGTAGCTGGGGGCAGTGGCTCATGCCTGTAATTCCAGCACTTTGGGAGGCTGAGGCGGGTGGATCACTTGAGGTCAGGAGTTCGAGATCAGCCTGGCCGACATGGGGAAGCCATGTCTCTACCAAAAATACAAAAATTAGCCAGGCTTGGTGGTGCACACCTGTAATCCCAGTTACTCAGGAGGCCAAGGTGGAAGAATCGCTTGAACCCAGGAGGTGGAGGTTGCAGTGAGCCTAGATTGCACCACTGCATTCCAGCCTGGGGAACACAGTGTGACTCCTTCTCAAAATAAATAAATAAATAAATAAAAATAAAGCACCGAGAGTTCTGTGATAGAAATGTGTCCCTGTGGGTGGCTGGGATAGAGGAGGGTGTTATCAGTTGCAGGAGAGGAGGGAACAGCTTTTTCAAGGCCATACAAGGGTGCTATAACCTGGGGCCAGTTAGGGGAAAGTTGGGGTGGGGAGGCATATCAGGAGGCGACTCAGAGAAGCAGTTCCCCCTCAGATCCCACCAGGCAGGTGAGAAGAGGCAGGTGGTGGGGTCCAGGATTGGGCTCTGCATAAAGAGATCAGGGTTTGGCATAAATCTATACCTGCAGTGTCAATTCCAGCCACCAAAAGCAGAGGCTGCACAGTCAGCCAGGCAATAGGACTTGAGTAAGCTTGTGGGGACCCCCAAAATGATGGTTGGTTCAGTCATAGGAGCTCCAGTGCTTCCTATGCAGGCTCATTCTTTGAATGCTCATACTGAATGGCTACTGTGTGCGAGGTGCAGTCCCTATTCCACTGTCCATCGGGCAGTGGGGGCAACAGACACACAGACAGATTATTTAGATTCCACGCCCTTTGTTAGTCCACTGAAAAACCTTGTTCCCTCCACATAATAAAACTCACTCCATGTATTGAGTAGGTACTGGACGCCAGGCACTTTATACATTTGAACACATTTGATTTCATTCAATCATCATAATAATCCCTTTTAGAGATGTGTAAATGGAGTTCCAGAGAGGTTAGTGGTAAGTAGCAGAGCCAGGATTTGAACCCAGGCCTGCTGGAACTGAAGTAAATCCCATGCTTTATGTACTCTGTCCCAAAGCTCCCTCCCTAGACACTTCACACTTTGCTCATCAGGCCCCAAGGCCTTCCTTCCTCCAGACCTGGGCCCATTCCACCAGACCATTCTGCCATGTCCCTCTGACAACCTTGCAGCATTCTCTTTACATGTTCCTCTGTCAACCTTGTAGGATATGTTGCATGAGGTTGTCGTTTTCCATTTGTTACTGTATATTATTCCATAGTGTGACTATTCCGTATTATTTAATTTTTAAAAAGTTCAACTTACCAATTTTTTTGTGTGTCAGCCAGTTACGGTGTCTCACACCTGTATTCCCAGAACTTTGGGAGGCTGAGGCGGGAGGATCACTTAAGCCCAGGAGTTTGAGACCAACCTGGGCAACAAAGTAAGACCCTGTCTCTACAAAAATACACACACACACACACACACACACACACACACACACACACACATATTTCTTTTGTGGATCATGCCTTTGGTGTGTATCTAAAAAGTTATCACCATAGCCAAGGTCATCTAGGTGTTCTCCTATGTTATCTTCTAGAAGCTTTATACTTTTGCATTTTACTTTTAGGTCTATGATCCATTTTGAGTTAGTTTTTGTGAAAGGGGGAAGGCCTGTGCATAGAGTCATTTTTTTTTTTTTTTTGCATGTGGATGTCCAGTTGTTCTAGCACAATTTGTTGAAGACTATCTTTTCTTCAATGTATGGCCTTTGCCCCTTTGTCAAAGATCACTTAGCTGTATTTATGTGGATCTATTTTCTGGGCTCTCTCTTCTGTTCCATTGATCTATTTGGCTATTCTTTCATCAATACTACACTGTCTTATTGGAGCTTGATAGTAAGTCTTGATATCAGGTACTGTCAGTCCTCCGACTTTGTACTTGAAGATATCATGTTCACTATTCTAGATCTTTTGCCTCTGCATATAAACTTCAGAATTAATTTACCAATATCCACAAAATAACTTGATAAAATTTTGATTGGGACTGCATTAAATTAGATCAAGCTGAGGAAGAGCTAACATCTTGAAAATATTGAGTCTTCCTCCACGAACATGTTATATACCTCCATTTATTTAGTTCTTTGATTTCATTCATCAGAATTTTGTACTTTTCCTCATAAAAATTTTGGACATAGTTTGTTAGATTTATAATTAAGGAATTCATATTGGGGGATGTTAATGGAAATGGTATTGTGTTTTTAATTTCAAATTCCACTTGGTATATAGGAAAGTAGTTGGCTTTTGTATATTAACCTTGTATCCTGGAATCCTGCTATAATTGCTTATTAGTTCCAGAAGTTTTTCATTGACTATGAGCATATCATCTGCAAACAAAAATAGTTTTATTTCTTCCTTTCTAATTTGTATTTTTTATTTGTATTTATTTTATTCTTTAAGTTTGTATTCTTTTATTTCCTTTCCTCATCTCATTGCATTAGCTAGAACTTCCAGGAAAATGTTGAAAAGGAGTGGGGAGAGAGGACATCCTTGCTTTGTTCCTTGTTTCCTTAGTGGGAAAGCTTTGAGTCTCTCACTATTAAGTAAGATGTTAGCTATAGATATTTTGTAGATATTCTTCACCCAGTTGAGGAAGTTCCCTTCTACTCCTAGTTTACTGAAAGTTTCTTTTTTTAATCATAAATGCGTGCTGAATTTTGTCAAATACTTTTTCTGCATCTATTAATAAGATCATGTGATTTTTCTCTTTTAACATGTTGATGTGATGAGTAACATTAATTGATTTTGAATATTAAATCAGGCTTGCATTCCTGGGAGAAATGTGACTTGGTTGTGTGTATAATTCTTTTGAAACCGCCTCTGCAAAAATTAGAACAGAAAATTATGACAGTGAAAGAGATCTGACCTAACTGATTCCATCTTTCTTCTAACCTCCAAACTGTCCTTGTTCATTCCTGGGTGCAGGCCAAACTAATTTTGGAAGGAACTTAGTTTATGGCTTAACTTTGAAACAAAGATGATAACGGCCCTCTTCCAAAACAAATCCGCTTCCTGCCTGGGGACTAGACTGCCTTTGCAGGACTAACAGATTAGCCACAAGATTAGAAATGATGGTTTAGGAGTCACGCTGCTAGAGGCTGCAAGATTCTAAACCTCCCAAATTATCCTGGGGATAATATTACTATTGCAAAACCTAAGATCAGACCCTGCACTCAATGGATCAGCTGGCACCACCCAGATCGAGAAACTGGCTCATCTGGTCTTGTGGCCCCCATCCAGGAACTGACTCAGCACAAGAGCACAGCTCCCTATGATTTCATCTCCAACTCAACCTGTCAGTACTCCCATGTTCTGACCCCCTGCCCACCAAATTATCCTTAAAAACCCTGATCCCCTAGCTTTCTGGGAGGCTGATTCGAATAATAATAAAACTGCAGTCACCCATACAGCTGGCTCTGTGAGAATTAAACTATTGCAATTCCCCTGTCTTGATAAATCGGCTCTCTCTAGGCAGTGGGCAAGGAGAACCTGTTGGGTGATTACACTTTTCTTTCTTTTGTTTTTTTGTTTTGTTTTGTTTGAGACAGTGTCTCACTCTGTTGCCCAGGCTGGAGTGCAGTGGCATGATCTCAGTTCACCGCAGCCTCAACCTCCCCAGGCTCAAGCAATCCATCCACCTGAGCCTCCCCAGTAGCTGAGATTAGAGGAGTGCACCGCTATACTCAGCTAATTTTTGTATTTTTAGTAGAGGTGGGGTTTTGCCATGTTGCCCAGACTGGTCTCAAACTCCTGAGCTCAAGTGATCTGCCTGCCTCAGCCTCCCAAAGTCAGTTACACTTTTCTATCAAACTGTTGGATTCAATTTGCTAATATTTTGTTGAGGATTTTGCATCTATGCTCATAAAAGATACTGGTCTGCAGTTTTCTTTTCTTGTAATGTCTTTGTTTGGTTTTGGTGTTAGGGCAGTGCTGGCTCCATAGAATGAGATAGGAAACCTTTGCCCCCCTTAATGGTGTTTCTTACTGTCACTTAAAATTCGATTTAAGAAAAAAGGTTTTCTCTGTTCCTAAACAAAAAACAGGATCCTGGCAGGCCCTATAGTTTGCCAGTTTCCTCCTATATAGTAAAGTGTCCTTAGATGGAGTAAAAGAAGTCTCACACACAAAAATACAAATATATAATTTCATCTATAGGAAGTTGTAGAACAGGCAAAACTAATCTGCGGTAGAAAAAGCCAGAGCAGAATTTGCCTCTAGGACCATGATGACAGATATTGACTGGGAAGGGGCATGAAGGAACTTTCTGGATTGATAGTAATGTTCTATATTGCGATAGGGATCTGGGTTGTACAAGTATATGCATTTGTTAAAACATCACACAGTACACGTTTTTGCATGCAATCTGTGGTATATAAATCTTTCCCTAAGGAAATAATGGACTATAAATAAATACTGAACTTTGGTTAATAATATACATGATTCAGTTTTTTGGGGAAGCATACTGACATCGGCAACTTATTTTGATATTCACAGAAAAAATAATTTAGATTGCTTGAGAGATAGAGGGATGATGGATAGGTGGATTAATATATGATAACGCAGCCCGGTGCAGTGACTCATGCTTGTAATCCCAGCACTTTGGGAGGCCGAGGCAGGAGGATTGCCTGAGGCCCGGGATTTGAGACCAACCTGGGCAAAATAGCAAAACCCCATCTCTACAAAATGTTTAAAAAAAAAAAAAAAGCAATTCGTGTAAAATGCTGTGAGAAAATCTATGTAGTGGACACGTGGGTGTTTGCTGGAAAATTCTTTCAACTTATTTTCATAATAAAATGGAGAGAAATAACAAATGGAAAGTCCTTTAAAGTTTGGTGTGGCTAAAAGAATGGTCTGCGTCCTGGCCCAGGCCAGGTGGTCTTATCGCTCCATCATGTGGCTTCTGCAGATCCCAGGTCCCAGTTCTGTCCTGCTGTCTGTCCCGTGACTGTCTCCACTGGAAATGGTGTCATCTGCTCACAGCCCTAAACACCATTTCTAGATGACTCATGGTCTCTGCCCACGCAAGATCTACAGGTTCTCTTTTAAGCTTTTGAGTCTTGATCACATGTATCGTTAAGGAGATTGCTTCCTCAGTAGCTATTGGCAGCAATGCCAGCACTGGCTTGGTTCCCTCTGAGCGCTGCATCAGGCCTGCTCTGCCAAGCGGAAAATGCTGCTCTGCCCAATGGGCAGAAATGAGGATAAGGGGGCATTTCCTGGCAGGCACAGCTCCACTCAACACCTCTGCTGACTCCAGAGGGTTCCGGGTTAACCATTTAACATATACGACCTTCGTTAATGGAAAACATCTGACCTGCTGCACCCTGGCAGAAGTAGACTTTGAAGTGGAGAGCTGGGACTGAAAAAGAAAAACTCTGTGGGAAGAACTCCAAAATACAACAGGAAGGAGGAAACCAGAAACTATGCAAGATGGCCCCAAGGGAGAGAGAGAGAGCGATAGAGCTGAAGCAGCAGAGGCCGCTAAAGAGAATCCTGGAGAAGGCAGCCATCAAACCTTTTTCACTTTCAAGGGAGCCTGAAACTGCAAGCTACCACTTACCGGCTGAATTATAAAAACAACAATGTTTAAAATAATAATATTCAGTGCTAGCAAGAAGTTGGTGAGAGGGCACTTTTATACATTACTAGTAACAGGTTTTTACAAAAATAATTTAACAATATGTATAAAAGATCATACATTTTTACTCAATAAGTTATATCCAAGGGTATATCTATTCTATGGGCAAAAAATCAAAATGTTTTCAAAGATCCATGTATAAAGATATTTAACAGGCTGGGCGAGGAATCCCAGCACTTTGGGAGGCTGAGGCGGGCAGATCACAAAGTCAGGAGATGGAGACCATCCTGGCTAACACGGTGAAACCCTGTCTCTACTAAAAACACAAAAAGAAATTAGCCGGGTGTGGTGACGGGCACCTGTAGTCCCAGCTACTTGGGAGGCTGAGGAAGGAGAATGGTGTGAACCCGGGAGGCGGAGCTTGCAGTGAGCCAGTGAGCCGAGATCGCTCCACTGCACTCCAGCCTGGGCGACAGGGCGAGACTCCGTCTTAAAAAAAAAAAAAAAAAAAGTTTAACAAATTATTATAATAACAGGAAAAATAGGGTATTGCTTATAGGGTACTAATTAAATTATAGTTTAACAATGTGATGCAAATATTATGCAGACATTTTTCATGATATACTTTAGGGGAGAAAAATCAGGTTATAGAACTTTATACACAGTATGATTCCCATTATGTGCTAAATGATTATGAGAGATTATTTGTTCTCTTTTTATAGTTTTCAATATTTTCTAAGTTTTCTGCAATGCATGCATATTGTTTTTCATATTTGGAAAAATATTTCTTAAAATGCAGCAGTTTGGAGATGGGATGTGAAGATTTCTCTCTGGGGATTGAGAAGGCAATATTGCCAAGGCTTGTTTAATATCTCTTAAAAATCAATTTGCTTAAGGATAAGCTTGCTATATTAAAATTAAAAAGAAAGAAAGACATGAAAAATCAATTTGCAAATCTTTTTTCTTTTCTTTCTTTTCTTTTTTTTTTTTTGAGATGGAGTTTTGCTTTTTGCCCAGGCTGTAGTGCAACGGCGCCATCTCGGCTCACTGCCACCTCCGCCTCTGGGGTTCAAGTGATTCTCCTGCCTCAGCCTCCCAAGTAGCTGGGATTACAGGCATGCTTGTATTTTTGGTAGAGACGAGCTCGTCTCTACTAAAGTTTCTCCAACTCCCGACCTCAGGTGATCTGCCTGCCTCGGCCTCCCAAAGTGCTGGGATTATAGGCGTGAGCCACTGCTCCTTGCCTTCTTTTCTTTTTTAAAAAATCTTTTTTACAGTCTGTCCAAGAATATGGCAAAATTTGCAAATTTTTGCTTATACTGTAAAGACAGGGAACACACATCCAAGCCATATCAATAATGAAATCCAAGCTCCCCAGCAGAATGAACGTA
Source organism: Pan paniscus (assembly GCF_029289425.2). NCBI lineage: Eukaryota > Metazoa > Chordata > Mammalia > Primates > Hominidae > Pan > Pan paniscus. The sequence continues at coordinate 21,387,049 of NC_073262.2, read as the reverse complement.
CCCCCTTTTGGCCAAGAGGACCCCAGAGAAACCTTGGAAGCTGAGTTCCTGAGCATGATAGGATGGGAGTTCAGACATACCTCATTACACCCTCTCCCTGGCTAACCATCCTAAGGGCTAAACAGAAACCAGTCCTTTCCAAGGACTCCACACTGATAATGTAGATTATCAGCTTATCTTCCCAGGTACAGAACAAAGATGAGATTAATTGTTCCTTCGCCCCTCCCTGAGACATCTGCTTCCTCTATTCCCTTTGCCTTCAAATCTTATTTTAGTAAAACGTAGACTTAGTAGGCACTGACTGAGGTCTCACAAGTATGTAACCATTCCTGTCACTGCCACCCCACCCCCATCCCCTTTAGGGAAACTGTATAAATACTAAACCTCCCCAGAGCTTCTTTGGAAAAAGAAAAACAGCCACAGATCTGTCTGTGTGGCTCGTGTGTTTTTCCCAGGCACGCCCTCAAAGCTGGCTCAATAAACCTCCATTGATGGGGACACCTGCCTCAGTCACTCATTTTGGTTGTCAACAGCTACATTAAAAAGAAAATATTTACAGTTTAGACTTATGTTCATTCATTACTTAGCAAGCATACTTACCAAAAACCATAAAATAAGAAAAACTGTAGACCAATGATTCCTACTCTTCCAAGGGTTGAGCTGTACCTGACGCAGCGGGTTGTGGCCAAGAAGGGGATGGGTTCTCTGCTTGGAGTGGGAGGAGAGGGCCCCCCCATGGCACATCTGTTGTGCTGCAGTTTACAGCTTTCAGGCAAGAATGAGTCTTTATTATCTTTAAACCCTAGGGTCCAGCACAGGACTTCCCTTATTTGGGGGTTTATTCTTAGCTGTCCCAAGTCCTTTTGAAAGAGAGATAGACTGTGACCACAAAATGAACAGGAGAAAACACATTCTGAACTTCTCTTCCATGGGAGCTGCAAAGGGCACAGGCCTTGTCTTGCCCTGACCCAGACCCCAAAGGCACAACTGTGCAAAAGCCGCCCTCGCTGATGATGTCTCTTGGCTCATCCTCAACTTCAAATACCTATAATTTAATTTTAAGCACCCTTAATCATGTGGGTACTTCAACTACCCCCTCACCACTTCCCAGCCCAAGCCTGGTTCTGATCAAGCCAGCCAGCCCCGGGGGTTTTCTCTTTCTCCTTCTCTGGCTTTCAATGGACACATGACCTTCTGCTCAGCCCTGGCTTACTGATGAAAAATATGAGGCTTACAGAGGTGAGATACCTTGTCCCAGGTCTATTTAATTTGGGTGGCGACTGAGTGAAAGCCCCTGCCACTTGAAATTCAGGGGCCTTTCCACGTTCCCTTCTGGCTGGCTCCTGGTCCTCAGCCCCGATTTCCAGACTTGTGAATCTTGCAACTATTTGTTTGGGGAGGACATCTCAGATAACCCCCACTTACTTGCGTGGTTGACCCCTAAATTGCTGAAGCCCTGCTAAGGTGAGGAGCAGCACTGTGCAGCCAGGCCAGGCCAGCCTGCCAGGGAGACCTTTGGGCCACAAACCAGCTGCTGTTGGGTAGGCACTGCGCTAAACACTGATCCATTTTGTCAGCACTGTGAGGTGCAGATTCTACCCATTTTCCAGATGAAGGAACTGTGGCTCCGAGGTGATACATGATTCAGCACTGAGAGACTGAAGTAGGATTCACAAGTCAGTGTGTCACTAAAGCCAGATTCCAGCTAAGATGGACCAGAGGTGCTGTGGGCTCCTCACAGACGAGGTGACGCTTGGTGATGCCCCCACTGACAATCTCATTTGTGTTGTGGGAAGTCAGGGACCCCGAACGGAGGGGTCCTCTGCTTATTCGACCTCTCACCTGGACGGATGCTCCTGCGGAAATCTATACTAACGATAGTGTGTGGATGCCTGGGGCTACAGATGACCGTTGCCGTGCTCAACCAGGAGGAGAAGGCACTGCATTTAATGTTACTATGGGTTATAAATACCCTCCTCTGTGCCTCAGACATGCACCTGGTTGTATCCATCTATTAACTCAAGTCTGGCCTGCTTATCTTCCGGAGAGATTAGCCACAGGGGAATGGGGACATTTGGTCTCTGGCCTCTCCCTTTCTCCTTTAAGACAAATGAAAAGGGGAGTAATAGGAGATACCCCATACTTTCAATGTAAACCTGTAGGAAAACCATGTCCTAAAAATTTTGAGAGCCCATCTAAAACTTTAATTTGGGAAGATTGTGTTAACTCACATGCAGTAGTATTACTCATATAGTTTAGTAATAGACTGGGCACCAAAGGGCTATTTAAAAAACAATTGCTCCTCTGGCAGAAGGGAAGGCCTGGAGGCTACTTATTTTATTTTTTATTGGGAGGACGGGGATCTTCATCTTACTTTGCATAGGAGGTCAGCTCCTTCTTTCCCTTAAAATGGGAAGATAAGGGCATTACCCCCCTGAGGCCTCGTATGATATTCCCCATTCTGAGTTCAGAACACCCAGAACTTTGGAAATTGGCTCTTGCCATGTCCGGACTGCGAGTATGGGAAGCGGAAACTTTTCTGTCTGTTATCCCCACTACCGCCCCTCGCATCTGTGATTCTGAACCCCATGATAAATCCCCTTTGAACCCTTTTCCTCTTTTTGATGCCGATCCTCCTTTATGAGACTCCAATTGGCATTATGATAATTCTTCTCGACCCAGGTATGCCCCTCTACCTCTTCGGCATCCCCAGGCACCTTGGATTGCTTCTTTATGGTGGAGAACATCGTGCGTTACCCCCGCTGCCCTTCTCCCTCAGTATCATCATAGATTCAAACATTCTGCTTTGTTTACCTCCAGCCTGACAATTCCTATACAGAGTTGTGTTAATCCTCCTTACATGCTGTTAGTGGAAAATATCAAAATTTGAATGAACAATCAAACTGTCCAATGCATTAACTGTCATTTATACACTTGTGTTAACTCCCGTTTTGACTTCAGGAAAAGTGTAATGTTGGTTTGAGCTTGAGAAGGAATCTGGATACTGGTAACTTTACCCAGAACTTGGGAATCTTCCCCCTCAGTACATTTAATTAATGAAGTGTTACAACGAATTCTCAAAAGATCTAAGAGATTTGCTTTCACTTTAATTGCTGTGATCATGGGCCTAATTACAGTCACTGCACTGGCCACCACTGCCAGAGTGGCATTACACCAATCTATTCAAATGGCTCATTTTGTTAATGATTGGCAAGCCAACTCCACCAAAATGTGGAATTCTCAACAGGGCATTGATCAAAAATTAGCTAATCAAATTAATGATTTAAGACAGTCTGTTATTTGGCTTGGAGATTGGCTAATGAGTCTCGAACATCGCATGCAAATGCTATTTGATTGGAATACTTCTGATCTTTGTATCACACCATATTCCTACAACAAGACTGATCATTCATGGGAAATGGTCAAAGGACACCTGCTGGGTAGGGAAGATAATTTATCCTTGGACATAACTAAATTAAATAAACAAATTTTTGAAGCCTCTCAAGCTCATTTATCCATTGTGCCTGGAGCTGAGGTGTTAGATCAGGTGGCAGAAAGTCTTTCTGGATTAAACCCCACAACTTGGATTAAGTCTACTGGGGGCTCCACTGTAGTAAATTTTGGAATCATGTTTCTCTGTTTAATTGGCTTGTTTTTAGTGTGCTGGACCAGTCAAAGAATCCTGCGTCAAAACCGAGAGAACGAACAAGACTTCATCGCCATGGCACATTTATATAAAAAGAAAGGGAGAGATGTTGCGGGAAGTCAGGGACCCCGAAAGGAGGGACCGGCTAGAGCCACAGCAGAGGAACATAAATTGTGAAGATTTCATGGACATTTATCAGTTCCCAAATAATACTGTTGTGATTTCTTATGCCTGTCTTTACTTTAATCTCTTAATCCTGTTATCTTCATAAACTGAGGATGTACATCACCTCAGGACCACTGTGATAATTGTGTTAACTGTACAAATTGATTGTAAAACGTGTGTTTGAACAATATGAAATCAGTGCACCTTGAAAAAGAACAGAATAACAGCGATTTTTGGGGAACAAGGGAAGACAACCATAAGGTCTGATTGCCTGTGGGGTCGGGCAAACAGAGCCATATTTTTCTTCTTGCAGAGAGCCTATAAATGGATGTGCAAGGAGAGATATCACTAAATTCTTTTCCTAGCAAGGAATATTAATATTAATACCCTGGGAAAGGAATGCATTCCTGGGGGGAGGTCTATAAACAACTGCTCTGGGAATGTCTGTCTTATGCAGTTGAGATAAGGACTGAGATATGCCCTGGTCTCCTGCAGTACCCTCAGGCTTACTAGGGTGGGGAAAAACTCTGCCCTGGTAAATTTGTGGTCAGACTGGTTCTCTGCTCTCGAACCCTGTTTTCTGTTGTTTAAGATGTTTATCAAGACAATACATGCACCGCTGAACATAGACCCTTATCATTAGTTCTGCTTTTGCCCTTTGCCTTGTGATCTTTGTTGGACCCTTATCAGTAGTTCTGCTTTTTCCCTTTGTCCTGTTCCTTCAGAAGCATGTGATCTTTTTTAGACCCTTATTAGTAGTTCTGCTTTTTGCCTTTTGAAGCATGTGATCTTTGTACCTACTCCCTGTTTTACACCCCCTCCCCTTTTGAAACCCTTAATAAAAACTTGCTGGTTTGAGGCTCAGGTGGGCATCATGGTCCTACTGATATGTCACGTCACCCCTGGCGGCGCAGCTGTAAAATTCCTCTCTTTGTACTCTTTCTCTTTATTTCTCAGCCGGCTGACACTTATGGAAAATAGAAAGAGCCTATGTTGAAATATTGGGGGTGGGTTTCCCTGATAATTTGTCCCCAAGTGACCCCCTGTGAGCCAGCCCTGGGTGGTACAAGGACTCCTGTGGGAGCCACAGGAGCAGGTGCAGCCCCAGGCTGCTGGTGCTCTCAGAACTGCACAAACACTGCTTTCTGAGAAACCGGTACAAGTACTTTCTAGCGAGCGGGGAGGGCATCTCCCAAACCGGCTATGACCTAGTCACCTGAGGTGCCTAAAAGTCTCTCTCATCTGTGCCTCACTCCAGCTTTAGAAGTGGGACCTCCTTGTCTAAGCCACTCTTCCGGAGTGAGCTGCATAGCCCAAGGGACAGATTTCACACCAGCACCTTATGCTAGCCCAGAGAGACAGATGTCACTCACTGCAGCACAGCAGAGGTGCAGACTAAGTGGCAGCCAGGGGCCATGAGAGGGAACGTGGTGGAGGGGGACAAACAGGGCCCTCCCGGCCAGTGAGCCCTGGGCTTGGATCCAGTTAAATCACCTCTGAGCCTTAATTTCCTCACTCAAATAATGGGCACAGTAATCCCCATTACACTATATTGAGGTATGATCCCCACTGCAAAGGGCAGCGGGATTGTAAACCCAAGAGCTGGAAGGGAACATCTGGCAAGAAGGGTCTAGCGAGCTATCTCCTTTTCTTCATTATTACTTTTCAACAACCTACCTCCTACGTCCTCCAGAGTCAAGCTCCAGCCTTTCTTCTCTGCAAGCTCCCAGGGTTCTGCTCCCTGCAGAGGACACACCCCTTGCCCACTGACTGTTGCCCACACAGCTGTCTGTGGCTTCCCCTGGGACTTGGGGAATGCCTCCTGTCAGGTTCACACTCCATTCTTGATGGGGGCTTCCACTCTGGCTCATGCACTCTGGAATCAGGGACCAGCTGGGCCTCAGACAAACCTCAAACACTGTAAACCCTGCCTCACACAGGTCCTGGGGCAGGAACGTCCCCGTCAGAAGTACTTGCAGACTGTGGTCTCAGCCAGCCTGCCTCATCTTCCTCGGCGTGGCTGAACTGGGAAGGAGGAGAGAAAGGTCACTTCTACCATCCTCCTCCTCCCCACAAAGGGCCAGCACACCTTGGGCCAGGGTGCAGGGCAGGACTGCCCACCTTATACTCTACCAGGTATGCAGCTGAAGCACTACCAGAGGTCTTTAGAAAAAGGAAGCAAGGCTGAGGTCAGACAGAGTAAATGATCTCAAGAACTCAGATCACTAAAGTTATTTAAAGTAACAAATACACTTTTAATTGATTTCAGATAAAAACTACTCAAGGAAAGTCAGTAATCGTTTTAGCCCCTAATCTGTTAGAGCCATATGGTGAGCAGCCTTGAGTAGCTGGTTTAACTGGTTATTTCCCCGAATTCCCACCATCCACGGTATTAGAAAAAAACAAGGCATTGTCTCAGTTTAGGATAAACACATGGCACAGTAACCAAATCCAGTCTCTCATATCCCGTATTTTTTCTTTAGCTCTTCTACTTTGTTGATGTAAGCTTTCATGGCATCTTCCTTGGAAGTCCCTGTAAGGAATCGACAGGATTATGTGTCAGGGAGGTAGCATGGTAGGAAACAAGCAGCCTCCAGAGCCCCAGGCAGCTCTGCTGTAACTCTCCTAGGCTCAGTTTCTCACTTAATAAAGTTGAGATTCTACTAATTACATGTTGGAGGAGACAGTATCCACAGAACCTGGCCCGAAGTGAATGCTCCATAAGCAACTGTGCTCAGAAAACCTGGTGGGGCTGGCCAAGATCTGTCGCCCATCTGCTGGACACCTGCATCCCCCACCTGTCCTGGGGGAATGGCCATTGTGAGCCTTGGGAGAGAGGTGCCACCCTCCAGACAGGCAGGAAACTGTCATCGTGGTGACTTTACTGGTCCTGCTAACTCTCGTGGCTGACATTGGCTTTGGCCTTTTCAGTGTCTCTGTTTTGGGCTCCTATCTCCCAGAGCTGTTAAGCTGGCAGTGAAAAAGCAAAGCCAGGCACCCTATTCTCCCCAGAGAGAGGCTATGAGAAAAGTTTCAGGAACTCTGACCAAAAGTGGCTGCTTCTTGGAGGGGAATGAGACAAATCTTTGTCTTCTTGCTGCAGTAGAAAGGACACTGAATGTATCCCTCAGAGACAGTGACACCCAGTTTCCTGGATTCTATGGTGAAGGATAGAGACCCTTTGGAACTCAGAGCTTGTTCTGAAGCACTGGAGAGTACATGGGGCCTGAGGATGGTATGGAAATGTCCCATGAAAATGGGCAGGCAGATGGGCATTCCCTTCCCAGTTACTTGCAGATCCTAGGAGTGTGTTTATTGTATTGTGGCCCTTTCTGAATTCAAGGGTTTCTCATTCGCAGAAGGACAGAGGGCTTATTCAGAAACTAGCCAGCAGGAACACTAATGCTGCCAGGAGCTTTGGTGCCAACTCTTGGGTCTTGCTGCTGCAGGTGGCACGTGATTAAGTATGAGCTTGGATACTTCTTGGCTGCTGGTGCTTAGCATATAATGGCTCCATTCACTGAGCCTACGATGCCAGCGGCAGGCCATGCATTAGCTCATTCCCTTCTTTCATGTATCCTTCTGGCTAGGAAGGAACTGGGGAGGGCCACTGGGGTTAGGGGGTCACCGCCTGGCCTTGTAGGGGAGAGGGAGTTGCAGACAGGAAACCACCCCTTATTCTGAATACATCCGAAGCCTACGCCAACTACATCATTTCCCAAACTATTTTTCAGTGGCCTGGTTCCCAGTCCCTCCTCTCTAGATGATGCTCCTGCTCAGAGATGGTGCTTTTAGAAAAGGCATAAATGGTGTTAGGAGAAAAAGTAGGTGGCCCGGTTTTTTCCCATTCTGGCACAGGTCAGGCTGGTTTCCCACACGTGCCCCATTGACTTTGTTTTCTCTCCTCTTCCCTTACACTTCATAATGAAGACTCTTTCACTACTGGGTTTCACAAATGAGGGAAATTGATTAGAACAATTACCTTTCAGCTCATTCCAGGCATCCCACTTGGCCTTGCCCGTGAAGTCCAACATCCCAGGCCGTTCTTAAACAAGGGAAGAAAAGGCATTAGATCTGGTTCAAATTCTAATGGAGAACTTGATCAACCTTCTTGCCATAAATGCCATCTTCTATTACACCTGTTCCTTCTAGGCTCTGTCATGGGGTTAAATAGGTCTAGTAGAGTGGGTTCTGCCCTAAGAAAACCAATGTATGCCAATCCAAACTTAAAATCTCGAGCAAATAGGAAGAACAGTATTCTTATTACAAGATAGCCTTTGTCTTACAAGTTAAATGACTCCAAAATTTCTCCTTTAAAAAAATTATACTTTAATTACAATTAAAAAAAAATCCATTCATATGTCTTAAAATTCAAAAGCTACAGAGGAAAATACTATAAAGTTTCTCTCTCACCCCTGCTCTTAGCTACCCAATTTCTCTCCCTTATCATTAATGATATCAGGTGTCCTTTCCTATGAACTGTTTATATCCTAGCCCCATTTTTCTACCGAATTGTTAGTCTATTTCTTGCTGATCTGTGGGAGATTTCACCGAAGGTAAGGTTTCTTTAAGTTATATGATGACTTTATGCTTATAGACCTGTTATCATCTGCAGTTGGGAAACACACTCACCATCTCCCTGTTGTCCTATTTCATTACCATGCCCAGCCCCAAAGCCATAGGGAACAATCAGAGTCCGTAGCCTGGAGCACTGTGCCTGAGAAAATGTCCCTGAGCGCTTTCAGGGAAGTGTTCCCAGGCACAGCTGAAACAAACTGCCCTTGTGGTCATCATCAAGATCCTAGGACAGCTCTCTCCAAGCGGTGGAAATGGAAATGTACATGTATATTTGCAATGTCCAACTCAGGAGCCACTTGCCACACCAAGTACCTGAAATGACTACTGGGCATCTGAAATGTGGCTCCTGTGAATGAAGACTAAACTTGATTTTATTTAACTATTTTTAGTTAAAAATTTTTTTTTTTGAGACAGAGTCTTGTTCTGTTGCCCAGGCTGGAGTGCAGTGGTGCGACCTCGGCTCACCACAACCTCTACCTCCCAGGTTCAAGCGATTCTCCTGCCTCAGCCTCCCAAGTAGCTGGGACTACAGGCATATGCCACCATGCCCAGCTAATTTTTATATTTTTAGTAGAGATGGGGTTTCACTACGTTAGCCTGGTTGGTCTCAAACTCCTGACCTCATGATTCGCTTGCTTCGGCCTCCCAAAGTGCTGGGATTACAGGCATGAGCCACAGCGCCCAGCCTCAGTTAAAATTCATATAGTCATATGTGGCTACTGGCTATTATACTAAACTATCGTGTTTGGACTATCACGTTTTATAATCGTGTAATAGGGCTGTATAGTACAGCCCTAGAGAGAGCCGATGACACGTCTTTGATCAGTAAGTGATAGATTCCTATGCCAGTCTATCTAGACTCATGTGAAAATCGGTAACTCTAGTACGGGCACAGGCCAGTCTCTGTGAAAATACTGTTTGTCAGAAAAGCATCTTGGCACCTCTGGCCTCCCCCACTTCACCTTCCCCTCCCCTCCCTGGAAGGACAGAGTTTACGAACTCACTGTAAAACTCAAATTCGCCATAAGACCTTCTTCAACTAAGTGCTCCATGTGAACCCCAGGGTTTGATATGGTACTGCCTGTGATCTGTCATTCTGGGTACTATTTCCTGCTTCCAGCTGGTTGGCAGCCAGCCCACCTGCTCCATCTTCCACCCCAGCTACTGCGGAAATGGGGACCATCCTCGCCTTCTTCCTCAGCAGGGGCAGGGGAGACCTCCCTTCTGTGCTGCCATGATAACCCTGAGTCCTTGCACAGAATGCACTGTGCTGTTGCCTCAGTATCCACCCATGTTTCAGGGGCTTAGGGACAGAATGAAACCTGCCCAAGGCAGGAAAGATGTTATTACAGAGCATGACAGTCAAAAGCACAGCCTCAAAATCTGCACCAAGATTTCTGGGCAGGGAAAAAGTTGTCATCAGGAAGGCACAGACTTGTTAGCGAAATGCTCTGACCTAGCCCAAGAAACCAGGTGCTTCTCTGCTCCTGACATCAGGCTTGGCCAGGCTGTCAAGTGCTCCAAAAAAGTGCTCCAACTTTGATCCTGCCTATCTAGGGCAGAAGCTGAACGGCTCAACAATGATACTACTGAGCTGAGAGCCTTCAGCAAGTCTTTTCCAAGCTGCAGCCTTTGCTTCTTCCCTAGTAGAGAGTAGCTGCTGGTGATAACCAGTAAAGACCTTCTAAAACCAGGATTTGAATTCTGCTACTACTGGAGACACTGAGAATCCGGAACATGGTCTTTTCCACCCCAGGAACCATCACCATACCCCACCTGAAGAGTAGGGCCTCAGGCAGTTTGAGAGTGAAGTTCCCAGGGACTTCCAGTCTGGGCTGCTGAGCCTGCTTTGATGAGCAGAGGCCCTTCCAACCCCCGCTCTGCATACCTGTATTTATGTCGCCCACAGTTGCTTGTTTGTAGTGGCCATAGATGAACAGCATCTCCTCATCCGATGGCTTGGTCTTAAGGTGCCTAACCTCCTCTGCAGCTTTCTCAAACTCAGCCTAAATGGAAGTGAGAGGAGAGGATTGAGGGCCTCCTCTGGGTGGGAGAGGGTAAGAATCCTACTGTGGCCTGAAGACAGCCCAGTTACGGGGATGGAGAGGTGGGAAAGGTGGCACCCTTCGGGCAATACAGCCCCTGAAGTGTGTCTGCCCCTCCCTGCCCCAACAGGGCAGCTAGAAAGATTCAGCAACACAAGAAGGGGAAGCCCCTCCAGTTCACTCATTCAATCGAAAACCATATATCCAGAGCTCTCACAAACGCAGGCGTCAGGTCTGGAAATACAGCAGTGAAGAGGGCAGGCCAAGCCTTCGCCCGCAGTGGGGGTCCACTCTGCGGGAGAAGCAGCGCGGCCAACTGCCTGGCCACCACCGGGCCAGGCACTAGGGAGTGGCCGGGGCTTCAGCGAAGCCCTGGCCTGAGGACAGAGGGGGCACAGTATGCTGGAAACAGCTGAAAGGGGACAGGGCATGAGTGCCGCGGTGTCAGCGCCGGAGCCCGTTGGTCCCCTCCCTCCCCCTGGGGCCCGCGCGTTCAACACCGACCTCTGTCCCAGTGCGCAGATTGGCAGAGGCAGGCGGGAGGAGCCAGAGGTCGCCCCACATAGCTCTGTCTCAGACAAGGGTCTACACTGGAGGGAAGGGAGGGGCCCCTGGGTCACCTCTCCCCGGGCCGCGATTCTCCTGGTCCCGCACTCTGAGCAGCCGGCCCCATACTTCCCCTGACCTCCAAGCTCCCGGCCACGGCCTCCTCGCTTCCCCACTCCGCCGCGACGTCCTGCCCTGTGCTTCGGGATGGGGACTGAGTCTCCTCGCTCCTCCAATCCGTGCAACCCCTTCCCCCATCTTTCCATCAAGTACCCTCGACTCCCACCCCTCTCCCGCTACACAGCGAAGTCCACCCCATGGGCAACTTTCCGGCAGTTGCGGGGTGGGCAGCAGATTTAGAAATCCCCAAACGGAAAATCCCGCTCACAAGGCTCTGTCCAACGAATCAGGGCTAGGCATGGGTCCATGAGCAAGTGAGGGGCACGGAAGGAAAGAGCCCGAGAGCTTCTGGCTGCCGGCTGAGCCCCCAACAGGCCTCCCGCCCGCTGCACCTTCGCAGCCTGGCTGTGCACGCGCTGTACCTGAGACATCCTGGCCGACTTGCAAGAACTCCAGGGAGACAACGGAGGAGGCGAGGACCAGGAAGCGATCGCCCAGATTGCCCTGGCAAGCGCCTTTAGAGGCGCGGTCCACTCGCCCCAACCCTGCTCGGGCGAGCACCGGAAAGCCAATCAGAAGCCAGCTATGCGCTAGGGGCGTGCCCAGCCCCCGCCGCGGCGCTAGCCCCGCCCGAGCCCACGTGGGACCGCTGGCGCAAACGCCGGGAGTAGCCGAAGGGGACGCCGGGAACAGGTGGGGACAACGGAAGTAGGGTGCTTAGTTTTGCTGCCGGGAGTTGGTCGAGAGTTGGGTTCAGTCCTGGCCAGTTGTGGGGACGGCACGCGGGGGAAGGGGAGGGGACGGAGACCGAAGAACGGAGGTTCTTATGTTTCTTTTCTTTCCTTAAATCTTGCCCGGCCTGAAGAGGCCGGAAGTTGCATCTCTGGACAAGTAAACTCTGAGACCTGGGAATGGCGGGCGGGACCCGCTCCTCCCTTAGGGTCTAGAGGAGACCCCCGGAGATGGTCCCTGATGAGCAGCGTGATGGTGGAAAGCTGGACTGGTCTCCCGAAAGGCGAAGCCGAGGCTTCTTCCTCTGAACTTTTGGCACGTTCTTTGACTTGCTTGTGGCCGTAGTGTCAGGCCTGTATTGCACATTTATGTCTGTGGTGCATTTCTCCATCTGGTGCGTTAAAGGCAGGGACGGTGTCTTATTTGTCTTGATTTAACAAACTTGGACGGGACGAAGTGCTCAGCAAATATTTGTTAAATGAATGGCTGTTTATTGAACTCCTGTTGGGTAACTTGCACTGTTCTAGACCTTGGCAGACAGCAGTGAACAAAGCGGGTGAATCCCTGCAATCTTGGAACTTACAAGTAGGGACAGTAGTTTATACAATAAGTTAAATATAGAGTACTTTAGGGGCTTAGAGAGTTGGAAGTTTATAGTTTTAAATGGAGGAGGGGGAGTATTGAGGGAAGGTGACATTTGAGAAAGTTCCTCAAGGAGGGGAGGGAAGATTCCAAGCAGAGAACAAGTGTAAAGGCGTGGGCAAGGAACCAGGGGAAGAGTAGAAAGATGAGGCTGGAGAGTTTTGGCGGTGGCAGACTGGCTAGGTGATGCAGAAGTTGGCCATCACAGGGACTTTGACTGTCATGCTGTGTGAGATGGGAAATCGTAAAAGGGTTTCAAAAGAGGATGAGGAGACGGAGGGGAACGTCTTTGCGAGATTGTTACACAGCCTAATCTCCATGGGAACAGAAAGCAGCACAGGTGTCTGGAAGTGTTTTAGTATCGATGTTTAAGAAGCTAAAGGAAGACTTCTCTGGCAGTGGTTACAAAGGAGCTGGGTGAAGAGAGGGAAATGATGGAACATTCTCTGGAGATCATTAAAAAAGCAAAGTCATTCCTCTCGAATTCATAATTTGTGGCAAGAGGGCTGGACTACAAATCTCTGCCCTGCCTACACCTTCCCCCTCCCCAGGGAAGGTAGACGCTTTCAGACTTAACTTGCTAACTTAATGTAGGTCACGTTTTATGGAATGTTTGGGAAGAAATGAAGATGCAATAGGGAACAAATCTAGGGTTTTCAGTCTGAGCATAATTTTGTTTGAGAAAGGAAAACCAAACAAATTAACAAAAATCTTGGAGTTAAATATGGGGAAAGTACACTGAAGTGTAAGAAATGGCAGGTTTCTTCGAAAATCACAATTCAGAGCTGCTTTTTCCATTTGAGGCCTGGATTTGTTTTTGCTCTACTTGGTGCTTACAGCTTCCTTGATGGAAACTCAGATTATTGCTTGTGTGGGCCAGATTTGCAGTCAAATACATCTCCTAGTCAGCAGGTTTTAAGTTAGGGTATTGTTGAGATTAGGTACTTTGAGAATGCAGTTATCACTTCTCAAAGATCAGTTGCTTTTAGTTTTTTAGTTTTTGTTTTTTAATTATTTTTGCGTGTGATGTGGTCTCACTCTTTTACCCAGGCTGTAGTTCAGTGGCACAATCTCAGCTCTCTGCAGCCTTGAACTCCAGGCCTCAAGCGATCCTCCCACCTTAGCCTCCCGAGTAGCTGGAACTGTGGGCACAACCACCATGCCAGGCTAATTTTTTTATTTTTATTTTTATTTTTTGTAGAGATGGGGTCTTGCTATGTTGTTGGTCTTGATCTCCTGGGCTCAAGGGATCCTCCCACTTTGGCCTCCTAACGTGGTGGGAGTACAGGTGTGAGCCACTGCGCCTGGCCTTGATTGAATATTGCTTTTCATAATTCTGAGAGTGCAAGATCCTCAGCTCTGTTTATGTCCTTGTTAGCCACCGTAACATGTTGTAATTATTTTATTTACAATTATTTTAATTTTAATTTACTTTTCTACTGTCTAACCCTCTGCCTCTGCCTCCCACCAAACACACATAAGCCAGGAGGAGATGGGGTCATTGTGTATCAGTCACTGCTGAATCTCCAAGTGTCTGGCACTTCTTAGGCACTCAACAAATAGTTGTTGAATGAATAAAGTGTTTTTCTCTCTATGAAGATTTATTCTGTCTGATTAACTGAACTTGGAAACCATCTAAATTTGTTAGAACTGAATGTAAAACTATGGGGTTGAGTAAAGTAGATGAACTCTGGTGCAAGGACCATGTAATCTCTTTGTACCACTCCCAGCTTTGGAAGCAGAGCACCTGGAGATGAGAAACCTGACCAGCCAACTTGTCAGCCAAATTGACCCTGCCAATCAATAGAGAGGCCATTGTCATTGTTGTAGTTTGCCTTCACATCTGGGGATACCACTTTTTATTTATTATTTATTTTTATTTTTTTCATAGAAACCACTCTTGTCTGCCACAGGCTTCACTCGGTGGGTCTCAGCATAAAGCCAGGTGGGCAAGATCTCTCTCTCTCTTTCTCTCTTCTCTCTCCTCTCCCTCTCTCTCTGCTCTACCTCTCTCTCCCTCCCCCTTTCTCCTATCTCTGTCTGTCTGTCTGTCTGTCTCTTTCTATTTTTTTGAGACAGGGTCTGTCTGTCTGTCTGTCTGTCTGTCTCTATTTTTTTGAGACAGGGTCTCACTCCATTACCCAGGCTGGAGTGCAGTGGCATGATCATGGCTCACTGCAGCCTTGACTTCCTGGGCTCAGGTGATTCTCCCACCTCAGCCTCCCGAGTAGCTGGGACTACAGGTGTGTGCCACCATGCCCGGCTAATTTTTTGTAGAGATGGGTTTTTGCCATGTTGCCTGGGTTGGTCTTGAACTCCTGAGCTCAAGTGATCCCTCTGCCTCGACCTCCCAGGATGCTGGGATTATAGGCCTGAGCCACTGTGCCTCGCCCTGGCAAGATATATTAATAAGTGAAAGCATTTCTTGCTCAGTAGGTGGGAATAGTAGTTTCATATTAAGTTTCTTAGTATAAATGAAACCTCTAATTTCTGAAAGTAACCTAATCACCAGAAAATGAACTACGATTTCAGGAGAGCTTCCTAGTTGCTCTAGTAACTAGAGTTACTATAAGGCGAGGGTTAGGGTATCCACAAATGATGGATTACATTCATTCTGTATTTTCTTTCCGGTTACTTGGAATGTGACTTCTGTGGCAGGGCTTCAGCAGAGCTGGAGGAGACTAGTTTTTTTTTTTGCCTTTTTTTTTTTGAGACGGAGTCTTGCTCTGTCGCCCAGGCTAGAGTGTAGTGGTGCGATCTCGGCTCACTGCAAGCTCCGCCTCCCGGGTTCACGCCATTCTCCTGCCTCAGCCTCCCGAGTAGCTGGGACTACAGGTGCCCGCCACCACGCCTGGCTAATTTTTTGTATTTTGGGTAGAGACGGGGTTTCACTGTGTTAGCCAGGTTGGTCTCGATCTCCTGACCTCGTGATCCGCCCGTCTCGGCTTCCCAAAGTGCTGAGATTACAGGCGTGAGCCATGTCGCCTGGCCCAGGAGACTAGTTTTAAAGGGAAGAAGGGACTTTGGAAATGCTTCTGGATAGGATTGGGGAGGTATGGGTGGAGTTTTTTGTGAAGGCTGAGGGAGGTGAGAGTTGGTGGGGGTGGGGTAAGAATGAAGCCTGGCTTTCCTCATAACTGGTGAGAGGAGGCCTGGCAGCTGGAGGTGTTAGCAAGCCCTTTGCCATTCTTACCCTCTCCTTCCTTTGGGTGTTCATCTTCAGAGGAATTGTGGCAAGGCGGGCATGAGAGAAGAGTAAACAGGTGTGGCATGCACATGTTTACCATTTTCTTCTTCCTCTTCTTTTTGGCTAGCCAACTTGGGCTGGGAGTGGTTAGGGCTGAGGTGAGCTGCAGAGATGGCTTGGGAGTGGAAGATTCTGATAGGGAAGTATCCTAGGCTGGCTGGAAGTAAGGAAGACAGGATTTCCTTTAGAATTGCTTCTCCATGAGTTGGTCATACACTGGTCAGGTGCTGCCTGCGCTCTGTTTAGAAGCATTCATGATTATGGGCAGGAATAATGAAAATATCTTGAGTTCAATACTGAGTTCTTGTTCAACTTCATACTTTAATAAAAATGTGTTATATATTCTCTTCGAAATCTACATTGTCTTCTACATCTTTGCCTATTTAGCTCCTAGCTGCACATGACAAACCACCTGGAAAATGCCTCGAAACTAGATTGTTAGAGGTGAATTTTCTTAGTAAACTCTTCTGCCTGTCACCAAGAAAATTAGAAATACAGCTGACCCTTGAACAACACAGGGGTTAGGGGCACTGACCTTCCACACAGTCAAAAATCTGTGTGTCACTTTTGACTACCCTAAAACTTAACTATTAATAACCTACTGTTGATTCGATAACAATCGATTGTTAACTTACTGATAACAAAGTTGATTAACACATTTTATATGTTATATGTATTATTTACTGTATTTTTAAAAGTAAACTAGAAAAGAATGTTACTAGAATCACAAGGAAGAGAAAATTATTTACTGTTCAGTAAGTGGAAGTAGATCATAAAGGTCTTCAGACTTGTCATCTTCACACTGAGTAGGCTGAGGAGGAAGAGGAAGGGTTGGTCTTTCTCAGGGATGGCAGAGGTGGAAAAAAATAGAAGTTGGACTCCTATTGTTCAAAACGCCGCTGTATTAAAATCTGGTGACAAGGCTGCAGTGAGGTATAATCCTGCCACTACACTCCAGCCTAGGCAACAGGGAGAGACCCTGCCTCAAAGAAAAAAAGATCTGCTGACATGCTTTGGCTAATAATTCCTTCAAAGGGCAATGTTGTTCAAAAAAACACTATTTTGAGCTAACTATATAGATTGATGTGTGGTTATAAAAAATACAGTAGTCCCTCCTTATCCTCAGAGGCTAAATTCCAAGACACCCCCATTGGAGGCCTGAACCCTATATATGTTTTTTCCTACATGGTTGTCTGTCAATATCTGTGGGGGATTGGTTCCATGACCTCCTATGGATGCCAAAAATCCATGGATGCTCAAGTCCCTTATATAAAATGATGTATTTGCATGTAACTTATGCACCTTCTTCTGTATACTTTAAATAATCTCTAGGTTACTTATAATACTAGATACAATGTAAATGCTATATAAATAGTTGTGATACTGTATTTTACAATTTATTTTGTGTGTGTATTCGTATTTTTTTATTGTTTTCTTCCCAGGATATTTTCACCTGAAGTTGGTTGATTCTGCAAAGGCAGAACCCACAGATATGGAGGGCTGACTGTACATACATATCTATAATAAAATTTGAGTTTTAAATTAGGCACAGTAAGAGAGTAACAAAATAATAATAAAATTGAACAATTATCACCATATATTGTAATAAAAATGTGAGTGTTTACTTCTGGAATTTTTCATTTAATATTTTTGGACAGTGGTTGGCCGTGGGTAACAAACCCACGAAACCCATTTTGGGTTCAAACCATCGAAAGTGGAACTCTAAGTGAGGACTACTGTAGTCTAGAGAGATCTCTTGTACGTCTTACCTAGTTTCTCCCAGTGGTAACATCTTGCAAAACCATATAGAATACATAACACAATCAATACATTGACATTGATACATTTAAGTAAGGTAACAATATTTCCATCATCAAAGATTCCTAATATTGCCTTGTGGCCACAACCACTAACTTCCTAGCTCCTCCTTAGCCCCTGGCAACCACAACTTTCTTCTCTATTTCTATAATTTTATCATTTCAAAAATGTTATATATCATGAAATTGTGGTATATAGCCTTTTTGGATTGTTTTTTCTTCACTCAGAATAATTCTGTGGTGATTCATCTAGCTTGTTGAGTGAATGATAGTTTTGTTCTTTTTTATCCCTGAGTACTATTCCATCATATAGATGAAAGAGTTTAACCATTCACTCTTTGAAGGCTATTGCTATTGTTTCCACTTTTTGGCTATTATGAATAAAGCTGCTGCCAATCACTTGTCTACAGGCATACCTCAGAGATATTGCAGGTTTGGTCACAGACCACTGACATAAAATGATGATCACAACAAAATGAGTAACAGTTTTTTGGTTTTCCAGTGCATATACAAGTTATGTTTACACTATACGTATAGTCTGTTATAAAGTGTGCAATAGCATTATGTCAAACAACTGTATATATATATTTTTTTTTTTTTTGAGACAGAGTTTTGCTCTCGTTGCCCAGGCTGGAGTGCAATGGCGCAATCTCAGCTCACTGCAACTTCTGCCTCCCAGGTTCAAGCGATTCTCCTGCCCCAGCCTCCTGAATAGCTGGGATTGCAGGCATGTGCCACCACACCTGGCTAATTTTATATTTTTAGTAGAGACGGGGTTTCACCATGTTGGCCAGGCTGGTCAAACTCCTGACCTCAGGTGATCACCTGCCTCGGCCTCCCAAAGTGTTGGGATTACAGGCATGAGCCACCGTGCCTGGCCTCAAATGTACATATCTGAATTAAAGATACTTGATTGCTAAAAAATGCTAACTATCACCTGACTTCAACGAGTCATGATCCTTTTGCTGGTCGAGGGTCTTGTCTCAATGTTGATGGCTGCTAACTGATCGGTGCGGTGGTTGCTGAAGGTTGGGGTGGCTGTAGCAATTTGTTAAAATAAGCTAACAATGATGTTTGTTGTATTGATTGACTCTTCCTTTCAAGAAAGACTTCTCTGTAACATGAGATGCTGTTTGACAGCATTTTATCAACAGCAGAACTTTCAAAATTGGAGTCAATTCTCTCAAACCATGCTGCTGCTTTACAAGTTTATGCAATATTCTAAACGCTTTTTTTGTCATTTCAACACAGCACTCCAGCCTAGGCGACAGGGAGAGCATTTTCACCAGGAGTAGATTCTGTCAAGAAACTGCTTTCTTTGCTCATTCATAAGAAGTAACTCCTAATCCGCTGGCATTTTATTATGAGATTGCAGCAATTCAGTCCCATCTTAAGGCTTCACTTCTAGTTCTAGTTGTCTTGCTATTTCCACCACATTTGCTGCTACTTCCTCCACTGAAGTCTTAAACTCCTCAAAGTCATCCATGAAGGTTGGAGTCCTTCCAAAGTCCTGTTAATGTTGCTATTTTGATCTCCTCCTGAATCATGAATATTTTTAATGGCCTTTAGAATGGTGAATCCTTTCCAGAAGGTTTTCGCATTATTTTGCCCATATCCATCTGAGGAATCACTATCTATGGTAGCAGTAGTCTTACAAGATGTATTTTCTTAAATAATAAGACATGAAAGTTGAAATTGCTTCTTGATCCATAAGCTTCAGAATGCATATTGTGGTAGCAGGCATGAAAACATGAATCTCCTTGTCCATGTCCATGAGAGCACTCGGGTGGCCAGGTGCATTGTCAATGAGCAGTAATATTTTGAAAGGAATCTTTTTTTTCCTGAGGATTAGGTCTCAACAGTGGGCTTAAAATATTTAATAAACGATGCTGTAAACAGATGCACTGTCATGCAGACTTTGTTGTTCCGTTTATACAGCACAGGTAGAGTAGATTTAACATAATTCTTAAGGGCCCTAAGATTTTCAGAATGATCAGTGAGCGTTGGCTTCAACTGAAAGTCACCAGCTGCCTTAACCCTTACCCACAGTCAGCCTGTCCTTTGAAGCTTTAAAACCAGGCATTGACTTCTCCCTAGCTATGCAGATCCTAGATGGCATCATCTTCCAATATAAGGCTGTTTTGTCTGTGTTGAAAATCTGTTGTTTAGTGTAGCCAGCTTCATCAATCTTAGCTAGATCTTCAGGATAACTTGGTGCAGCTTCTACATCAGCACTTGAGGCTTCATTTTGCACTTTTTTTGTTATGGAGACTGCTTCTTTCCTTAAACATCATGAACCAACCTCTGCTAGCTTCACTCTTCTTATATAGCTTTCTCACCTCTCTTAGCCTTCATAGAATTGAAGAGTGTTAGGGCCTTTCTCTGGATTAGGCTTTGGCTTAAGGAAATGTTGTGGGTGGTCTGGCCTTCTATCCAGAGCACTCAGACTTTCTCCATATCAGCGACAGGCTGTTTTGCCTTTTTTTTTTTTTTTTTTGAGACAGAGTCTCCCTCTGTCACCCAGGCTGGAGTGCAGTGGTGCAATCTCGGCTCACTGCAATCTCCACCTCCTGGATTCAAGTGATTCTCCTGCCTCAGCCTCCTGAGTAGCTGGGATTACAGATGCACACCACGACTCCCAGCTAATTTTTGTATTTTTAGTAGAGACAGGGGTTCCTCCATGTTGGTCAGGCTGGTCTTGAACTCCTGACCTCAGGTGATCCACCCACCTAGGCCTCCCAAAATGATGGGATTACAGGCGTGAGCCATTTGTTTTGCTTTCTTACCATTTGTGTGTTCACTGTAATAGCATTTTAATTTCCTCAATAACTTTTCCTTTGTATTCACAACTTGGCTGTTTGGTGCAAGGGGCCTAGCATTCAACCTATCTTGGCTTTTGACATGCCTTCCTCACTAAGCTTAATCATTTCTAACTTTTGATTTAAAATGAGAGACTAACAACTCCTCCTGTCACTTAAAAACTTAGATGCCATTGCAGTGTTATTAATTGGCCTAATTTCAATATTGTTGTGCATGTTTTGTTAGATTTACACCTAAATACTTGTTTTTGAGTGATTGTGAATGTTATTGTATTTTGTATTTGTATTTATATTGTATATTGTGTTCCATGTGTTCATTGCTACTTTTTGGAAATATAGTTGGTTTTGCATGTTTATTTTGTATCCTGTGACTTTGCCAAATTCATTAATTCCAGATTTTTTTGGTTTTTGAGAATTCTTGGGATTTTCTGTGTAGATAATCATGTCATCTGCAAATAGGGACAGTTTTATTTCTTCCTTTCTCATCTCTTTGCCTTTTATTTCCTTGTCTTGCCTTGTTTCACTGGCTAGAACTTCCAGCAGCATGTTGAATAAGAATGGTGAGAATGGCTATCTTTCCTTGTTCCTGATCTTAGGGGGAAAGCATTCAGTCTTTCATCATGAAGTCTAATGTTAGCTCTAGTTTTTTTTTTTTTTGGTTTGTTTTTTGTAGATGCTCTTTATCAAATTGAGATGTTCCCCTCTTTTCTTGTTTTTCTGAGAGTCCTTATTGTCAGTGGATGTTGAGTCTCCATTGAAGTTTGTCAGGTGCCTTTTCTGTATCACTTGATGTGATCATGTGATTTTTCTTTAGCTTGTTAATTTGGTGGATTACATTGATTGATTTTCAAATATTAAACCTTGCTTCTCTGGAAAAAACTACTTGGTCAGGGTGTATAATTATTTTTATGTATTGCTAAATTCTATTTGCTAATGTCTTACTAAGGATTCTCATGTCTATATTCATAAGGGATATTGGTCTGTTGTCTTTTTTTTAGTAATGGCTTTGTCTGGCTTTATTGTGGAAAAACTAGCTGCATAAAATGAATGAGGAAATGTTCCTTTTCCCTTTTCTGAAAGAGGTTGTGTACAATTGATGTTAATTCTTTAAATGTTTTGTAGAGTTCTCTAGTGAAACCTTCTAGGACTGGAGATTTCTTTTCTCCTTCCTTCCTTCCTTTTTTCCAGGCACCTCATCGGGTTCTTATAGAGATTTCTTTCTTGGGAGTTCTTAAATTATGAATTTAATTTCCTTAATAGTTATAGGGCTATTCATATTGTTTATTTCATATTGGTGAGTGGTGGTAGTTTTAGTTTTTTAAGAAATTGGTCCATTTTGTCTGTGCTGTGAAATGTATGTATGTAATTAGTTCATAGTATTCCCTTATTATCCTTTTGCTATTTGCAGAGCCTGTAATGATGTTCTTCATTTCATTCCCAATATTGGTTATTTGTGCCTTCTTTTTTTTTTCCTAGCTGGTCTTGCTCAAGATTCGTCAGTGTTTAAAAAATCTTTTCAAAAAACCAGCTCTTTTTTCATGGATTTTCTATTGTTTTTCTGTTTTCAATTGTATTGATTTCCACTCATTATTATTTCTTTCCTTCTGCTTGCTTTCGGTTTGTTTTGCTCTTGATTTTCTAGGTTCTTGAGGTGGGAGCTTAGATTATTGACTTGAGACTTTTTCTCATTTAATTTATGCATTTATACATTTTCCTCTTCACAGTGCTATACATTTTCCTCTTCACAGTGCTTTAACTGTGTCCCACTTTCATTCAGTTCAGTGTATTTTTAGTTTCCTTTTTTTTTTTTTTGAGACAGAGTCTCGCTCTGTCACCCAGGCTGGAGAACAGTGATCTCAGCTCACTGCAACCTCTCCCTCCTGGGTTCAAGCGATTCTCCTGCTTCAGCCTCCTGAGAAGCTGGGATTACAGTGCCTGCCATCAAGCCCAGCTGATTTTTGTATTTTTAGTAGAGTTGGGGTTTCATCATGTTGGCTAGTCTGGTCTGGAACTCCTGACCTCAAGTGATCTGCCCACCTCAGCCTCCCAAAGTGCTGGGATTACAACTGAGAGCCACCAAACCTGGCCTTAGTTTCCTTTGAGACTTCCTCTTTGGTCCAGGGCTTGTTTAGTAGTCTGTTGCTTAGTTTCCAAGTGTTTGAAGACTTTCCTGGTAGGTTCCTGTTTCTGATTTCTAATTTGATTCCACTATGGTCAGAGAACACATTGTTTAATTTCACTTCTTCAAACTCGTCATGGTTTTTTCCTGTGGTGCAGGATATGGACATCTTGGCATCTATTTTGTGGATACTTGAAAAGTATGTGTATTTTGCAGTCATTAGTGGGGTGTTCTATAAATGTCCATTACATCCTGTTCGGTGGATGGTGTTGTAGAGCAGCAGTCCTCAACCTTTTTGGCAGCAGGGACCGGTTTCATGGAAGACAATTTTTTCATGGATGGGGTGGTAGGGGGATGGTTTTGGGTTGAAACTGTCCCATCTGAGATCATCAGGCATTAGATTCTCATAAGGAGCATGCAACCTAGATCCCTCATGTGCTCAGTTCACAATAGGGTTCACGCTCCTATGAGAATCTAATGCCACCACTGACAGGAGGAGTTTATTTCATTCCTCCTCCCTATAGGTCCCACAGGGGCAATCAGAGTAGCTCAGTTGCTACTGCATGTGCAGTGGGTTTATGTCACAGCTGTAGAACCCCAGGTTTAGGTAAATCAAATTCTTTATAAAGGGCTGCAAGCAAACCTGCCCAGCCTTACCCTGGAGTGAGATGTCTTCACGGTACTGGACAGTCTGGTGGGAGATACTGTCTCTGTCTTTCTAAGCTGTTCGCTATGTACATATCCTTGAAAGATAGTTCAGAATGAAAGCAGCCAGCCCCTCTGCTTCTAAGACACGCAGACGTGTGAGAGACCCATGGAGAAATGTCTCCCAACCACAGTACAAGGATTAATATTCTCACTGATGGTTGGTTGCAAATCAAGAAAAATAGAATTTATACCCAGTATACCTTGTTTAAGAAAGTGTATGAAATATTCTTTCTAAATGGTTAAGTCTCCAACCCTTGGGAAAACTCAACTGTCCAGAATGGTTTATGGAGAGTCTTGCATATCTTGAGCAGAGAAAACGAATTATGGTTTTGTGCATTTGCTCCAGATTCAAGGTCATAATGGCAGGTCTGAGGAATTGTAGATGTTGATTTGTCAGTGGGTGGTGTATTCTAGATGTGAACAGTAATCAAGGATATATTTATTTGGAACTGATTATGGTTCTTCCTCAGGGAAGGTCAGCTGCTAATGTCATTATGCAATAAAGCAGTTACAGCACGGAGAAGCATGTGCCAGTCAGCAGATTAGCTAAAATTTATCTTGTACCTATTGTGTTACCTAAACCCCTAGAGGTGGAAGATTTTATTTTTTTGACCTATCTAAAAAATGGCTGAGGTTGAAGACTTTGAAATCATTTATAAATGAATATGTTGAAAATATCTTTCTCAAAAGTTCTGTCAGTGAAAGATGATTTAACCAACTCTTCTAGAATAATGGTGCTTTCATTTGTATTATGCAGCTAAACAACAACAAAAAAATGCCAAGAAGTTTTCAAATGTTATTTAACCCTCATATAGTCCTAGTTTATAAATGTAGGGTTTTTTAAAAAAAATTTTTATATTTTGAGACAGAGCCTCACACTGTCTCCCAGGCTGGAGTGCAGTGGTGTGATCCTGTCTCACTGCAACCTCCACCTCCTGGTTCAAGCGATTCTCGTGCCTCAACCTCCCAGTAGCTGGGCTTACAGGAGCGTGCCACCACGCCCGGCTAATATTTTTCTGTATTTTTAGTAGAGACGGGGTTTCACCATGTTGGCCAGGCTGGTCTCGAACTCCTGACCTCAAGTGATCCATGAGTGATCTGCCTTCCTCAGCCTCCCAAAGTGCTGGGATTACAGGCGTGAGCTACCGTGCCCTGCCATTAATGTAGTTTATAAATGCTGAGTTTCATATTTTAAAAAAATATGCTTTTGAAAACATTTAAAGCAGATTCTTTAATTGACACGTAATTGTACATATTTGGGGAGCACAATTTGATGTTTCAATACATATATAAGTTGTAGAATGAGCAAATCAGGGTATTTAGTGTGACCATTGCCTCATGCATTTATCTCTTTGTGGTGAGGATATTTAAAAATCTCTCTTCTAGCTATTTTGTAATGTACTGTTAACCGTAGAACGCCAGAACTGATTCCTCCTATTTAATTTCAACTGTACCTTCAGCCAGCCTCTCCCAATCCTTTTCCCACCCTTTCTCCAGTCTGTCCTAAAAAGAAAATTCTTGGGGCTGGGCGTGGTGGCTCACAGCTGTAATCCCAGCACTTTGGAAGGTTGAGGCGGGCGGATCACCTAAGATCAGGAGTTCGAGACTAGCCTGCTCAACATGGTGAAACCCCATCTCTACTAAAACTACAAAAATTAGCCGGGCGTGGCAGCGTGTGCCCGTAGTCCCAGCTACTCTGGAGGCTGCGCAGGAGAATCACTTGAACATGGGAGGCAGAGGTTGCAGTGAGCTGAGATCGCATCACTGCACTCCAGCCTGGGTGACAGAGCAAGACTCCAGCGAGACTCTCAAAAAAAAAAAAAAAAAAGAAAATTCTTGTTACCTTTTTTCTTTTTATTATAATGTCCAGCTCTTGGTATTTCATTGTTACCGAAATCTATTTTTAGAAGAAAAATTTCGTTTTCCATCCAAGAGTTAAAATTATGCTTTTGAAGTAGGCCAGAGTAGATTAAAATGCAATTAACATTTTACTTTTAGTCATAGTCCTAAGTGCGAATTAATTTTAATTTGTCATTCTTCTAAACTTAAACTGAAATTAATATAAAGTTATTAATTTGCCAAGGTTAAATTTTCTGTAAATGGTGAGCATTTATCATTCATCTACTAACAGTATGCTAGGTGTTCCGTCTTTTTAAGAAGGATAATAAAAATAATTTAGGCTCCCCCACATCACCCCTGGCCTTAAACAACATTTTTTTTTGATAAAATGACATATTTGAATGCTATTTAATTGTACTTAAGGATTATTTACTCCAAAATCATTAAGGGCAGTTTCAGAATCATTTGCATATTCAGTGATTTTCTTCTTAACAATTTCCTGCTCTTTCTCCTTTTATATCTGCTCACCTTTGCCAATTTAGTTTCCTCACATAAAAGAACAGTAACAACTGTATTTCATATATTCTTTTTATTGATTTATTTGTTTTAAAAGGAAGGTGATGGACTCTCTGCCCTGTGATACTGGTTCCTAAATCTTGAGGAGAATTAAGCATTTAGCATGATTACATATACATACATACGTAGGTATGTATATGTAATCACTCTAATACACTCTCTCTCTATATATAACCTGTCTATAATGAGAGAGAGAATCTGGTGTTAAAAGGAAAACTTTTGACAAATTCAATTTAGCAGCATTTATTTGAGTAAAGAAACAATGCATGAATTAGGCAGCATCTGAACCAGTAAAGGTTCAGAGAGCTCTAACCAGCAACAGTATTTTCTGTCTATAAATACCCAGCAGGTGGTATTTATAGACAGAAAACAGAAGTGAGAGACCGAAATAGTCTGACTGGCTACAGCTTGGCTTTTGCCTTATTTTGACATGTTTTGGCAGTTTGCAGCCTGTATTGGCTGAAAGTTTGGCTGCTGTGATTGGCTGAGACTCAGTTACTTATTCCAAGAATACACTTGCAGGTTAGGTTGCAGCTTGTTTACATAGTAAGATAGGGTGCAGTTCATTACCTGTGGAGGCAGCTTTAGGCCAAATTTAATTGAACAGTGGTTAGAACCTTCCCTTTTTGAAAGTTGTACCTTTTTCATTTGGATAAGACAAACTTTAAAGCAAAGTTGATATATGACAAGTGTAATTTTACAGTACTTAAATTTAGGGAGTATATATGCTTTATAAAATATTTTGGTTTTTCAAAATGATTCTCTCTAGGAGTTTGTTAAAATTCTGGTCATAAGCATAATTTCTTGGAAACCTGCGTGTGGCATGACGGAAGGTCAGTCAGTGCGCAAGCGGTTATAGGGTCTTCTCCATGTTAACTGCCTTAGTGCCTGAGTGCTTTTCCTACCCTTAAAGCTTCTAATAGCTCATTTTGGATTCCATTCTCTTACAAAAAAGTCAAGAAGATGCTTTCTTCGAATACCATAAGGCATATATACCGGGTTTTTTAGGTAGTACAGTCAATCCTAATTATTTTCAGATTCTGTATTTGCAAATTCACCTACATACTAACATTTATTTGTAACCCCAAAAGCAATATTCATGGCACTTTCTTGGTCATTCTTGGACATGTGCAGAGCAGTGAAAATTTTGAGTCACTCAATACATTCCCAGCTGAAGTCAAAGAAGACAACACTCTGCTTTTTTTTTTTTTGAGACAGGATCTCGCTCTGTTGCCCAGGCTGGGGCTGGAGTATAGTGGTGCAATCTTGGCTCACTGCAACCTCTGCCTCCCAGGCTCAGGGGATCCTCCTACCTCAGCCTCCTGAGTAGCTGGGATTACAGGCACACATTACCACACCCAGCTAATTTTGGTATTTTTTTTTGTAGAGACAGAGTCTTGCTATGTTGCCCAGGCTGATCTCAAACTCCTGGACTCAAGTGATCCTCCCGCCTGGGCCTCCAAAAGTGCTAGTATTACAGGTGTGAGCCACCGTGCCCAGTCGCTCTGCCTTCTTGTTTCAGCTCTTATATTGTAAACAAGTGACCAGTTTGTGGACTATTTATTGCCATGTTTTTTTCATTTTAATGCTTTTCTGTTGGTGATTCTGCTATTTAAAATGTCCCCCAAGCATAGCGCAGACGTGCAGTCAAGTGTTCCTAGGCGCAGGAAGGCTGTGATATGCCTTATGGAGAAAATATTAAATATTGTGTTAGATAAGCTTTGTTCAGGCAGGCTGTGAGTGGTGTTGGCTGTGAGTTCAATGCTGATGAATTAGCAACACATAATAAATGTCTCTTTCAACAGAAACATGCATGAAACAAGATTATGTATTGATCATTTGCCAAAATGTGAAGTCGAGCTCACGAGACCCTAATCCTGTAGTTCCCCTAGGAGCAGTGGTTCAGGATTTGCTAATTCAGTGTTCACAGCCAACTTTATAAACCATAACTACTACCAACAACCAGAATCAACTGTAGTGATGTTTTTTTTTGAGCTGACAGAGATCAGTGTAACATCAACAATCAAGTATCTTGTGGGTGTTTTGTGCTTATCTGGATGCTCGGCTCTTAGCTTTTATGTGTGGTGCCTAGTTTTTCATCCAGAAGCCTGCGCCTGCTGGTTTATAACTCTGCAGCTTAGAGCTCTGCCCTGGGGAGACCAGCCAGCTTGGGAAGGGGAACCACTGGGCAAGTTAAGGAGCGTTGCATTGAGCTTGTTCTGGCTTTGCCTGGTTGCTGAATTTCCACCACAGGCTCCAGGACTGAAGGCTGAAGGCCCATCTCATCTATGGGGTCTCAAAGCTTCCAAGCTATGCTTCCCTCCTCACCATCCTTGCAGCTTGGACCAAAAAAGCAGCTGCAGAGGGGAGGGTGCTGGGCTGCTCTGATGCAGAGGTTACTGGCCAGCGAACTGGGACTTCCATGCAAGGCAGTTCCTATGGAAGTTTTGTGTTTGCTTTGTTTGTAAGAGCTTTGTTTTGCTTTGCATATGGGCTTTTCTGCATTGCCCCAAACTAGCTGAGTAAGTTACTAGCTAGAACTACAGGTTTTTTAGGCAGGGAGGTTTAAAGACCTTCCTAAGCCCTAGGCACTCTTACTTTTCAAAGTACCACCTGGGTCTTATGTGTTGAAATATACACGTATCCTACATTAAATCTAACATATATAATTATGAATAGAATCAAGTTGCTGTTGAACTGTTACATATTATAAATATATAATTAATATTAATTTTGATTTTTTTTCCACATCTCAAACATTTTCTTGGGTCCTGTGTCTCTAGTGCAAGATTGCCATGTTTGTGTGTTCTTAGGAAATGGAAGAAATCAGGTTTTTTTCCCTCCCTTTAACTGCTCATTAGTTCTACATTTACGCGGGACGGTGGGGGGGGGGGGGTGTGGGCGGGGCGTGGTGGCTCACACCTGTAATCCTGTGCTTTGGGAAGCTAATGCAGGAGGATTGCTTGAGCCCAGGAGTTCAATACCCACCTGGACAACATAGACCCTAGCTCTACACAGAATTAACAATTTTAAAAAGAACATTTATGGGGCTTCTGAGGTGCCTCACGCTACACAAGCTGTTGGGTCTACAAAAACGGACCATACAGCATTCTTTCCCTTAAAGAGCTTGTGGGCCAGACCTCTAAAACAGATGACATCGACATCGAGTGATGGGTGTTACAGCATACAGAGGGGACCCATGGCTCAGCCTGGGGGAGAGGAGGAGCCCAGCTCAAAGGTGTCCTGCAGAAGATAGCCCCCTGAGCTGGGTCTTGAAGGAGCCTCTGTGGGAAAGCAAAGAGGGTGAGGGGCGGAGGGATTTTGGAGAGAAGCTGGGGCTGGAGAGGTGTGGTAGAGGCTTGGCAACAGCGTGGTGGGTGTGGGGAACTGTGAGCTGTCATTGTGACTGGAGGGATATGTTAAAAGCAGATTTTGATGTTGACGTATACCACTGAAGAGGCAGCGGGACAAGTTCAGACTCCTCTGGGCGTGTGACCTGCTTCTGGTGCCTCCGAATGCTGTTTGGATTTATTTGGTGTTCCTTGGTACATAGCAGGAGTATAACTAAGTTCCTAGCCTTTCCCTCCTTTCCAGTACTCTGTAAGTTTGGTATTGTTTGCTTTGTTCTGTTGTCTCTTCCTTCTTAAAAAGAAATGGAAATAGCTGAGTTTTAAAAATAACTTATTGTTGATGCATACACATATATCAGAAAAGTGAAAATATAAGTATACTGGAAATAGCTTAATTTAAAAACACATGATTGGTAAAACATCAAACAATATTAAAAAGTATATAAAACAAGTAACAGTCTCTTGGATTTCTGCCCCTCAGAGACAGCCACTGTTAATGTTTTGGTAAAGGCTTTTCTGGACATCTCTCCATGCTTATGTTCACATGTAACACACCTACATTACAAACATGCAGTGATACTGTACACAGGCAATTTTCTAATTTTTGTTTTGTTTTGTTTTTTTGAGACCAGGGTCTGGCTTTGTCTCCCAGGCTGGAGTGCAGTGGTGCAATCTTGGCTCTTGGCAACCTCTGCCTCCCAGGCTGAAGCGATCCTCCCACCTCAGCCCCGCAACTACAGGGGGTTTCACCATGTTGCCCAGGCTGGTCTGTTGAACTCCTGGACTCAAACAACCTGCCCACCTTGGGCTTCCAAAGTGCTGGCATTACAGGTGTGAGCCACGGCACCAAGCCCTTTAACTTCTTTTCTTTTTTTTTTTAAGACAGAGTTTCACTCTTGTCTTCCAGGCTGGAGTACAGTGGCACAATCTTGGCTTACTGCAACCTCTGCCTCCCCGGTTCAAGCGAATCTCCTTCCTCAGCCTCCCGAGTAGCTGGGATTACAGGCGCGCACCACCACACCTGGCTAATTTTGTACTTTTAGTAGAGACAGGGTTTCACCATGTTGGTCAGGCTGGTCTCTAACTCCTAACCTCAGGTGATCCACCCGCCTTGACCTCCCAAAGTGCTGGGATTACAGGCGTGAGCCACTGTGCCCAGCCTAAGTTGTTTTTTTACTCACTGGTATGTCATGGCCATCTTTCAAAGTTGGTATCCATACATCCATATCACCCTTTAATGGCTGCAGGGTATTTTGTTTTACTGTGTGGCATAATTTACTTAACCATTTCTTTACTGTTGGACATTTAAGTGGATTCTAATTTTGTTAACTGTTATAAACATTTCAGTGAAAGAAAATCTTTGAATGTACACCTTTGCGCACTTATAGTCTTCTTGCAAAATGTTTTTATTATGAAAAATGTCAAGCATTTACAAATGGAATAGTATATGAGATTTCATACATAACCAACTTCAACAGTTAACAATGGTGTAGTATTTTTTTTTTTTTTTTTTTTTTGAGACAGAGCCTTGTCCTGTTGCCCAGGCTGGAGAGTAGTGGTGTGGAGCACAGTACATAGCTCACTGCAGCCTCAAACTTCTGGCTCAAGTGATCTTTCTGCCTCAGCCTCCCAAGTAGCTAGGATTATAGATGTCCATTGCTTGTATCAATGTCAATTTCCTGGCTGTAAAATCGACTATGCTCAAGCAAGATGTTGCCAGTGGGGGAAAGCGGATGAAGGGAAATGGGAGCGCTGTATTATTTCCCAAATCTACGTGTGAATCTACAATTATTTCAAGATAAAAAGGTTAATTAGCTGAGGTCATTGCACTCAGCTAATTAAAAAATTTTTTTTGGAGAGATGAGGTCTCGATATGTTGCCCAGGCTGGTCTTGAACTCCTGCGCTTAAGTGATCCTCCTGCCTCGGCCTCCTAAGTGCTGGGATTACAGGCGTGGGCCACCATGCTTGGTCACTACTATTCTTTTTTTAATCTACGCTTCTATAATTGTTTTTCCTCTGCTAGGGTATTTGAAAGCAAATACAGGTCATCATTTCACCTGTATATTCCTCAGTCTTTTAAGATAAGGACTTAAAAACACAACCATAATATCATATAAACAGAATTAACATTAATTCCTAATATCATCTAATATACAAATTAGGATCCATACAAAGACTAAATGTTGCATCCGTTGAGATCAGCTCTTTTAAGTCTCTTTTAATATATATAGCCTTCCTCTCTTTTCTTTATTTCTCATGCCATTTGTTGAAGAAATCGAGTCATTTCTCCAGTACAATTTTCCACCATCTGAACTTGGCTGATGGCCTCCTTGTGGTGTCATTTAACATGTTCTTCCATACCCTGTCATAGCTGATAAACTGGGAATGAGATCTGGAGGCTCGACTCATTCACTAATGTTGATTATGCAGTTCAGGTGTTGTCAGCCCCAGATGTACCCATGCTGAAGTTCCCCATCAGTCTTACCTGATGGTTTTAACACCGCTTTATGATCATCACCTACACTCATTTCATTAGAGTTTTCAGAATGATAATTTTTGGAATTTTTTTATTTTGGGATAATTGTAGATTCACATGTAGATGTAGGAAATAATACAGAGATCCCATTTCCCTTCATCCACTTTCCCCCATTGGCAACATATTGCTTGAGTATAGTCCGATTTTACAGCCGGGAAATTGAAATTGATACAAGCAATGAACCTCATTTAGATTTCACTAGTTTTATATACACTTGTGTGTGTATATATGTGTATGCCTGTGTGTGTATGCATTTAGTTCTGTGCAGTTATATCACATGTAGATAAAAATGGGTAACACTACAGTCAAGAATCAGAACATTTCCACCACAAGGATCTCTCATTTTACCCTTTAATAGCCACAGACATGACACCTCTTTCCCCCTCTTCCCCTAACCCCTGGCAACACCCTAATGCATTCTTCATTTCTGTAATTTTGTCATCACAAGAATGACATAAAAATGGAATTATACAGTATGCAACCTTTTGAGACTGCCTTTTTTCATTCAGCTTGATTCCCTTGAGATTCACCCTGATTGTTGCCTGTATCAATAATTTATTTATTTTTATTACTGACTAGTATTTCATGATATGGATATACTGCAGTTTGCCTGACCATTCATATGTTAAAGGGCATTTGGATTGTTTCCCAGTTTTGGGGTATTACACATGGATATGCTGTGCACACTCATATACAGGTTTTTGTGTCTACATAACTTTTTGTTTCTCTAGCATGAATGCCCAAGAATGCAATTACTGGGTTATATAATGGGTATGTTTAGTTTTGTGAGAAATTGCCGTATTCTTTTTTCAGACTGACTAGTACCATTTTACATTCCTACCAGCAATGTATGTGAATTTCTCCACCCTCACCAACATTTGGGGCTATTGCTGTGTTTTATTTTAGCCATCCTGATAGGTATGTAAATTAGGATTTTAAAATTTTATTCTTTTTTTTTTTTTTTTGAGATGGCGTCTCACTCTGTCGCCCAGGCTGGAGTGCAGTGGCACGATCTCTGCTCACTGCAGGCTCTGCCTCCCAGGTTCACGCCATTCTCCTGCCTCAGTCTCCTGAGTAGCTACAGGCGCCCGCCACCACGCCTGGCTTATTTTTTGTATTTTTAGTAGAGACGGGGTTTCACCGTGTTAGCCAGGATGGTCTCGATCTCCTGACCTTGTGATCTGCCCTCCTCGGCCTCCCAAAGTGCTGGGATTACAGGCGTGAGCCACCGCACCTGGCCAAAATTTTATTCTTTTAGTACTTTCTAGCTGTAATTCTTCTATAAAGAAGAAACTTTTTTTCATCAGCTATTTGATAACGCTGAAATACTGTCTGTACAAGAAAGGAAGGGTAAAATGTTTGACTTCTTATTTCTACCAACCTTCGCTTGGAAAGCCACTTTTCAGAAAAACAAATTAGTGCCTTGTTAGCCTCCAGAATGACCAGCTTTTTAAAAAAGTGTCATTATGAACTCATGGGTTTATAAAATAATTGATATGATTCTCTTCTCAGGGTGAATTATTAGAAAAGAAATTGCCATATCAAAGGGTAGACAAATTTAAAATTTTGGTACAGATTACCCACTCACCTCCAGATAGGCTGTTTCATTTTATGTTCTTGCCAGTTGTTTATAAAAAAATATTTGTTTCTCCATATCCTTGCCAACACTGGTTGGCCAGTTTTCAATTTTTCTTATTATACCAGTCTGATGGCAAAATTGATAACTGTTTCTCTTTCAGTTCTTTAGTTGGAAGTAAAGCTGATCTTTTCACATTATTGGCTTAAGTTTAGCCAGTTGCCTATTAATTACCTTTATCCTTGTTTCTATTAGGATATTGGTCTCTTTTTATATTTTTATGTTGTTACAACTTTCAGTCTTTTCCTTGATGATTGCTGCTTTGTCTTTGCTTAGAGCTTTTCCTATCTTAAGATTATAAAAATATGTACCTATTTTCTTCTGGTGCCTCTTCATGATTTTATAGTTAAATATTTGTTTCATGGACACGTTATTTTGTATAAGGAGTGAGATAAGAATCCATTGTTACTTTTCCCCAAATCCATTATTAGTTTTCTCAATGCCATTTATTAAGGAAACTATCTTTTCCCCACTAATTTGAGATGCCACTTTCATCTTATATTAAATTTTCTATAATCTTAAGTCTGACTTCTCTGTTAGATTTCACAGATTTGTCCATCTATTTCTGCTCCAGTATCCGATTTTATATTACCGTGGCTTGATTTTGCATTTAAAATAGTTGTTATTGGATTTTGTAAAATTATGAAAATCAAACAAGCATTTTCCTATATAACAGTTGCTTTATAATGTGTTTTAATAATTGGTGTCACTGGTCTCTTTTCTTTTTTGTTGTTTTATGACTTTGCTGACAAAGCTCACAGATTCTTCTAGATGGATTTTAGAATTATTTGTGTCAAGATTCCCAAACAGCTCTTTTTTATTTTGATTGGGATTTTATTCAATGGGTCAATTTAGGGAGACTTGATTTCTTTACTACTTTGAACCTTTGTAGTTAAGGACACTGTCTATCATTTCATTTATTTAAATCTTTTATATCCTTGAATATTTTTAATTAATTTATCCTGAAGTTTATTTTTATTGGCTTCTCTGCCTTTTCATTTGAGGAATACTTTTAAAAATTGATCAGATTCACTTTTTTAAAAAACTAGGCCAAACTTTCTGGGAAAAATGTCAGATTTTATTATCTGTAAGGTTAGTCTTCTAAGCTGAGGCAGCTCCTCTAGGCAAACAAGCCTATGTCCCACTGTCCTTAAGGCAAATTAGATAACGGTCCTTCTGATAGTAGCTATTGTTTTGTTACTAAGTATAAATTGAAGCACATAAAAGAAAGATGGCAATAGTTGTCCAAAATTAGATATAACACAAATTTTGGGGTTTTAAATGGAAAAGTTCAACTATTTAAGTACAGCACGTGGGCAGCTTTTTATTAAGTGAAAATAACAAACCTGTAATTGTGAAAAACAGTTTCATGAGGAATGCAAGTGCCAGCCTGCCCAGCCTTTGCTTCATTACATCTGGGAATTTATCTTTATCTGCTGCTTATATAGGCTGTCTTTATACCCAAACCTATTTTAATCTAAATAGAATAATAATGATAAAAGCAGCTACTACTTATTGAGATCCTGTGTGTGAGGAATTGTGTTTTATGTATGTTAATTTCTTAAATTAATGGAACGACTTTTTTTTTGTTTGTTTGTTTTTTGAGATGGAGTCTCACTCTGTTGCCCAGGCTGGAGTGCAGTGGCGCAATCTCAGCTCACTGCAACCTCCACCTCCCTGCCTCAGTCTCCCGAGTAGCTGGGACTACAGGCATGTGCCACCACGCCTGGCTAACAGGGAACAGCTTTTTAAGGAATTCTTATTTATATATCAGACAGTTGCAGCTAAGAAGCAGAGTTGATCTTTAAGTTAAATCTGTCCAACTCTAGGTTCTTAGGGACACTGGGCTGCATTCCAGGGCTTCCCAGTGTGTGTGTGTGTGTGTGTATGTGTGTGTGTAGGTGTAGGTGTGTGCATATGCATGTGTATGGGAGGGCTTTTTTGTTGTTTTAGGTGGTGAGAAGGGGGAGACGTGGTCATAGCTTTAGCAAACCTGTCAACACTGCTTCTAAAATACAAGAGGCTTCTATATGTCTCTTTCTGAAGAGCTATTCCTTATTGAATACTTCAGTATATTTTAAATTTTAATTTTGTAGGTATTTGCTGAACTATTATGTGGTAGATTCTGGGATCCGGTTTTCTGAGAAGCATTGTAAGCCAGATTTAATAGGAAATAGTGAAGTAACTAATATTGAAATTGTGAAAAGATTTGTTAAACTCATTAACCACAAAACATGCTTATAAGATTCAGAGACACTTTCCAGGCCAAATTAATGTGACTTGCTTGTGTATGTTATAAAATATTCCAGACATACTAAAAGGCATAAAGAATGATATACTTTGGGAGGCCGAGCCAGGCGGTTCACCCGAGGTCATGAGTTCAAGACCAGCCTGGCCAACATGGTGAAACCCCATCTCTACTAAAAATACAAAAATTAGCCGGACCTGGTGGCGCGCACCTGTAGTCCCAGCTACTCAGGAGGCTGACGAGGCTGAGGGCCGGAGAGTTGCTTGAACCTGGGAGAGGGACGTTGCAGTGAGCCAAGATGGCGCCACCGCACTCCAGCCTGGCGACAGAGTGAGACTCCATCGCAAAAACAAACAAACAAACAAAAAACCCATATACCTAACATCCTTTTAAGATATAAAATGTTACTAATATAATTGAAGCCCCAATTTATTCCTTCCCAAGTACATAATTCTTCCTACACCCCAGATAATTGTCTCCTTTCTTTTTT
The DNA here is from genome assembly GCF_029289425.2 of Pan paniscus. NCBI lineage: Eukaryota > Metazoa > Chordata > Mammalia > Primates > Hominidae > Pan > Pan paniscus. The sequence continues at coordinate 21,351,189 of NC_073262.2, read as the reverse complement.
TTTTTTCTTTTTTGTTTTTTGAGACCGAGTCTTGCTCTGGCACCCAGACTGGAGTGCAGTGGCACGATCTCTGCTCACCGCAACCTCCGTCTCCTGGGTTCAAGTGATTCTCCTGCCTCAGCCTCCAGAGTAGCTGGGATTTCAGGAACCCGCCACCATGCCTGGCTAATTTTTTTAATTTTTATTAGAAGCTGGGTTTCACCATGTTGGCCAGGATGGTCTCGAACTCCTGACCTCAAATGATCCTTCCACCTCGGCCTCCCAAAGTGCAGGTATTACAGGGGTGAGCCACTGCGCCTGGCCAGTTGTCTCCTATCAAACGAAATAAAGACTATGTTTATGAACTTTGTATAAATGATAGTACAGGATGCTCTGATTCTTCTGCAGCTTGCTTTTTTCCACTCGTGGTAGTATTTTTGAGATTTATCCATGTTTAATGCTTGTAGTTCAATCCATTCATTTCTATTGCTTGTCATATTCTATCATATGAGTACACCATCCTTTACTTATCTATTCTGCTGTTGATGGACAGTTGTTTCCAGTTTTTGCAGTTAAAAAATTACACTGCTATTAATGTTATTTTATGGTTCCTCCTTGTATATATATGTGAGATTCCTTAGGGTACCTATGTATGAATGAAATTGTAGGATCAAAAGGTATATGTATCTTCAGTTTTACTAAAGATCGCCTAATTGTCTCCAAGAGTACTGCTCCTTTAAGTCCCTGCCGTCACTGATGAGGTTTTCATTGTTCTCTACCCTTGCCAATAGTAGGTATTGTTAGACTTTGTAATTTATCAGTTAGATGAGTGATATGTCTCATTGTTATTTTGAATTTCCCTGACTACTAGTGATGTTGTATATCTTGCCTTACATTTATCAGTATTACAGGTATTTTTTTCTAGTACTTACTTTTATTGTATATTATGGTTTAAAGTTACATGCAAAGTTGTAAGTAGCACAAAGTAGGTGCTACTAGATAGAACTATGCCCTGCTCGTATCTTTAAAACAAATGCGTTTTTGATACTTCAGAAAGTGAATGTGAGAGTTAGAGTTACATCTTTCAACACAGATAAGTGAAAAGCGATGCTGAAAGGCTTGTGGAAGCTACCTATAATACACCATGTATGTAAAGTTAACCATACTGTGTATCTGTGGGCACAGTACTTCAGCCTATTTGTGTTTCACTTTTTCTGTATGAGATGATCTTACCAACCTCACAGGGTGATTGGAGGTGAGTGGGCAGTCGATGATCTAATGAATGCTAAGTACTTAGAATAGTATCTGGCATGTAAGCATTGCTGATATATAACAGAAAGTGTTGCTGGGCATGGTGGCTCACACCTATAATTCTAGCACTTCCGGAGGCCAAGGCAGGAGGATCACTTGAGCCCAGGAGTTGGAGACCAGCCTGGGTGACAGAGTGAGACCCTGTCTCAAACAAAACAAAACAAGATTAAAAAAATATATAGAAAGTGTAGTTATTGCTGTGCATAATAGTCTATTTTCTGTAGATTCAAATGATATGAATTAGAGTGTAAAATTATGTATTGGAATGGTGTGTGCGAGTCACTGCTCTGTCGTCCCAGGGCAGAAAATGCTGATGGAATTGGGGAGGGTACATGGGGCTTCTGATGTGTTTTCTTCCTAAAAGATTCAGAATGCATCAGAATGTTAAGATTTGACAGGGTAGTGTAGCAAGTTCTTTTTTTTTTTTAACTGTTTGCTTAAAATATTTCAAAACAAAAATATTTTTTAAGCATGAAAAAAACATTGGCAACTGTGCAGACATTTTTTGGAGGAAATAATTTGGGGTGGTTTTCCAATTTGTGTGTGTGTGTGTGTGTGTGTGTGTGTGTGTGTATTAGAAAGCATGAACTTTGGAATTAAATTGATGCTTGAATCCTGACTCCATCATTTACCAGCTTCATGATTTTGGGCAGTTTATGCAATCTCTCCAAGTCAGTCTTCTCATCTTTAAAATGTTATCTCATTTAATTCTCTCACGAAACCATGAGGCAAAATGCTTCATGTTTTGTTTAGAGAATTAAATGAATTAAATGAGATAACATTAAGACCTGGTACATGTGCCTCGTACTTAGTTTTAGGATGAACTATACATACTCAACTTTAGTAATGTGAAAGACGGTAACACCATCGTATATAATTAAATCAGCCCTGAAATCTGGCAGCATTAATGAAATTGAAATGCTGTCTGTTGATAGTTGATCCTAATGTAAATGTGCTTCCATCTCAGGGCCAGCTGAGGGGCCCACGGACGTAGGGCACCCACAATAGGCGTGTGTCTGCCGTGTGTTTGTGTTCGGCCGTCCTGCTTCTCTGCTTCCACACGTACACATGCCCCTGTGTTACTTTGGTTCATCTTCTGTACTCTGTCAGTTTTCTGCTGGTCAGAACATCTGTGATTGTGACAGAGCTGTCCAGGATTGCAGTGGATAGGTGGGTATAATCACTGGGACCCTTCTGGGGACTCTGGAACCTGGCTTCTGTTTGGGAACTCCGTCAGTGATCATGCAGCATGGAAGAGGGGGCTGGTGCCAGAGAGCTGATAGAGATGCAGGCTAGGTGCTGGTAGACAACTGTGAGCTGGCTTCATTTAGATGGTTCTCATGTCTCTTGCCACAGGAATTTCTTCACATGGCTCCTGGAGAAGTGACCATCACAGTTCGCCTCATCCGTTCCTTTGAACATCGCAATTTCAAACCTGTAGTGTATCACGGAGTGAATTTGGACCAAACTGTCAAGGAATTTATCGTATTTCTAAAGCAAGGTATGAGATGTGAAAGCCATTTTGTTTTACTAGTATTTTTTTAAAATAGCTGACTATGACATTAATAATAATCTTTAACAAATCCTAAAGTACTTTGAAAGATTAACCTGGGTTCCAAGCCAGGTGCTGGGCGAGCCCCGGTTCTGGGCCCTGGCATCTGCAGAGGGCCTCCCTCAAGGATTCTCACTGAATAGTCTGTGTCCTCATGAGGGATTGTGACCGTCATTTTTGGCTTCTTTTTTTTTTTTTAAATTAAAAGTAATATCTAGGTTTGTTGTTAATGGGGTTATGTATTTGGAGGTTGATTAGCAAGCGGGTGTAGTGTAGCTGATTGTGGTACCCAGCTGAGCACAGAGGTTGTGGGGTGGTCACATGGGGAAGTGTGGTGGGAGGGGAGCGGAGGCTGTACAGCAGGAAGTCGTGAGAGCTGCTGATAATTGTGGTCACAGACACAGAAACGGCGGTGCTAGTTGATTGTTTCAAACTAGAAGTATGCATGAAGTTAGTCTTCATTCTGTTATGTCCTCAATGGGTTTCTCTTCTCCGTTTTTAATTATTGAAGTGTTCCAATCATCGAACTTTGAGAAAACATCTAAAATAAGGTTTCATTACTTTAATTGAAGTGTTATTTATATATGGTGCAATCTGCAGATTTCTTGTATAGTTCCATTGGTTTTGACAAAGGTATTGCTTTATATCCAATGTAATTTTTTTACTTTGACATGATTTCAAACTCATAGACAAGTTGCAAGAACAAGACAAAGAATTCCTGGATGTTCTTCACACAGATTCCCTGTGTTAACATTTTGTTATGTTTGTTTTATTCCTGTGGAGGCCAAAGCAACTCCATCTTGGATACTGATCTGCCATATTGACTTCTCATTAGCCCCAGTTTCAAGATGCCTCTAGGATTTCCAGGTTATCTACTATTCCCTGTGTAAGAACAGGTACTTACTATAAATCCTGACCTTAGGTCAAGCAACCTTGATGTTATTGTACTTTGCTTGCCCTACACATCCCTTCAGATCACCCTTTCCCTGTGGTAAAAGCCCTGGGTCTGGGGGGTAGTGGTGTGTGGATCCCTTGTCTTGTCCTGCCAAAGCCTGAGACACAGACATGGCTTCTGTTTGTAAGTTCCTATTAAATATGTCTTTCTAAGAAACTGAATATGTCAGCCTCTTTCTTCAGCCTCTCAGTTTCCTCGGACTTTCTGGGGCAGGTTCACATAGACCTGCTCACCTTGAAACAATTCCTCACTCTCTCCCCTCTCTCCTCTTCCCCTTTCTCTCTCATTCTCCTCACTCCCCCAGATTAGGTAGCATCCTCAACAAAGAACAGTAAAATTTTAGAGAAGTGACAAGACAAAGGAAATGAACTCTAAATCTCTCAGGGTGACAACTTGTGGGAAAGTGAATACTAAGGCTAGTTAGTAAAACTCGTTAATGTGGATTCTCTTGTGCTGTCTCCAGACTGATAGAGGTCTAAAGTTGTCTTCAGTGATTAACCTTTGTTTTCCTTGGGAGAGAGGTGGGCAGGATACCTTTTCTCTTTGTAAATCTATTATATGTCCTGATTTTAGGCAAACGGAGGGCCGAGAGCTTTCCTCCATCTGCTGCTGCTTAATTGCCTTTAGCTCAAAAAAAATCCTTAGCTAAAGAGGCATATTTTGGGGGGCACTTCCTGGTCTCTGACAGTGTCAATTAGAAAGTGTCCTGCTTTTGAAAGGTCATTACCCAAAGCATAATCAGAGTTTGAAATAGAAACAAATCCGTACTTTTTTATTTTATAATCTTTGTGTGTATTATGGATTACAGTGTTTCTTAATGTTGACACAGCAAGTGCTATGATGTTCTTTGTACAGCACAGACTAGGTTCTTGAAGTCCTTGAGAATAAGATGTATGTTCAAGCTGCTGCAATGGCAGGGGAAGATGTCTTTTTTCCAGGGTCACGGTGTTCTTTTCTTCCCAGGTACCACAGATACCTTCCCCAGCAGAGCAGTGGTACTGGTCACAGTGAGATGCTCAGACCCACCTACTCACACCTTTCATCTGCAGTGGGAATAACAGCCACTGCTTGTTTCAGTTGTGCACTTAGGGAAATGTGTTCCACTGACTAAAAGGTGAACTTTTGGGGTACAGACTTTTCTGAGTTGTGGGCTCTGTGTCCAAGCCTATCTTTGTCATCTGATTTGAGGTACTATGGAACTCGGAAAGGTTGGTGGGCCACAGATTTGCCTTTTATGAATTGTGTACATAACAAAGACCAAACAGTTTGATAGTGAGGGATTTTTGAAATATGTAATAATAATAATGATAGCAAACATTACTCTGTATCAGGTACTATACTAAGAATTTTACCTAGATTATCTCATTTCATCCTCACAGCATCCCTCTAAAGTTGGAACCATTTTACAGGTGAAGAAACTAAGGAACAGAGGGGTTAAGAAGCTTGCCTGGCCACCTGCAGTGGCTCACATCTGTAATCCCAGCAATTTGGGAGGCTAAGGCGGGAGGATCACTTGAGCCCAGGAGCTTGAGACCAGCCAGGGCAACATAGCAAGACCCTGTCTCTCCAAAAAAAACCAAAACAAAACCCCAAAAAACTAGCTGGGCATGGTGGCATACATCTGTAGTGCCAGCACTGAGGAGGCTGAGGTGGGAAGATTGCTTGAGCCCAGGAAGTTGAGGCTGCAGTGAGCTTTGATTGCACTACTGCACTCTAGTCTGGACCACAGAGCAAGCTTGTGTCTCAAAATAAATAAATAAATAAATAAATAAACAAAACTTTCCTGATGTTGCATGGGTAATAAAAGGCAAAGCTGCAAATCAATAATATAATATATAATATATAATATATAATAAATATAAATGTATATATTTACATATAAATATAATAAACCTATTTCTGATGTATGATAAATTTATTTATTTATTTTGAGACAGAGTCTCGCTCTGTTGCCCAGACTGGAGTGCAGTGGCGTGGTCTCAGCTAACAGCCTCTGGCTCCTGAATTGAAGCGATTCTCCTGCCTCAGCCTCCTGAGTAGCTGGGATTACAGGTGTGCGCCACTATGCCCGGCTAATTTTACATTTTTAGTAGAGATGGGGTTTCACCATGTTGGTAGGCTGGTCTCAAACTTCTGATCTCAAGAGATCCGCCTGCCTCAGCCTCCCAAAGTGCTGGGATTACAGGCATGAGCCACTGCACCTGGCCTGGGAAATGGATATTAATCAAATATTATGATCATAGAGGTATCATAATATATTACCATCTATAGATGACTGTATTTTTTAGATTCAGAATACTAGACAAACCAATTATCTAGATAACATAAAATTATTTTAATTATTCTTAGTTTGCAAGCATTTCGATTCTTACTAATACTTTAGATCTGGTTTCCAAAGGTAAAGTCATCCCAACTATGAAAAAAGAACACTGTGGAAGCTCTGTCCAACCTTCCAATTCAGTCTGATGTTTTTCTCATGGTTAGACTGGGCTTATGGATTTTTGAGAGGAAGGTCACAGAGGCACAGAGTGATTTTATCAGATAGTATCAGAGGTGTACGCTTTCCACATCATTTAGGATTATTGACATTGACGTTGATTAAGTGGCTGAAGTCATGTCAGGTTTCTCTACTGTAAAGTTACTCTTTTTTCCTTCCCTTTTCAAATGGTACTTTTCAGAAGGAATTCATATCACAGTTAAACACTCGGGAGTTATGCTTCCCTTCCTTTAGAATAAACCATGTACAAAAATCCTTTGGAGTTCTGTGTGGCAGACTTGACTTTGTTGCTCAGATTTTGCTAGGTTTGGGAGCTCTTTCAGTTGCCTTCTGTGCTCCTCTGACATACGCCCTCAGTGTGCATGGGTGCACGTGTTCAGTACTTTTACTTTCTGGTACTACAGGATGCTCCAGACTCATCTTGTACATGCCCTGTTCCTAGAATCAGCTTTATTTCCAAGGAGTCTCAGTTCTTTTTTAGTGGAAAATTGTGTTAGAAACCAGGATCTAGGTACTATATGTGTTCATTGCTACTAGAGTGTTCTTTCTTTCTTTCTTTTTTCTATGGTAGATATCTAAAGACCAAGGAGTGTTATTTTAAACTGTCTCAGCTGATCAGACAAAGAAATATATGTGTCTATATTAACCTGTGCATATGTACATATCTATAAATATTTTTATATGTAATGATCTATATATAAATACATTAAACGTGAGTTCTTACTGATCTTTCCATCTCTGATCCATTACCCTGTGGGTCATTCTAGCTTCTTCTCCTTGCTTATCTGTTAATTCCCACACCAACAGTGAGAAACGTGGTCCCCCCATCTGCTATCCATTTATTTCATTGTTTAATTCTAGCATACAGGTATAGCAGTGTATCCTCATGGGAAGCAACTTGATATCAGTTAGATACAGTCCTTTTGTGTCCTTTCACCATAAGCACTGTAGTCTTACAAAATCTGTTCACTGCCAGAGTTATTTAGGTCAGCACTTTTTCTTCTACTCCCTTCAGTAAGGTTGTTGTAGCATTTGTAGTACAGATAGATGAGATTCTCTTGTCACCACCTGCATTCTTTCCTGGTATCCTCTGACTTCTTAAATTTTTTTTTTTTTTTTTTTTTTCTGAGAGAGGGTCTCATTCCAGTTGCCCAGGCTAGAGTACAGTGGCACCATCTCGGCTCACTGCAGCCTTAACCTCCCGGACCCAGGTGATTCTCCCACCATAGCCTCCTGAGTAGCTGGGACTACTGATGCATGCCACCATGCCTGGCTAATTTTTTATTTTTAGTAGAGACGGGGTTTTGCTGTGTTGCCCAGGCTGGTCTCAAAACTCCTGGACTCAGGCAGTCCGCTGCCTCGGCCTCCCAAAGTGCTGGGATTATAGGTGTGAGTCGCTGTGCCCGACCTTTTTTTTTTTTTTTCTTTTTTGCTTTGCATACATTGAGGTTCACTCTTTGTGCTACAAAGTTCTTTGGGTTTTTGACAAATGGATAATGTCATGTAGCCACCCTTACAGTGCCGTACAGAATAGTTTCACTGCCTAAAATATCCGCTGTGCTTCACTTCTTTATCCTTTCCCTCCCCATGCTGCACCCTTGGCAGCTACTGATTTTGTTCTTATCTCTTTATCTTTTCCAGAATGTCACTGAATTGGAATCATACAGTATGTAGACTTTTCAGAATGGCTTCTTTTACTTAGAAATATACATTGAAGGGGTCAGGCACAGTGGCTCATGCCTGTAATCCCAACACTTTGGAAGGTGGAGGTAGGAAGATCACTTGAGCCTGGGAGTTTGAGACCAGACTGGACAACAGAGTATGACCCCATCTGTACAAAAAAAAAAAGAAAAAAAGAACAGAGAAACGCATTGAACACGCATTGAAGGGTCCTTCATGTCATTTTGTGACAAGTCATATCTTTCTAATCTCCATTAATCTGGAACAATCCCCCACCTTTTGTTTTTCATTATATTGATTCTTAAAGAAAAATTTAGGCCAGTGTCTTATAGAATGTTACATAATTTACATTTGTCTAGATTGTTTTCTCATGATTAGGTTCGGGTTAAGCAGTTTTGGCAAGATTACCATGTAGGTCAGGGGTTAACCAACAACAGTCTGTGGACCATATATGTACCACTTTTGTGATTTAGTAGTAGAGTTGAATAGCTGTGACAGACTGTCTCAGAGACAGAGACTGGCCCACAAAGCCTAAAATGCTGACTTGCTGGCCTTTACCAAACTAGTTTGCTGGCCTTGATGTAGGTGATTCCTCCTTGTTGCATCACATCAGGAAACACTGAATGTCAGTTTATGCCTTCATTGGTGATACAGATTTAAATCCTTTGGCTAAAGGTGCCATCCACCAGATTTTCCTGATGTAAAAGTGTCTGTCTAATTTTAAGTAGTCTATGGAGTGATCAACATTGAGACCATTTACATATCTTGTTTCTTATGGTTTTAGCATTTGTTGATGATCCTTATCTGAATCATTGGTGGTTGAAAAATTGTGATTTTTCTAATTCTATGATTATCTCTACATGTATTATCTGGCACTCTTCTGTAGAGAACCCGTCCCTTGAAGCCTCTCTTTTTTTGAAAGGAATACAATAATGTGGCTGCAGCACAGTCATAACGTATTATTGCCTTATCACGTGAGGCAGTTCCTTCAACATACTGTTAAGGCAATGCTTTCTTGTTTTTACTACTCTACTACAGGATGTACTGCAGATTCTTTAATTTAAGTACTTTATAATTTTAATACACAAAATAATACTTGGCCTGGCGTGGTGGCTCACACCGCAATCCCAGCACTTTGGGAAGCCAAAGCGGGAGGACCGCTTGAACGCAGGAGTTCGAGACCAGTCTGAGCAACATAGCAAGACCCTCATCTGTACTAAAAATGTAAAAACATTGGCCTGGCCTGGTAGTGCATGCCTGTAGCCCAGCTACTTGGGAGGCTGAGATGGGAGGATTGCTTGAGCCTGGGAGGTCGAGGCTGCAGTGAGCCTTGATTGTGCCACCGCACTCCAGTCTGGGCAACAGAGAAAGACCCTGACTCAAACAAAACAAAACAAAACTATTTTTATCATCCCTGGCTATTAATCTTTGGAACGAGAGTGTAACAACAGAGCGGGTGTGCTAACCTAGGGATGGCAGGTGGTTTCTTCTAGGAAGGGAGTAACAGTGGGACTGGCAAAAGATAGAAAGGCTTTAGCTGTACCCAGATTGTTTTACTTAGTTAAAAAAAATAGTAAAGGATCTATAGTAATATGACTACATGTTAACATTTGTAAAATCTGGTTGGTGGGTTAAGTGAATTTTTTGTTCTACTCTGTGCTTTTCTATAATTTAGATTATTTTATAATTAAAGTAAAAAGCATATAGCTTAACCTTTGAATCTTACCATCATATCTGATAACGATACCTTTTCAGGTTTGAATGTTGGTGCATAGTTTTGATTATTAGGTGTTTGGTATTGTTTGTCCATATAGATTAGTCATTGGCTTAGTTTTGTTTTTTTTCCTTTAGGTGTTTATACTTTCTCAAAGGTCTTCTAATGTAGATCCAGCATCCAATAATAAGTTACAAATTGTACCACTTCTATTTTTAGAGCCTTTACTGTGAGGCAAAGAATTATTTTATTGCCTCTTGATATTTCAATGGTTTTCTAGACTTTATTGATTTTTGTATTGAAATGTGTGTTTTAACATTTCAGACTCCCCTGGGGCATTGTAATTTTCAGTAGTATATTTGTTAAGTTGCCTAAATTTTTCCACTGATTTTTTTTTTATGGAGACTTAATTGTATGAGAAAAGTTAGTGGTTACCTTCTCGTGACCTTCCTTTCTATTAATGAAATATTAAATTAGTTTTTGCAACATTCTGAAGTCTTAAGTTCAAAGGTGGGAAAACATAAAATGAAAGAAAAACGCAGTGCAAAGTGGGAAATAATTTTCAGAATATAATAGATACGTCATAAACTTTTGCTTTCAGCCAAGATGGAGTGGGACCAGGGGACCAGGCTTGCTCTTCTACATTAAACAACTAAAAAAACTATGTATAATATATAAAACAATCATTTCCCTGGGATTGGGGAAACAGACATGGTGACCCCTATGATTGTGCCACTTTCCAGGCCACAGGGCGGGGAGAGGGAATTCAGGCAAAGCTGGTGGGTTCCATGAGTTTAGGAGTCAGAGCTGGCAGTCTGGAGTGGACCCTGGAGAGTTCACAGGGCAGGGTACAGGGATATAGAGAGCTGCACAGAGAGATGGGGAGCTCTGAAGATTTGCAGAGGATCTTTGAAGATATGCAGAGTGTGAGTCTTCAGTTGTGTATGGATCAGTGCAAGCAAGTAAAGAAACCACTGGAAGCCTGGGAAAGAACCACCTAAAACTAGTAGAATGAGAAATGCTCGGAGCTCCTACAGGGCTGGGAATAGTTTTTATTCCACCTGTTGGAGTGGAAACCTTGTTATTCACAGGTTATCGGGCAGAGTATCCAGAAGGGTGTTGCTGCAGTAGTAGAGCAAAATTAGCTGTAGACTGAATTCTGCCCTGGTCCCACTTAACAAAGTTCAGAAGCACAACTCGAAAGGATCAAATTGTTTCCAAGTAATTTAACTGTGTTGCAGAAGAAAGCTCAAGAAAGCTTACAGGAATACAGAAATATCCAGCACCCAACAAGATAAAATTTACAGTGTCTAGCATCAAATCAGAACTTAACAGGCATGCAAAGAAGCAAAAAAGTATGACCCATAATGAGCAGAAAAAAAAATCAGTCTATTGAAACCAACCCGGAAATATTGCAGGTGATAAAATTAGTAAACAAAGATGATGGAGATAATTATGACTATATTGCAAAATGTTCGAGAAGCTAGAGGAAAGATTGAGCATGTTAGGAATGGAAGATATTTAAAAATACCTGAATTGAAAATAGTGTCTGAGATGGGTATACACTGGACAGGATTAGCCTGCAGATTAGATGCTGCGGAGAAAAAATTAGTCAACTTGAAAACATAGCAACAAAACCATCTAAAATGAAACACAGGAAAAGACTGGAAAAAATAAAGCAGTGGGGTGGTATGGGACAACTTCTAGTAGCCAAATATACATGTAATTGGAGATAGTGAAGGAGAGAGGGACGGGGGACAGAAGATATATTTGAAGAAATAATGATTGAAAATTTTACAAATATGATGAAAACTAGAGACTCACATTTCCCAGCAGTTCAACAAATCCCAAGCAAAAGAAACATGAAGAAAACCACACCAAGGCATACCATAATCTAACTGCTTAACTGGTGGTAAAGAAAAAAAATCTTAAAAACAGCAAGAGAAAAAAGAACACATTACATAAAAAGGAACAAAGATGAAATTGACAGCCAACTTCTCATCAGAATCAGTGCGTGCCAGAAAGAAGAGACTGGATTAACTTTTTTTTTTTTTTTTTTTTTGAGACGGAGAGTGCAGTGGCACGATCTTGGCTCACTGCAACCTCTGCCTCCCAGGTTCAAGCGATTCTCCTGCCTCAGCCTCCCAAGTAGCTGGGACTACAGGCATGTGCCACCACGCCCAGCTAATTTTTTTTCGTATTTTTAGTAGAGATGGGGTTTCACCATGCTGGCCAGGCTGGTCTCGAAATCCTGACCTCAAGTGGTCTGCCCGCCTCAGCCTCCCAAAGTGCTGAGATTACAGATGTGAGCCACTGCGTCTGGCCTGGAGTAACTTCTTTAAAGCAGTTAAGGAATGAAGCCAACATGAAGATGTTTTCAGACATACCAAAGCTGAAAGAGTTCATCACCTGGAGATCTGCACTGTAAGAAATGTTGGAAGACCTTCTTCAGGCATAAGGAAAATGATACCAGATATAAATCTGGATGCACACAGAGAAATAGTACTGGAAATGGTAAATATAATAAATATAAAATATTTTTTCTTATTTTGAAAATAAATTAAAAAATATTTGACCATTTAGAGAAACACAACAACAACATATTGTGGGTTTTGTGGGAAATTTATGACAGCAGTAGCACAAAGGCCAGCAGAGGAGAAATGGAAGAATCTTTTGCTATTACAAAGTGTAATAGTATCATTTGGAGGTAGACCGATAAAGATGTTTACTGTAAACCTCAAAGCAACTCCTGCCTCCCAACCCCACAATCTAAGGGTTACAGCTAATGAGCTAACAAAAGAGATAAAATGGAATCATAAAATATTGTCAAATAGACAATCCAAAAGAAGACAGAAAAGAGGAAATAGAGAACAAATTTAAAAGAATAGCAAACTTTAACCATATCAATAATCACATTGAAAGTAAATGGTCTAAATACCCAATTAAAAGACAGACATATAATAGGAAGTCCCAATTATATGTTACCTACAAGAAATGTACTTTAAAGATAAAAATCAAGTAAGAATAGAAGGATGAGAAAGTTATACCATGCTGATATGAATCCAAAGAAAAGTGGAGGGACTGTATTAGTATCAGATGAAGTAGATTTTAGAGCAAAATATTACTAGGGATAAAACTATCACTTCATAAGGATAAAGGCATCAACTGAGAGGACATAACGATGCACCTAACAACAGAATTTCAAAATAAATGAAGTAAAAACTCATAGAACTGCAGGAAGAAATAGAGGAATGGAACAAATAGAAAATCAGTAAGGATCAAGAGAACTTAAAAACACTAGCAACCCAATCAACTGAATTGACATCTATAGAATCTTGCTTCCAACAATAGTGGAATTTACACATTTCCTTCAAGTGCACATGGAGCGTTTATGAATAGTCCAGATTTCATGTTATAAAACAAGTCTTAATCGATTTTAAAGGATTCAAATTAGACAGTGTCTATTTTCTGGCCATAATGGAATTAGATTAGAAATCAATAACAGAAAGATCTCTGGAAAAATCTCCAAATATTTGGAAACCAAATAACACACTTCTAAATAGCCTAAGGGTCAAAGCAGAGATCAAAAGGGAAGGTATTTTGAACTGAGTGGAAATGAATATACAACGTTTCAAATTTTGTGGATGCATGTAAAATAGTACTTAAAAGAAAGTCTATAGTACTAAAACACCTAAATATTAAAAAAGGTTTCAAATCAATGATTTCAGTCTTTATGTTAAGAAACTAGAAACAGAAAAGCAAATGAAACCTAAAATAATCAGAATAAAAGAAATAATAATGATCACAGCAGAAAATAGAAAAACCATAGAGAAAATCCATAACAGTCAAAGTTGATTCTTGGAGATCAATAAAATTGAGTAAACTCTAGCCAGACTGATCAGGAAATAGAGAAGATACAAGTTACCAGTATCAGGAGTGACAGTTGTCATGTCACTACAGACTTTCTACAGATATTAAAAGAATAATAAAGGAATATTCTTAACAATTTAATGCTAATAAATACAGTATCCTAGATAAAGAGGACAAATTGCTTCAAAGACCCAAACTATCAAAGCTCACTAAAAAAGAAACAGCATGAACAACTCTGTATTTTAAAAGGAATTATGGTTAAAAAATACTTCCACAAAGAAAACTCCAGGCCCAGATGGTTTCACTGGTACATTCTACCATATTTTTAAGAAAGAAATAATCTCAGTTCTACAGAGATTCTTCCAGAAGAAGGATGGGAGCCAGGCACGATAGTTCTTGCCTATAATCCCAGCTATGTGGGAGGCTGAGGCAGGAGGTTCTCTTGAGGCCAGAAGTTTGAGAACAACCCAAGCAACATAGCGAGATACTGTCTCTTAAGAAAAAAAAAAGGAGGGGGGCAGAATATTTTTCACCTCATTCTCTGAGGTCATCCTTACCCTGATACCAAACCAGAAAAAGTTGTTGAAAGAAAATAAAGCTACCAGCCAATATCCATCATGAATGGAGATGTAAAAATTCTTGCCCAAACTTTAGTAAATCAAATCCAACAATATTTAAAAAGGATAATACATTATGACTCTGTTAGTCTGTTTGCATTGCTATAAAGGAATACCTGAAGCTGGGTAATTTATAAAGAAAAGAGATTTATTTGACTCTCGGTTCTGTAAGCCATACCCAAAGCTTAGTGCTGGCATGTGCTTCTGGTGAGGGCCTCAAGAAGCTTACTACCATGGTGGAAGGCAAAGGGAAGTCAGCATGCCACATAGCATGCCATATGAGAGAGGCAGCAAGAGAGAGAGAGAGGGAGAAGATATCAGGCTCTTTTTAAACAGCCGGATCTCACGTGAACTAATAGAGGAGGAACGCACCCATTATAGCATGGAGAGCACCAACCCATTTGTGAGGGATCTACCCCCATGACCCAAACACCTCTCACTAGGCTCATCGCCAACATTGGAGGTTACACGTCAACATGAGATCTGGAGGGGACAAAACATCCAAACTATATCAATGACCATGTAGGGTTTATCCTAAGAATGCGATGCTGGTTCCACCAAAAAAAAATCCATGTAATTCATCATATTAATAGTAAAGAAAAGAAAACTATAAGATTATTTTAATTGAAGACAGAATCCAAAATCCATTCCTGCTAAAAACTCTTTTCAAGCTAGGAATAAAAAGGAACTTCCTTTACCTGATGAAGAATATTTATGAAAAACTGTTGCCTAACATCATACTTAATGGTGAAAGACTGAGTGCTTTCCTCCTAAAATAAGGAAGCAGGGACATCTGTTCATCATCACTGCTATTCAACATTGTACTGGAGTTCTAGCCAGTTCATTAAGGCAAGAAAATGAAGTAACACGCAACCCTGTTTGAAAGGAGGACGTGAAACTGTCATTATTCACAGGCAATATGATTATCTATGCAGAAAATCCTATGAAATCTATACAAATGCTACCAGAACTTACAAACGGAGCTTAGCAAGGTTATAAGATATTAAGATATAAGATCAGTGTACAAGAATTAATTGTATTTCTAGTTACAAGCAATATACAGTGGGAAACTGAAAAAAAATGATAAAACATCAAAAAACCTGAAATACTTAGGATACGTTTGGTAGAAGTGTATGACTTTTACTCTAAAAACTTTAAATATCACTGAGAGAAATTTAAAGAGACTTAAGTAAATGGAGAGGTATACTGTGTTCATGGATCAGAAAACTCAAAACTGTTAAGATGTCGTGTGTCCTCAAACTGTGGTATTGATTCCAGTTCCAATCAAAATTTTAGCAGGCTTTTTTTTTCCTTTCAGATAATACCAAACTTATTCTAAAATTTGTAAGGAAAGGCAAAAGACCTAAAATCGTCATAACTCACAAAAAGAAGGAAAAAAGTTGAAGAAATTACACTACCTGATTTCATGACTTACTGCTATAAAACTATAGTAATCAGTACTGCATATGTGATACTGGTGTGTAGATAAACATATACGTTAACGGAAGCGGAGTCCAGAGACAGACACACAGATGTGTTAAATTGATTTTTGCTCAAGGTATTTTTGAGGAGAGTGTAATTTTCCCAAACAAGGTATTAGGACAATTGGATAGCCATATGCAAATAAATGAACCTCAATGCTTACCTCCTACCATATACAAAAATAACTCAAAATTGGCCAAGAACTAAATGTAAAAGGTAAAACTATAAAACATCTAGAAGAAAACAGCAACAAACCTTAGAGACTTTGATTTTGGTAAAAGTTTCTTAAATACAGCACAATAAGCATAAACTATAAAAGAAAAAATCAATTGGGCTTTAGCAAAATTAAAAACTTTTCCTTTTCAAAATACACTAAAAAAATGAAAAACCAAACCACAGATGTGGAGAAGATATTTGTAAAACATACATCCAACAAGGAACTATTAGGAACTATTATCTAGAATAATAAGAATTAAAACCAAAACCTCTTATAACTCAATAATAAGACACACAACACAATTAAAAGTGGGCAAAATATTTGAATGGACACTTCACTAAAGAAGACGTATGTATGGCAGATAAGCACATTAATTAATACTCATCATTAGTCTTTAGTGAAATGGAAATTAAAACCACAATGAGATTACACAACACATCCATAAGAATGACTGAAATTAAAAGGAGTAACCATAGGAAGTTTTGGCTAGGATGTGGAAGAATTGGAACTCTCATATACCACTAGTGGGAGTATGAAAAGGAACAACCACTCTGGAAGATGATTTATCATTTCTTTCCTTTTTTTGGAGACAGTGTTGCTCTGTCTCCCCTAGGCTAGAGTGCAGTGGTGCAACCATAGCTCACTGCAGCCTTAACTCGTGGGTCAAGTGATTCTCCTGCTTCAGCCTCCTGAGTAGCTGAGACTACTACAGACATCATCATGTCTTTTTTTTTTTTTTTTTGAGACAGTCTCGCTCTGTCGCCCAGGCTGGAGTACAATGGCAAGATCTCGGCTCACCGCAACCGCTGCCTCCTGGGTTCAAGCGATTCTCATGTCTCAGCCTCCTGAGTAGCTGGGAATACAGGCACCCGCCACCACGCCTGGCTAATTTTTGTATTTTTAGTAGAGATGGGGTTTCACTATGTTGGTCAGGCTGGTCTCGAACTCTTGACCTCAGTTGGCCCAACCGCCTCGGCCTCCCAAAGTGCTGGGATTGCAGGTGTGTCTTTTTTTAATTTTTATTTTTGTAGAGACAGGGTCTCGCTATGTTGTCCAGGCTGGTTTTGAACTCCCGGACTTAAGCGATCCTCCTGCCTTGAACTCCCAAAGTGCTGGGATTCCAGGTGTGAGCCCCTGCACTCGGCCACCAATTTCTTAGAAAGCTAAACATATACCTATTGTATGATCCAGCCATTCCACTTCTAGGTGGAATGACAGTATGTGCCTGTGAGAATGAAAGTAATTTCCTCCATGTGAATGTTCCCAGCTTTATTTGTAATAGCGCAAGATTAAAAATGACCTTTAGCATAAAGAACATGTATGTTTTTTTCCAGTTCCTTTGCAGGCATCTTTATGTGTATTTTGGTTAAAGCTCTCATCTCACTGGAGTGTGTCTAATGTCTAATCTGTCTTTCTGCCACTGTGGAAGGTAACTGCTTTAGTTCCCACCCTTCTCAGTGCTGCAGGAGGGGATTCGAGAGGGCAGGGTTCTGGTCCCAGCTCTTGACACCTTGGGCTGACCAGGCACTTCTTGAGACCTCAGTGTTCTCCACTGGCAACTGTAGGCATTAAATTATATGTATTCTTTCATGAATATTTTGAGCACATGCTGTGTACCAGGCACTGTTTTAGGTTCTGACAACACAATGAAGAAAACAGGCTGTGGTCCCTGCCCTCATGGAAGCAGTTTGTGATAATTTGTTATGGGCCGGACATGGTCCTAGGTTTTGAGAGGACAGCCCACGTTTTCATCCCGAGGAATTTATAAATTCATAGGAAATAGTGACAAAAATAAGTTAAAAGACAAAACTATAATTGTAAAACCTGTTATGAAGGAAACAATATCAGAGAAGACCCTCGCTTTAGAAGGGTTGTCAGAGGAGATGGCACTTCAGTGAAGATGTAAAGGCAGGAAGAGAATAGGTGCTCGCTGTGTCCTGGTCGTTGTCTCTTCTCTCAGAAGTCTGGATTGAACATAAGACTGATTTGATTTCTTCAGTCGTAGACATCTCTAAATGATAATAGCTTCATGGGGCCATCTGTTCTTCACCTCACGGCTTTCTTCAGGGAGTTTCATTGTCTAATTCAGGAAATATAAATGTCAATACATTAAATGGAATTAATTCTCCTTTCTGATGTTTAATGAATACTTCTTTGGCCCATAATTCACAAATGATGGAGACACAAGAAGAATAAAATGAAGTACATATGCTCTGGTAAGCCTAAGCCAGAGGTTTCAAATTGGTATCTGGCAGGCAAATCCTGCCTCCAGAGAGGTTTCTTTTGGCCTATAGTGTTTTAAAAGTCAAGAAATTTCACCTAAAACCCTAGACTTGTAGCGTTGCCATTTAAATCTTTAGGTGTGGCCACTCCAGGCTCATGTTCCTACAGCACTGTGATCAGTCAGCACTGACTGGCAGAGCCCCCTTTGATGGGCACATGCTCTCAGATCTCACTGCCCCTCCTTGTTTGACCTGCTTCACTTACCTGTTGTCACCTGTCTGGCCTCTGGGTGAATTTGAGTACGAATCATCTCAGGGGTTTTTTTGTTTTGTTTTGTTTTGTGTTTAAATATCTCTGCCTGGGACCAGCCTACCGTGAGTCAGATCCACTCGTGCCAGGCTGGGTGATCCTGACGTGCAGCCGGGGTGAGGACCACACTCCTAGGACCATAGCACTGGCTGGAAACGTACTTTTGTTACAGCATTCACCACTGGAGCACACGCTGTCATGAGTGGGCAGCTCCTCTTTTACTCTGTTCCTGGAATACCTGGTAGTAGGTGCTTTAAATGCTTGTAACATAAATGAATAAATTATATTTTAATTTGATACATATTTGATCTTGAAAAAGCATTAAAAAAAAAAACAACCCACATTTCCTGACCAGGTGTAGTGGCTCATGCCTGTAATCCCAGCACTTTGGGGGCGAGGTGAGAGGATTGCTTGAGCCCAGGAATTTTAGATCAGCCTGGGCAACCTAGTGAAACCTGTCTATTAAAAAAAAAAAAAAATGCCGGGACTATGGGCATGGTGCTGAGCGCCTGTAGTCCCAGCTACTTGGGAGGCTGAGGTGGGAGGATTGCTTGAGCCCAGGAGGTCAAGGCTACTGTGAGCATAATCACACCCCTGCACTCTAGCCTGGGCAACAGAGCAAGACCCTGTCTCAAAAAACCTTCACGTTTCCTAATTTAGACACGTGGATATTTTTTGTTTGTTTTACTTTTCTTTAGTAGGTAACACATTCATGTGGTTTTAAGATCAACATGTAGAAAGGAATATAGTGAAAAGTCTCCTTTACCCTTCTGGTCTCTGTCTGACCAGTGCAGCACCCCCCTGCCCTCCCTACCCCCCACTCAGCAAGTACAAGCAAATCCCACCATAAATTCTCATTTTACCCCCTTTTTACTCAAAAGGTAGCTTCCTAAAAATAATGTTCTCTCATATCTCTTTAGCCTTGATGTAACTTGAAGATCTTATCATGTTAGTAGAGAGCTTTCTTCTTTTTCTTTTAACAGTTGAAAAGTATTTTTCATTGTTTGGGCATATTATGATTTACTTAACGAGTACCTAATTGAAGGACATTTGGACTTTTCCTAACATTTGCTGCTGTGAGCAATGCTGCAGTTAATACCCTTCTATGAATGTCATTTTACACACACTCATGTGTGTAGTATAGTTCTATGATAATAAATTTCCAGCTGGGCATAGTAGCTCATGCCTGTAATCCCAGCACTTTGGGAGGCCAAGGTGGGCAGATTGCTTAAGTTCAGGAGTTTGAGACCAGCCTGGGCAACATGACAAAACCCCATCTCCACAAAAAAATACAAAAAATCGCTGGGTGTGGTGGCATGCACCTGTAATCCCAGCTACTTGGGGGGTTGATGCAGGGGGATCACTTGAGTCTGGGAGGTCGAGGCTGCAGTGAGCCATGTTTGTTCCACTACACTCCAGTCTGGGCAGCAAAATGAGACCCTGTGTCAATCAGTTAATCAATAAATTCGTTCATTCACTCATTGATTCTGAAGTGGAATGGCTAGGTCAAGGAGTATGTGCATATGTAATTTTGAGATATATATATATACTCACACATATATATATATACATTTCTCTGTTAGGTGTTGTACCAGCAGATCTTATTAATTAAAATTAGTACTGGCATTTGGAATATGTTTTTAAAAGAATATTTACTGTGTTTTGTTGTCTTTGCAGAGTTAGAGGAGTTATTTTGTTGGTTATATGAATTTTGGTAGAGTAATAAGATTGTTCTAGATCATTGGTTTCCACTAATGGCCAAAGACCCATAAGGGGCTCTCAGATTCATATGCTAAACAAACATCAGCTATATATATATATATATATATATATATATATATATATATATATATATGTCTCACACAAGCATATTAGTATATATTTTAACTATACATAGATACTGTTGTCTAATGAAATTAAACATTCTTTTAATAGTGTTACTGAAGTCTTAGTTCAGGTAGTAACAACTCAACATCTTGTCAATAGCTCTAATATTTTAGATGGTGATATGCTTTGGCCGTATCCATACCCCAATCTCATCTTGCATTGTAGCTCCCATAATCCCCACCTGTCAGGGGAGGGACCTGGTGGGAGATAATTGAATCATGGGGGTGGGTTTTTCCCATGCTGTTCTTATGGTAGTGAATAAGTGTCGTGAGATCTGATGGTTTTATAAAGGGCAGTTCCCATGCACAGACCCTCTTGCCTGGCGCCATGTTAGACGTGCCTTTGCTCCTCTTTCACCTCCTGCCATGATTGTGAGGCCTCCCCAGTCCATTAAACATTTTTTTAAATAGATTACCTAGTCTTGGGTATTTCTTTATAGCGGTATGAAAATGGACTAATATAGATGGCCCTTGGATTTCGGTGATGTATTCATTCTGTGTTCTATCAGGTTTTTCAAGGTAACTTAGTCTGTAGATAGAAAAGAATAGAACCAAAAGACTGTGCATATTCTATGAGTGTCTATTTGCTTATTGTGTAAAAAAAATAATCTTTCTCTTGTAGATGTCCCTTTAAGGACCAGCCTGCCACCACCATTCAGAAATTATAAATATGGTAACCATTTTTTTATTCTTTTAAAATATATATAAATACAATTTTGCATTAGTTTGTCACAAACTTAAATTTGGTTTTCAAAAATGACTATCTGTAAATAAAAACCAATTTGGAAGTTTATTTAGAAATACAGGAATGCTAGTATATTGCTCAAATGAATTGTAATAGTAAGGAAGTGGTGTATTTGCAAAGAATAGCATGTTTGCCAAAACTATGTTTAAAATGAGTTTCTCTGCCAGGTAATTAGAAAAGGAAAAATGATTGAAGACTAAGAATTAAAAGAAGGGATTTAACATTTTAAATGCCAATAATTTGAGCATGTTATATAGTAGTTTTATGTGTTACAATTGATGATTTAAAAATGGAGTAATAAGGTAAGAAGCTAGATGTCATTCATTATTTGTTATAAAGAGGGCACAGTTATTAACCTTCAGCAGAGTGACACTCACCAAACTTTGAATTTGAGACTTCATTTGAAAGGTATGATGCACCTAATAAATATTTCTGTTAATTGGTGCAGACATTTTAAAGTATAAATTTTTTATTACCTTAGATTTTTTTTTGGAGTGGCTTTTCATTCTGTTCTCATTTGATAGAACAACTTATGACCTAAAATCCTTTGAAATCACAATCTTCGCCGTGTGTATGCATTTTAATATCCAGAAACTAATTGTGAGGTTATAAGGGGTAGTGAAGCAGAAGTTGAAGGCACTGAGTGGAAAGTACTTTGATTTATTGGGCTTAAAGAATTTACATACTCAATATTGAATAAGATAAAGGAATAGAAAGGATGATTAAGGTAAATATGAAACTTCTCAATTGTGGCTTTCAAGGCTTTCAAAGTATAATGTCTTGAAATATAGCCTTAAACTTGAATCAACTTACAGATGCCATTTTAAATTAGAATAGTTACATATGGTTTCCTTTTTTCATGGTGTGTGTGTGTGTGTGTGTGTGTGTGTGTATCTATCTATATGTCTATGTGCAAAGCTGTGTTCCATGTAAGTTCTTTTGAAAGAAATTTTAGATAATGAAAGCGTTAGAATATCCAAGTTGCTAAGCATTATTGTGGTAGATAATGTACCTTTTAGACTATTCTATCTTATTAACATCCTTCTGCCCTAGTATTTCTATACTATTCAGATGAATTGGCAGAAAAAATGAATACATTTATTTGTGAAGAAATTATAGAACCACTCGAGTTTTGATAGGCTTCAAGTGGCTTTGTCTGAACTTGGCTGTTTAACAATCTTCTGCTTTCTGTTGAACAAGAAAGGCTGCAGTGTTATTTTCACCTGTCATTGTCATCCGGGACTGCCACCTCACGGTCTGCGGGACAGGGCACTTTGTTAGGTATTCGGGAGTGGAAAGAGTGTGGAGTCAGATTTCAGTTTTGCCAGTCACTGTCTCCCTACCCTTTGGCAAAGGGCTGGTTCTCTCTGCCACCAAGAGCCTGAGATATCTCAGAGCCCTCCTCCCATTTAATTGGCATCCACATCTATTATTGATTTACCACGCATGCTACTTATCTTAAATCCCTATCGCCTAGACATGACGCATGAGGGCACACAAGAATGTAGTTGTTGTACAGTGTGGGCTGCTCATCCCTCTCTGTTTCATAAAGCTGTGTGTGATGCTCCACAAATACATGATGATATTTTTATGAGGTTGCTTTCCTCAAGGAATTTGTATTAAGAAAACAATGCCCACAGGTGTTGTTTGTGATAATTATGAGGATTATTTGAAAGAAGCAAGAACAAGGGAAGCAGCTTATTCAACACAGAAAGGGACAGTAATACATCTCTCTGCTGGTTTGTCATTTCTCCTTTCTTACCCACTCCTCAGGTCACACCCCTTTCTGTTGGAGAGAAAAATCTGGCAAAAACTTCTCTTCAAAACATTTCTTTTTCTGCTAAAATATGTAGCCGTTTAATTGTGTGTTTGCCAAACCTATTAGAGCAGCAGGATTTCTAGTTTAAAGACTCATTAGCAAAATATATAGAACAGGATTAATATTTAGTAAGGTCAGACTATAGTTTTGCAGGTTGATTGCAACAGACTTTGAGCTCCTGTTATTTTAAAAATACTATTGGCTTCTCTCACTTGTCTCAAATAATAAACATATCTATAGTAAGAAAAAGGACATGATAGGTAATTTGGAATACTAGATAAGCTGAAAGTCAACTTTGTTTATTTTCTTACACACATTTTAAGCTTATTTTTAGCAATTATGGTTTATTTACATCCCTAATATGCATATTTTACTTAGGTTAGATTTATTTTTATTTCTTAGGAATACAGAGTTACTGAGGATTATGTTGACCTTGTATAAAAAATTACAAGGCCAGGTGCAGTGGCTCATGCCTGTAATCCCAGCACTTTGGAAGCTGAGGAGGGCAGATCACCTGAGGTCAGGAGTTCGAGACCTAGCCAACATGGTGAAACCCTGTCTTTACTAAAAATACAAAAATTAGCCAGGTGTGGTGGTGGGCGCCTGTAATCCCAGCTGCTCGGGAGGCTGAGGCAGGAGAATTGCTTGAACTTGGGAGGTGGAGCTTGTAGTGAGCTGAGATCATGCCACTGTACTGCAGCCAAGGTGACAGAGCAAGACTCCATCTCAAAAAAAAAAAAAATTGCAATAGATAACTGAAAGTTGACTATTTAAAATAATGGGCAAATTCAGAGTGCTAGTTCTTATCTAGATAGCCACCTTATTGTGTATTATGAGAACATAGTTAAATAAGGTCTGTTTTAAAAACAGATCCTTTCATTTCCTGTCACTGTTGGAATTCCTTGTTACAACGTGATTGATAGGAATGAGTTTTAGTTTAAGTTTGGGAGTTTATTCAATAATACACTGTAATCATAATGCATTCATTAAATGTTTAAATAAAAACGAGTGAAGAATCGGAAACTTTCTGAATTTCAACCTGTTGAATGGCTGCGTAGATTATGTAATTAAGGGCTGATTGTTGCTGAGTTCGAATTTTACCCAAGTGTGGAGAAATTACTTACTGGAAGTGCACAGTGTAGCCTGACTTCAAGATAAACAAATTAAGGAGTGAAGTTGGGTTTGAATAGAGCAGATTAAATGGTGTGAGCCTGTGCAGTATTTGCAAACCAAGAGACAGATAGTGATATTCCTGGGGCATTAGCAGCCTTGCTCAGATTCCCGGTGGTCCTAGATACAGTGTTTGAATTCTGAGAGTGGCAACACCTGTATCATCATTTGCTCTCTTGTCATTATATCTCATCTGAATAGATTTTTTTGAACTGCATTTGCTAATGTCTATTTTAAGACTTTTTTTTTTACATTATTTGCTAATCCTGTTCTGTAGTGACTCCAAAAAAACAAGGTACAGTAATCTGGTTTGCTTGTCTTCCATTCTAAGAAAAAATGTGCTGAGTTGACAAAAAGTTCTGACACACACTGCTGTGTGTCAAAGACCAAGGCTTTAAAAGATAAAGATCTTTTACTTCAGTTTTAATGATCTACAGAAGTAATTTTTCTTTTACTGTATAGTATATTTCTAAATGAGTCTGGTTATAAAACAAGGACTTACATTTCTCAATTTCGTAGCCACCCTCCACCCATTTTAATAATTTGAAAAGAAGTTTAGAATAAACTGTGTAAAAAGATAACTTGCTTTTTTCTTTCAGATACACTAAAGATTATTCATCAAGCACATAAATCAAAGGTATGTTCCACAGGTACAGTATCTGGCACATAGCAAGTAATCAATGTTGGTTGAATTTGTGAATAAGTGAATGAATACATGTACATCTAAAATATTTCCCATTATAATAGCGCTTTTTATTTTGTAGGTACCCTTTTTACTGCCTTAGCTTTTTCATTGAAGAAAAATAAGCTATTTCCCTGTTAGTGGTAGATCCTTTTTAAAAAAGTGTTAATTAAAAAAAGTATACCATATTTTGTTTATCAAGCACATGTTTAACATAAAATAAGCACAAAACTTGGAAAAGTAAATTCAATTTACAGATAAAAGAAACTGCTTATTATCTGGCAATCCAGTGTCTTTGATTTTCTTAATTCTGTACCAGAACAAAAGGGCCAGATGCAGACACAAATAATTCACTTGTTCTAATTTGATTCTTGCTGTGTATAAGAGAAGGCACAGAACTGTGGCTCTGGGAACACACCTTTTAGCTCCACCAAGACCACGGCCTGCAATCCTGAAGTTGTCTTACCTTTCCCAAAGAGAGCTGTTTATTTATGGGTTTGTTGTGTGTTTATATTTCTGTTTTTTTACTTTTTTAGAGTAACGTTTTTATGAAGCCACAATCAAAGATTTGTTTATCATACAGACAGAACAGAGTGATCTTTTTTTCTTTAATCTCTGGCCTTCTATAGAGTCCTCATTAAAGCAGTAATCTTCCTGTATTATATAAACTACTCAAGAACAAGATATTATTTGTCATATCCCAATACCTAGCACAATGCCTGGCTCATAGGAGTTTTTCCATAACAATTTTTGAATGAAGTATTTATTAATTCATTTTATTTCATTGTCTTCTGTAGTCGTAGATGTACTCCATACACTCAATCACCTTTCAGATAAATGTGTATCACAGATCACAAGAAAATGGCATGAGGGTATGTCTGTTGACCATTGATTAGTAACTGTGTTTTAAAATTTATGTTATTTAAAAAATTTTTTTGTGGCTTAAAACAACACACATTTATTCTCCTACAATTCTGGAGGTCAGAAGTCCAAAATCAGTTTCACTGAGCAAAAGTCAAGGGTTTAGTAGGCTTGGTTCCTTCTAGTAACTTTATTTTTTATACCAAGGATCGTATATGCCAGTTTTACAATATCCATTGTGAAATGCCTCAAAATGTCATGCTCACACGTGTCTGGGGCTGTGGTATGGAATCTGCCCTTTTGATTGGCACTAGAATGTGTGGCCACCATATTTGGACTTCCTCCAATTTCTCTCCTCTGGGACAGGAATGTTTTCAACCTCATTCCTAAAATGTAGAGAATAGGTAATGTTCTGTATTTTTATGTATTATATACATCTAAAATACAAATACAAATATAAAATAAAGTTAAAATAAAACAATACGCTCTTCAAAAAGGTTGTAAAGCAAAGTGAGTCCCCATTCTCCATTCATCGCTGCATGTTCTACATCATTTGGCTTTTCATATGCTCATGTTTCCAAAAAGGAGTAAGTAGTAAATTATTCCTTTATCTTAGTGGAGACATAGTTCATCATGTTCAAATTATCAGTGTTATAACATTTAAAAAATCTGGAAATTATCCTGTCATCGGAAGACAAAACAATCTTAGAATTGTTACTTATATTTAAGACATATGTTTCACACTGGCAGGTTCTCGTTATAAAATTAGGGCTTGTTTTTCCAGCTGAACAATGTATTTGTTTAAGGGAGGACTCCCAAAACAATTAAGTCACTCAGAGTGCTTCTGGAATCTGGCTTTATAAACTTTCATCCAAATCATAACAATGCTAGTTAAGATGCCCTGGGGATGGTTCTGCAAGTTTCTGCTTCAACTTTTCTAAGGGAAGAGTTCAATATATTTTCACAGATACGGTTTTGAAACTTCAGAGAAACTTCATCCACATGTCCTCATTTGTGCCTTATCCAGTTCACAGTCATTTTTCTCATTTCCAAGTTATTGTTCTCCTTTCATTTTCTATTTCCCATCTGCGGGGCCTGTGGCATTGCTGGCTTGGCCTGTTAGTGTTCCAGCTCAGCTGTAATTTTAATCTCCTTCGTCAGCTGAAAGGAGAGACTTCTAAATAATTCCTTTGTCTTAATGAACTCATTCATAAAAGGCATTTTCCCCATTTCCCTAATTTTCTGGGCTTAGAGACTTTCCTAATTGCAGTTACTACGTATCCTCAGAAATTTCTTCCCATTCCCACAATAAAAAGACTGACTGGATACCTTCCCACCCGAGCCTCCTCTGTGTGTGTGTGTGTGTGTGTGTATGTGTGTGTGTATTATGGATGGTAATCAGTGGTGTGTTTATAAAGTCGGAATACTTTCTATTAAAAAGATTGAAATAAAAACTTTAATTTCCATTTTATGTGTGGAAGTCATATCCTGGAACAAACTTTATAAGAAATGTGCAAGGTCTTTAAACAGAAAACTTAAAATGCTGCTGTCCTTCCTCACCCCTCATCACACACACACTTGAAAATACGAATCTAAACTCTGCGATTAATTTTTCAGACCCATTAAAGTGAACTCCTCTCAAGATCTGTGCGTTTTATTGTGTGAAACTGTACTTCAACTTAACAACAAAACAAAACCTGCTATGAGAGTTCCAAAATAAGACTTAAATAGAAATGCTTAGGATATTTTGAATAGGAAGATACAACAGCGTAAAATCAGTTCTCTCTTAATTTACATATTTAATGCTGCCCCAATAAAATACAATACTTGTGTTTATATGTAAACTAAATAAGCTGATTTTAAAATCAGTATGTAAAAAATAATAATAATCAGGAGAATTTTGAAAAAGAGAAATGAGAGTAATTAGCTCTAACATATAAGACATGTTATAAAACGATAATAATTAGAACAGTATGGCACTGTCACATGAACTGGTAGTTTAAGGGCACAGAATTAAAAGTTCCAAAATAGACCCCAATATTTCCAAATATGGAAATTGAATGTATAGTAAATATGGCATTTCAAGTTTGTAAAGAAAAGATGGAGGACTCAATAAATAGTATTTGAATAACTGTGTAAACATCTAAAAAACAGCTAAGTTGAATCCATGTATTTTTCTTTATGCCAAAATAAATACCCCTTGGATTAAAAAATTAAACCCATAGATGAGGATAGAGATGAAACAGATGGAACATGACTTGATAATTTGTTCAAGTTGGGTCCTGGGTACAGGGCAGGGGGTTTATTACACTATTCTGTATCTATCGTATATTTGAAGTTCTCCACGATGAAAAATTCAAAAAATGAAATTCTTAAAAATATTTGAAGAGAACAGGGAATTTAAAAAATCTTGGAGTGAAGAAGGGCTTTCTAAATATGACAGAAAACTGAGAAACGATATGAGATTGATACATTTTACTTCATTCACTAACTTATTTATTCCACGAAAATTCATTTAACACCTTCTATGTAAAAAAAAAAAAAACAAAAAAACACTGAGAAAAAGCAAGGAACAAATGAAAAGTGGGGGAAATTTTTCTAACTTACAGAAAAGGCCGAATTTCCTTAGCATGTGAAGATGCTCTAGACTCTACAACTCTATTGGAAAAATTAGCCTACAATTCCATTAAAAAATAGAAAATATTCAGAACTTTAAGCATAGTAAAATACAAATTAAGACTATACTTAATCCACACCTTTCAGATTGGCAAGGATCAGAAGGCTTTGCTAACATACTGTGTTGGGAGGCTGTGGGAAACAGGTCCTCTCAGTGGTCCCAGTCCTCTCTGGAGAACTAGATAGCTGGTGGATGGGGATTGGAAGGAGACTGACTTTTCACTTTCTATTCATATATGCTTGGAGAACTTTGTATAATGAGTAGATATTACTTATTGTTTTTTGTTTTTTTTTTTTTGAGACACAATCTCACTCTGTTGCTCAGGCTGGAGTGCAGTGGCATGAACACAGCTCACTGCAACCTCTACCTCCCAGGATCAAGATATCCTCCTGCTTCAGCCTCCTGAGTATCTGGTAGTATAGATGTGTGCCACCACACCCAGCTAATTAAATAAAACTTTTTTTTTTTTGTAGAGATCGGGTCTTGCTATCTTGCTCAGGCTGGTCTCAAACTCCTGGGCTCAAACAGTCCTCTTGCCTTGGCCTCCCAAAGTGCTGGGATTACAGACTGTATTACCTATTCTAAAATGATTTTTTGAGTAAAGTATTTTTTCTTTTAATCTGTATGCTCTGGAGTTTTAAGCCCCTGTGCTCTGCAGTGAATGAGGTCCATAAACCCTGCGCGGCTTGGGCTTCTGATTTGGCTGCTGAGAGGCCTTTCTGTTGACTCTCTGTCTCAGCTGTATTCTACAAATAGAATATGTTGCTAAACAGGTGTGTTCTGGTTGACAAGTGGTGCTGTGTGCCACTAGTGGTTATCTCTTTGTGCTATTTAGGGGCAGATAGCAACTTTTTTTTTTTTTTTTTGAATGGAGTCTTGCTCTGTCGCCCAGGCTAGAGTGCAGTGGTGCAATATCAGCTCACTGCAAGCTCCGCCTCCCAGGTTCATGCCATTCTCCTGCCTCGGCCTCCTGAGTAGCTGGGACTACAGGCACCTGCCACCGTGCCCGGCTAATTTTTTTGTATTTTTAATAGAGACGGGGTTTTACCATGTTAGCCAGGATGGTCTCGATCTCCTGACCTTGTGATCTGCCTGCCTCGGCCTGCCAAAGTGCTGGGATTACAGGCATGAGCCACCGCACCCAGTCAATAGCAAGTTTAAATTTTCACTTGTATTTATGAGTCTCACTGGATTTGTAAATGTCACTGGAGAGCACTCTCATTTACCCCCACCCCAAATCACATAGAGAAATATTCCAATTAATGTGACATGGAACCAGATGTTTTTTAGCTTGGGCAAGGTTTTTAGATATGTGGACTTCTGGCCGTTTGAAGTATACTTGTGGCCAGGTGTGGTGGCTCATGCCTGTAATACCAGTATTTTGGGAGGCCAAGGTCAGAGGATCACTTGACCTCAGGAGTTTGAGACGAGCCTGGGCAATATAGTGAGACCCTGTCTCTACTAAAAATAAAAAAAATTAGCCAGGCTTGGCGGCACATGTATGCAGTCCCAGCTACTCAGGAGGCTGGAGATGGGAGGATTGCTTGAGCCTTGGAGACTGAGGTTGTAGTGAGCCATAATCACGCCACTGCACTCCAGCCTAGGTGACAGAGTGAGACCCTGTCTCGAAAAACAAAACGAAAAAAGGAAGTATACTTGCTTCTCTCAGAAGTCGGACTGGCCAGAGCTGGAAGCTCAGCTCTGTCACTGACCAGGTGAGGATGGCAGAAGATGATGATGATGATGCAGCAAAAGAACAGTGACAGCTAAGAGAGAGTGCTCACCCTGCGGCCGGCACTGCTGAGGGTTTATATGCCCCATCCTGTCACCCTTACCACAGGTGATGAGGAAGGGGCCTCTCCTCCCCTTTTCTACCGATGGGGAAATCGAGTCCTAGAGAGGTTGTGTAGCTTGTTGAGAACACACAGCTGGGTGCTGGTGGAGTCTGGATTTGCATCCTGATCTGACTTCACGCCCATGCCACGGAACTGTCCCCACTGCTTTATGTGGTGCGTGAGCTCGGCAGGACCTCACTGTGCCTCTGTTCACTGCCCTCATTACGGCCAGGGCAGTGGAATCTACTTAGATTATTGCTGTGCTCAAAGTTACAACTCTGTGTCTTTGAGAAGTCTCACCAAACAAACCCATGTAAGTACTGATAAAATGCAGATTTTCTTTTTTTTTTTTAGACAAATGAACTTGTGCTGAGTTTGGAAGATGATGAAAGACTGCTGCTGAAAGAAGACAGCACTCTGAAAGCAGCTGGAATCGGTGAGGAAGGGGGCCTTGTGTTGCTGGAGGGGGAACTCTGCCGGCCTATCCTGAGGCCTGGCTGATGGTATTTGGATAACTCACTGGAAAGTAAATGCTGTCCTTGGTCCCCCTGACACTGCCCGGTAACTGTTCAGAGGAGGAGGATGAGAGTGATGTGCATTCCGATCTCTTGGCTGAGGACAGTAGGTGTCTGCTCTCCAAATATGCAGAATGCAAATGGCTGTTTTCAGAAGGTATGCTCAGAATTCTCCTGAGGGTCATTTTAAGTGACGGGTTGTTAGTACCACGTCTACTTACTCTTATCATTGTCACTTGAGCCGATGGTTGGAGAGAAATGGACATAGTAAGAACTAATGAGGAATAATGAAACGCATTGTTGGTATCACATGCAGTGTGGTTTTTGATAGTCTTCCGAATCACTCAGGGCCCACCAAGGCATGGAACTTAAAATAGGAACCTGGTGTGTGCAGCTGAAAAGTACCTGATTGGGCCTTCCAGCCTAGAGTGTGCATGTGGTTTTATTCTAAATAGATGTTATGTGACATGTTTTGTGACCATTAGATGTCACTGTTATTCTACGTATATGTACACCTAAAGCTGATCTGGCAGGAGAGGGAGTGGAGATTGTCGGGGAGGTCTGAGTGGTTAAAGGCAGTGTGCCCCTCACACACCTCTGCGGTTGGTGACAGATGCAGTGTCACAAGCCATGCTTCTTCTTAATTATTTATTAATTAATTTATTTTTTGAGACAGAGTCTCACTCTGTCGCCCAGGCTGGAGTGCAGTGGTGCAGTCTCGGCTCACTGCAACCTCCATCTCCCGGGTTCAAGCGATTCTCCTGCCTCAGCTTCCTGAGTAGGTGGGACCACAGGTGTGCACCACCACGCTTGGCTAATTTTTGTATTTTTTTAGTAGAGACAGGGTTTCACTATATTGGCCAGACTGGTCTCGAATTTCTAACCTCAGGCGATGTGCCTGCCTCGGCCTCACATTGTTCATAATTATTTATATGCACTTGTTAAGGAACACGGTTAGTGAGGTGCACATTGGGAGCCTGGATTTTTTTTTTTTTGACGAGTATTATTTTGAGTTACTTTAATCACGTGTATCAGGAATTTACTTCTGATTGATTCACGTGATGAGCATGAGTTCCTGACATAGATCTTCTGAGTTAAATAGGATCTTAAATACCATGTTGTGAAATCTTAGACTTGATTTCTGTGTTGATGTCTACAATATTTACTAGAATATTCTTGTCTTTCCATGTTATGAATATGTAAGGTTGTTATTTTGAAGAATGATTTTAAATTTGGCATTTGTTTCTTTAAATGCTATTATATTATTGTAGCAGGTGGCACCTTTGTGATTGGGGCATGTAGCACCCATAAGGTAGCCCTGCTTGTTGTTAAAGCATAAAGCATAATGAATATTACAGACTGATATTAATGGGGGTGTTGACAGACAGCTCCATGGAAAACACTGGAGAATCCAAAAATGAAAAAAAGAGTAACATTTCACAGGATGATAAAGTTGACATTTCAAATAAGTGAGGAAAGAATGATTTAGCCAGAAAATTATATCAAGCCCATTGCCAAAGCATTCAGGAAAATAAAATTCAAACTCGTATCTCATCTCTGTTTTTATTACAAAATAAATTCTAGATGGGTTAAATGTTATAATGTAAAAAAATTTTTTAAAAAGAAAGTGTAGTTCAATAATTTCATAATCTTGGGAAGGAGAAGAGTTTTCCAAGCATGAGCTCAAAGGCAGAAGCCATAAAGGGGGAGAAGTGATAAATTTGACTACCTATAAACTAAAAACTGTAAACACAGTTAAAGGAGAAACAATAAACTTTGAAAAATATCTGCAGCATATACAACAGATAAAAAGTTATTAGCCTGGGGTCGGGCGTGGTGGCTCATGCCTATAATCCCAGCACTTTGGGAGGCTAAGGCGGGAGGATCACTTGAGGTCAGGAATTCGAAACCAGCTTGGCCAATATGGTGAAATCCCATCTCCACTAAAAATACAAAAATTAGCCAGGTGTGGTGGCACACGCCTGTAATCCCAGCTACTTGGGAGGCTAAGGCACGAGAACGGCTTGAACCTGGAAGGTAGAGGGTGCAGTGAGCTGAGATCATACCACTGCACTCCAGCACAGCACTCCAGCCTGGGCAACAGAGTGAGACTCTATCTCAAAAAAAGAAAAAGAAAAAGAAAAAGAGAAAAAAAGAAAAGTTACTAGCCTGACTTTATAAAGAGCCCTTGTAATTCCTATGAAAAAGAAAAATTCTATTGATAGAAGAAATAACTCACATATAAAAAATAGCTCCACCTTATTAGGAGAGAATGAGTACTTATTAGAAATGAGTACATAGATGCTGTTTTATGTAGTAGAGTCTAGTGTTAAGACTCTAGTCTGGGGCCAGGTGCAGTGGCTCATGCCTGTAATCCTAGCAGTTTGGGACGCCAGGCTAGTGGATCGCCTGAGGCCAGGAGCTCTAGATTAGCCTGCACAACATAGTGAGACCTCATCTCTATGAAAATAACAGAATCCAGAGCCAGAGTGCTTGGGTCCAAAACCTGATTCTGTCTTTTACTGTCTGGGTGACCTTGGACAGCAGCAATTGTTATAAGATTAGCAGACATGAAAAAAGTGGCATTGTCCAGGGGAGTTCAAGGTGTAGGAAAATGGATACTCTTATACCACCGTCGGGAATGAATACGACCTTGAATTTTCTGTGGGTCGGTTTGACCAATAAGACTTTCTCAAGTTTGAATTTCAATGGTACTTGTTTCTAAGCCAACAGGGACAAGCTGTGAGGTTGTGCTAGGTCTTCAGAGGGGTGGTGGGGTTAGCCCTGACCTTCCCTGTATGTGAAGCACTGATGTAGAGCTTGATTTATTGAATAGAAATAGAACATACTGTGTGATACCATTATTGTTTGGGTTTTTTTGTTTTTGTTTTTGTTTTTGTTTTGAGACCAGAATCTTGCTCTGTCGCCCAGGCTGGAGTGCAGTGGCACAATCTCAGCTCACTGCAGCCTCCACCTCCTGGGTTTAAGCAAGTCTCTTGCCTCAGCCTCCTGAGTAGCTGGGATTACGGGTGTGCACCACCATGCCCAGCTAATTTTTGTATTTTTTAGTAGAGACCGGGTTTTGCCATATTGGCCAGGCTGGTCTCGAACTCCTGACCTCGGTGATCCACCTGCCTTGGCCTCCCAAAGTGCTGGGATTACAGGCATGAGCCACTGTGCCCGACCCCATTATTGTTTTAAAATGTTTAAAGTATACATGTAAGATTATTGTTTATGCGTATATGGAGAAAAGATCATACGCCAAAATTATAGAAATGGTTTCTTGAGGTGGTGGCATTGCCAGTAATTGATATTCTTCTTTCTTTTCTGTATTATCTAATTGCTTTTATGGTGATTTAAAAATTTTTCTACAGTTTACATGTATTCCTTGTAATTAAAGAACGAATTTTTTTTAAAAGTATAAACCCATGAAGTTGGGGAAAATCGGTTAGAATGAAGGCTGTGTGCTTTGCTTGCTTTCTGTAAGCCTCTTATGCTCTCTGAAACTCTATTTTGTTTTCTGTAAAAACAGAATAATGAAACCTATTCTAGAAGGTTGTCATAAAGCTTGTGTAAAACAATGAAGGCGTCGGGAGTGATGTGTGTAAAAGGCCCTCAGGAACAACTGCTTTGTTTGGAAACTGTCCTGGAGAAGGCAGTTGGCAAATGTTTTGACTTTACTAAAATATTGAGTTGTTGGTCTTGTGATTAATTTCAAACTGACTTATGTAATGAACCATCTGTAAAGGTGAGAAGCAAATCCCTCTTTTTGTCTTCTTACTTTAAGGCTATTGGTCCTGGATCAGAGTCAGATTATTTTCCCAGATTCTCCACTCATTTCAGGGTGGTGTGAGGACTCCAAACTGCCCTCCGAAGTCCGAACTCCGGCAAGCCAGCAACCCTGGGCTTGGGGTGATTTGGGTCCCTGCAGGGAGTGATTTTCTCTTTGTTATCTAGAGTGGTGTTGCTATGCTCTTGGGGACAAGCTGAGGTTATACCTGGGGAAGGAGGTGAGGGTACCTGGAGAGCAACAAAAAATTCTAGTGAGAATTGAGTTGTGAAAATGATACTTGAAATGTGATTTTTTTTTTTTTTTTAAGACAGAGTCTCTCTCTGTCGCCCAGGCTAGAGTGCAGTGGCGCTATCTCGGCTCACTGCAACCTCCGCCTCCCAGGTTCAAGTGATTCTCCTGCCTCAGCCTCTGAGTAGCTGGGATTACAGGCATGTGCCACCACGCCCGTCTAATTTTTGTATTTTTAGTAGAGACAGGGTTTCACCACGTTGGCCAGGCTGGTCTTGAACTCCTGACTTCAAGTGATCTGCCCACCTCGGCCTCCCAAAGTGCTGGGATTACAGGCGTGAGTCATTGTGCCTGGCCTGAAATATGTGATTTTTCTAGGGAATTTTCCCTCCCTCAGTGCCGTGTCTGGTTAGATTTTTAAGAGGTTTAAGAGAAAAATTCGAAGTCATCTCTGTCTCCCTTTTCACTGCTTGATCTTGCTGTAGAGCTGTCACTCTGCTATCACAGCCAGTTGCCATGGGAATAATGCCAGGGTAACAAATTTATCGTTAGGACTTTTCTGCAGTAGTCATGAAAGGAAAAGAAAGGCTGCAAGTGGGAAAATTAGGGGAAAAAAACGTGTTTGAAGATTTCTTTTCTCAGGGAGAGATTCTCTAGTTCATCCTTTGGCTTTTTATCTGCACTGCAGATCCCCGTGGAACATTCTACACCTGACGTCAGTGGAAGTTTTTGCTTGTGGACCCAGTACGAAAATACGTACTTCAGAAAGATTTGCTCAGTAGAAGCAAGAAGAGACTTTTACCTAGAAATGTTACTTATAATTTTTTGTCAGCAATTGTAGTTTTATGGGCTAATTCCCCTAAGTAATAAATTTAC
This sequence comes from Pan paniscus, assembly GCF_029289425.2. Lineage (NCBI taxonomy): Eukaryota > Metazoa > Chordata > Mammalia > Primates > Hominidae > Pan > Pan paniscus. Next base: position 21,315,696 of record NC_073262.2, on the reverse strand, counting down.
ATGTAAGCTTTTTTTTTTAAGTGTTATTTTCTCTCTTTCATTTTGCTACATTCTACTACTGTTGTCTTTCGAATCTGGTCTGGTTTAAGAGAGCAATTGTGGCCGGGTAACTCTTCCAAAGACAGTTGTGTTTCATTGGAAACATTTTAAAACAAGATACAGTGGCCAAACTGTAAGTGTTTATCTGAGGGAAGCATTCTCGGCAAGCCAGGTCCTGTAATAATTCCAGAACTCCCTCGTGGTTTGTTTTCATTTTGCGTGTCACTTCTGTCATCTGCCCCCAACCGGAACCCTGTCGTTCACGCCTCGCCCCTTTGGGTGATCTGGTCTGTACAGCTAATATTGTGGGATTCTGTGGCTCCCCCTTCTCTTTTGGGATGATGTTTGATTTGTGTTTCCTTAAGGCGTGGGTCCCCTTCCCTTTCTTTTTCTGGGTAGCAATATTTTAGGTCATGCGTGTTTTCTTCCTTTGACAGTATGTTATGGTGGCCGTTCTTCACTCTTACATAGAAACAGTGATAATCTGGTTACTCGGTAATGTGGGTGTCGGACCCAGGAAACTGGGGGATTCCAGAAGCAGGACTCAGAGTGAACCTCTGTAGAGTGTTTCCCGTTTTACCTTCCCACACCATGGTGGAAATTACAGGCATGTACCCAGTCTATCAAAGACCGAGGTTTTTTGTTGTTGTTGGTGGTGGTGGTGGTGGTTTTTTTTTTTTTTTGGCTAGTTGTTTTCTTCAAACTGTAGTTTGAAATCTTCTCTGCCAGCAGATCCAAAACAAATATTTGAAGCAAGTCATGAAGTAAAAGGCACAGCACTTGGGACGTCTGTTGGTGATGAAAACTTAGAAATATAACTCAGCTGTGAGCACAGCTGTGAATGATTTATAGATTAGGATTTTATGACATTTGGGAGGCTAGGCTATACTCCTAGAGTGGGAGAGAGGGTGAAACTTTGTCCTTTTGGTCTCAGATTGCCATAGAAGCCACACCTCGCCCTTCCTGTATTTTTTTTTGTCAACAGTGTGCAGTTATTGTCACATGTCAGCTTCCAAGATTGTGGATTTTCTGTACCACAAAATCAGTGCGCGTGTCTCAGTCTCCTTTTTTCCAGACAACAGGGGCTGCGCCTCATACTACGTTGGTGCTGAGTAGCATGAGGCTAGGGACTCAGAACATACGGATAAATCCTTGTTGATAGATGAGTTTATTGAGATAAATTAGTTTAAGAGTTTAAATACATTGCATTTAATTTTTCTTGGGATTTTATACTTAAAATCGATTGTTCTTATATTCTTTCATTTAAAGTCATTATCATTATGTTCCTGTTAAAGTTGTGTGTGTGTGTGTGTGTGTGTGTGTGTGTCTTGTCTGTCTGTCTGGAAGCATTATAAAATGATTAATTTTATATCCAAAGTTTGAAAGCCCTAGCTTGTGTTTATTTCATTAAACTTGAACATCAGTATTAAAAGGATCCTACAAATGTATTTGGAGGGTTCTTGGTTTCATTTGATAGTAAGACGAAGGGATGAAGTGGCAGTGTATTTATTGGATTTTAGATTGCACGTTCATTTCAGATTCCCATGCCAAGGCACTCTGCACCTGACTGCACTGCCGCCTGCAGCACATTTAATTTAAAATCAGGTGCCCTGGGGGACCAGCACAAGGTAGACTTCCTGAGGGTTCATCCCCAGCCAGTTTTAAAGGAGCCATTTTAAATAGTATTTGGGAAGCAGGAATTTAAGGGATAATGGTGGAAAGTGATTATGTAGAAACCTTAAAAATCATTTATAATTGGTTTTCACATAAATTGGCAAATAAATTTGCAGCATAAGTCCCTGAAATCATTCTCTGAAACATTTTCCACAGAGTCTTACAGATGTAAGAAAACATTATATTCTACTTCTGCTTAAGGACCACATTACTAAAATTTAAAACCCATTTAATGTTTTACTTTCGAATGTTTGGAGTAAATTTTAATTTGTGTGTTTTCCGATTTGTTAAGGGTGAAAAATTTTTTAAATCAGCCTGAAGTATTATAGTTTAACCCATTTGTTTACCTAGATTTCCTGAAAACAAGTGCAGTCATCTGAAAATAAAATCTTTACACTGCAGACTCTCATTTTGAGTCTACATTATGAGAGCTAGCATAAATGCCTTATGTAAATAATGGATTGATGTTTAAGTTAACTGGACCCAAAAGAACCTATGTGTCAAAACAGAACTGCTTAGTCCTTGCTTTCCAGCAGCTTCTCTGAACCTACTATTGCTGAAGAGCCACACAACATATTAGTTTCTCAAAAGGGGTTCAGATAAATGTCAACTGCAGTAAGTGAAAATTGTAATTACAGTTAGCGTGGACTGAGCGAAGTGCTGTGTGGGCAAAGCGCTGTGTAAAGTTCTGTATGTAAATAGCACATCACAGATAAAACCTTGCTCTGTGATTATTAAGAACAGGGTGTCTTTTGCTCATTCTCCATTAGAAGGTTGATTAGAATCACTTGCAAATTATATACATCTACCTCTGGGCATGCTTTCCTTCAAAAAAGGAAATCCCAGGAGCTTTTTCTATAAGGGATAGATTTCCAAATATCTTTGAATATTAAAGTTTTTGAAGCTCTCTTTCTTGATTTTCTTTTTCCCACTGATTCCAAGTGTGGAGGAGTCTTTTACCCATTCTTTTAGATGCCACTTTCTTGTAAAATTTAACTGTACCTTAACTTACTGTTTGCACAGGGTGCATCTTTTTACAGCTCCTCCTTATTGATCTCCAGTTTCTCTGTGCTGTATCCCCCACAGGCTCCTTGTCATGCGAGGTTGCAATCTGATTTTCATCTACTCAGATTAAATTTAATCTTGAAGATATAGTAGAGGACTGGAATGAGGATCTGTGACTATGGGTGGCTTTATTTTCTTCTTTTGACACTTGTTTATTTTCTGTAATGAGCATGGGTAGCTTATGATTAACAAACATTAAATTGGATATTCTTGAAAACAGCAAAAACATTTTTAATGAAATGGCATGCTAATCTCATTAATTTCATTATTTTGTGATAAAGTCTGATGATGAGATGAGAGTTGTAAACTAAGAGACGAGTGGTAATCCTTGGCACCCTTTCTTATTATGCTATTTATTTGACTTGGAGAGTTTTACTTGTCTGTTTTTAGAGAGTATGTTAATTGAGTGCTCAGTATGCATTACGAATAATCTTGTCTGTTTTCTTGTGGAGATTCTGAAGGCCCTTTTGCTCTTTCTGTAAAAGCCAAGCAGACTGTATTAACTTCTGGTTTAATTTGAAAAATGAATGTGGAACTTGTTGGCACAACACCTTAAAGAATTGCATGTTTAATAATTGGAAGGCTTTCCATCAGATTTGTCTCTAGCCTGAATTAATAATGTTGCTGACTTATTGTTTTAGAAGACGCAGTCCTTGACCTGCTAGGTTGAAAGAATTGTGACTGCTCTGAACCTTCATGGGTCCTTTAGCTGTGCCATCTCCCTTGTGAATAATTAGAGGTATTTGAAGATATTGAGGTAGAAGCCAATTTGTGTCTTTCACTTTGCATATTGTTGAAGCCGCATGAATTAATCATAAGCAGAGCAAAAAATTAACTTCTTCAGACACATATTTTGATGGGTCATGAGGGAGAATGTAAAGTGATCTGTAAAATATTCTACTGATCCTCTAAGTATTAAATTATTATACCTACAGGCCAATTTCAGGGGGGGAAAAGAGTTTTCCCTCCCCTTCCTTCAGTACCTGAGTAGCATATTTGAGAAAAAAATCAAGGGTTTTTATTTCCTAGCACTGTAAAAAAGACTTTAAATGAGCAATTTTATGATTTCCTGAAAACCAGATTCTTGTATTAACTCTTGATTTTAATTTTTGGTTTTTTATTTTTTGTTCTTCTTTACTTTTAAATCATTTGAGTTTTTGATTCTTAAAACTTCACCTGAAACTTCTTGTTGATTTGGTAAAATGCATTGTGCGACCCAACAAATAACTCATCTTTTTCACTTTGGGCATCTGAAGCTATTCTGAAATACCGAATCAAAGTCATATGGATTTCCATACTTGTTTAAAATTTAGATTTACATTAAAATCTTTTTTTCCATTTTCTGTTTTTTTTTTCAGCCAGTGAAACTGAAATTGCATTCTTCTGTGAAGAAGATTATAAGAACTACAAAGCTAATCCCATTTCATCCTGGTAAAAACATCTCGAGGGCTTCCTTTTTGCATACCTGTATTAAGCTCTTTATTCCACTGCTGAGTTTTTGAAATTGACAAACAAATCTTAAAAAATTAATCCCAGGCTATACTCTTTGAGCTAAAATCTGGTTATTTCTTTCTCTTCAGGTCTTTCTTTCCTTCTCTCTTTCTTTTTCTTTGTTGTTGTAAAATAATATATTATGAGAAAAACATTTGATCTTTTTAAAGGGAAATAAATTGTTATTAAAAATTATTGTGGAATATTGATTCTTAAATTATAATTTGTTTTCTAAAATTAGGAATTATTTTGGTGACTTGCATGTAGAGTTCCTTAAAAAGATTCTAAGACTAAGATCATACTGTTTATGGTATATTTTTTCTGTAGTTTCGAATTAGAGCAACTGTTTCTGTCTGTGGCTACCAGAAATTCTGACTTTCTTGACCCTCATGGCTACCTTTTAGCTCAGGGTGTGTGATACATACCACCATATGTGCAATTAAATTGTGTATATTTTAGGGAGGTTTTATGATGTAGGAAGGTTACTTTTTTTTTTTTTTTTAAGTATTGCAGCCTATACAAATAATGTTGCTGATTTTTTTTTCTTTTCTTGAGCTGTGTTTTCCATCTTCAGGAACAAACTATCATAGAATCAAACTCATTTATTTGGAGAGAGGAAGCAGCAGGATGCTTGCACTTCTGGAAAAAAATTGTTCATTGAGAACAAGTCTATGTCCTGGAAGATACATTCCTTCTAAATAATATAATACTTGTGGTTCCTGATTATGGCTGACCACCAGCACCTGTGGAGTCATTATTTCAGAGGCCTTTCAGTCAGCCTGAGTTTAATCAGAACTCCTGGAGAGCTTAGCTAGCTCTGTCATTGCTCCCTGAGTGCTGGAGGGCTTAGCCGGCCCTGCCGTTGCTCCCTGAGTCCTGGAGAGCTTAGCCAGCTGTGCCATTGCTCCTTGAGTCCTAGAGAACTTAGCCAGCTCTGCCATTGCTCCCTGAGTCCTCAGAGTTGCCAGGAGGGCAAATTGGTTTCATTATGGTCGTGTCTAACTTAAGAAAACCTATTATTTTTTTAAAAATCAACTTTGAAAGTCTGATTAACATGATTAGGAGATGCTTTGCTTTGTTGAAAAAGTTAATAGGGTCTTCTTTAAGACAAATTCTATTTATTTTATTCATTGTTTCATTCAGGAGCAAAGTGTTGAATACACAGATGATGTAGCTTTTTGGGGAGTTAATAAAGAGGAAAATAAGACCCAGTTTTTGCCTCAGTGAATGGAGAAAGACATAGTACAAGCAAATGATTTTAAGAATAGCAGAAAAAGCTGCCATCAGAGCATTGTTGACAGAAATGAGTTCTGTGTGTGTGTGTGTGTGTTTTTTTTTTTTTTTAAGAAGTACCAGTTGAGCTGTGTCTTAGAAGATTGAATAGGAATTTTTGCTTAGAAGAAAAGAAGGGAAAGGCTTTCTGGAAGAGGGAATAGCATACACAAAAGCAAAGGACTGTGAAAGAGCTTGAGGTTTCAGGAGAAAGCACACATTTTAGTGTCCCTGACTTTTATAGATGGTGCAACTTAATGATGTTTCGACCTTATAGTGGTATGAAAGCAATAGGCATTCAGTAGAAACACTGAGTACCCATACAGCCATTATATTTTCCACTTTCAGTGCAGTATTCAATAAATTACATGAAATATTTAATACTTTACAATAAAATCAGCTTTGTGGTAGATGATTTTGCTCAACTCTAGGCTAATGTAAATGTTCTGAGCATATGTAAGGTAGATTAAGCTAAGCTGCAATGTTTGATAGGTTAGGGGTATTAAATGCATTTTTCACTTAGATAATATTTTCAACCAACAATGAGTTTATTGGGACTAACCCCATTGTAAGTTGAGGAGCATCTATACAGGAGTGTAAAGTACATGGAACAGAGAAGAGGAAGATAAGGCCAGAAAGGTAGGTCGAGGTAGGCCTTACAAGTCATGCTAAGGAGTTAGAACGGTATCTAGTAGGTAGATGGGAGCCAGTAGCATGATTTAAACAGGTATTTGATTCCATTTGTATTTTAGAAAGTGAGCTTTGTCAGCAATGTCCAGGTGGCATAACGACTAGAAGACATCATTGAGCAGGTGAAGTTTGGAAGGCCTGGCCCAGGGCAGGGGCTGAGGGGAAGAAGAGGAGTGGGGAGGTTCTTGGTGTTACCATGTGATCGTGCGTTCCGTGGCAAATATGGTGTGGTAGTTAATTTACATATGTTATCTCATCTGACTTTTACCACAGTTCTTCAATGGTAGCATGTGTATTTATAGATAAAGAAATTGGGGCCCAGAGAGGTAAAGTTATTTGCTCAAGAGAATGCAGTCATGTGCAATGGGATTGGAACCAAATCTGTCTTAAAATCCTGACTTCCCCCATTCCATCCTGCAGCCTCCCAGCGGAGACCTGAGGTAGAATGACCTTAGAATGTTTGGGACCTGGTGAATGCCTGGACGGGGATAGTGTGGGGAGGGAGGAATGGAGACTTCAGTGATTCTTGCTGGAGTTGAGTGGCTGGATTAATGATGGCAGCAGTAATCCAAATAGGGAACTCAATAAGTAGAGGTTAAAACATATTCCATTTGTTTGCTTTGCACACATTCAATTTGCATACCAGGCTTTTTTAAAATATAAAATTAAGCATATCTTTATCTGTGCATGTTTAAGTAGATAATGCAAAAATATGTATGTACAGTACCTTTTTTGATATGTATTTTTCTTATAAAAGGTACATATAGAGTATTTTCACTTATAAATACAGAATAAAAATCAAAAATAAATGTATCAACAGCAACCACCAGAAACTAGAAGAGGCAAAGAAGGATTGTTCCCTAGAGCCTGCAGAGGGAGCAGAGCCCTGCTGACACCTGGATTTCAGACTTGTAGCCTCCACAGCTATGAGAAAAGACATTTCTGTTGTGTTTACAATAAATAAAAATGTATTGTGACTAAAAAGGACTTTTACCAGGAATGGAAGATTGATTCCAAATTAGAAAATCTCTCAATATACTTTTCAAAATCTATAAAGGAGAAAAAAAATTATGTTTATCTCAATAGATGCCAAAAGGCATTTGATGATATTCTTGCTCATGCATATATAAAAATTAGCAAGGGAAAGAAATACCCTTAACTTGATGAAGTTTGCTCATAGAAAACCTACTTAATGGAGAAGTGTTTCAGCAAATCTATTAGATATGAATAAGAGGCTGTGGCTGGGTGCATTGGCTCAGGCCTGTAATCTCAGCCCTTTGGGAGGCTGAGGCGGGAAGATTGCTTGAGCTCAGGAGTTCGAGACCAGCCTGGGCAACAGGATGAAACCCCGTCTCTACAAGAAAAAAAAAAAAATTAGCTGGGTGTGGTAATTTGCCCCTGTAGTTCCAGTTACTTGGGAGGCGGAGGTGGGAGGATCCCTTGGGTCCAGGAGGTCAAGGCTGCAGTGAGCTGTGATTGCACCACTGCACTCCAGCACAAAAAATATGAATTAGACAAGAACGAACACTATTGCCAGTACTATTCAGTATGTTTCTGCAAGTCTTATTGTAGCCAGTACAGTAGGAAAAATAGTAAGATTCTCAGATATTGGAAAGGAGTAGGCAAAACATTCATTTGTAGACAATATGATTGCAAGAAGATTAAGTTTTTTTGAACTAAGAGACTTGAGTGCTGAACCTAAAATGTATTGTTCACAAAAGCTATAAAATAGTGTTATTAGATGAGTATAAAAGACCTAAATAGAGATAGATTACATGTTTATAGGTGGAAGATACCTACCTAATCCATAAATAAATGCAGTCTCAGTCAAAATCCCAAAGGATTTATCATGGAACTTGACAAATTGATTTTTAAATTCATTTGGAAGAAAAATATGCAAGAATAGCCAAGATCAATTTGGAAAAACAAAAGGTAGGCTAGAAGAAAGGGTGGTTGCCTACTAGATGTCAAAATATATTCAGTGATCAAAACAAGTTGGTAATGATACAGAACTAGATAAAATGAGCAATGGAATAGAATATAGAAACTGATAAAATTTACATGGAAACAATAGCTAATAAAGGTAGTATTTGTAATTATGAGGAAAAGGAAGATTATTTAGCACATGGCCATGTATTTAAAAAAAACAGTTAAGGGTCCTACTTCATACCATTCACTAAAATTTCAGATGGATTAAATAACTAAACATGAAAAACAAGATGATGAGTTTATTAGAAGAAAAAATGGATTATATTTGTGACCTTGGGGTAGAGAAGGCCTTCTGAAAACACAAAAGGCGTATGCCATAATTTCATAAGGAGAATGTGTGTTAAGAATGACTAAAAGCAAGCCAGGTGTGGTGATGCATGCCTATAGTTTCAGCCACTCAGGAGGCTGAGGGGGGCGGATTGCTTGAGCCTAGGAGTTTGACACCAGCCTGGGCAACATAGTGAGACCCTGTCTCATAAAAAATGAATTAGTAAAAACAAAACCAAAACATGTATAGAAATCAAAAGAAGCAGAAAAAATCCATCAGGCAATTGCCATGAACATTTTGACATATTTCCATCTAGGTTATTTTTTCTATGTCTATTTTTTAGAGTTTCTGAGCTTTTTCCTGTGTTTTAAGTCACATTTGCTTGTTAAAACAACCAATTCTGGTCCAGGCATGGTGGCTCACACCTGTAATCCCAGCACTTTGGGAGGCCGAGGCCAGTGATCATTTGGGCTCACGAGTTTGAGTCCAGCCTGGGCAACATGGTGAAACCACATCTCTACAAAAATTAGCTGGGCATGGTAGTGCATGCCTGTAGCCCCAGCTACTGAGGAGGCTAAGGAGGGAGGATGGCTTGAACCTGGGAGGCAGAGGTTACAGTGAGCTGAGATCACACCACTGCACTCCAGCCTGGGCTATAGAGCCAGACCTTGTCTCAAAACAACAACAACAACAAAATTCTGAAGATTAAAAGAAAGTAAAAATCCTCTTCTTGCAAGGTCACTCCTTTGCGTAGCTTGGTGAGCATACTTTCAGACCTTTCTTTTTTTTGCACATATGTTATTTAAACATATAGGTATGCATTTTAAAGCATTGTCATTTTATGCATTTCAAAGCGTGATCACTCTCTTAAAGATGGTTGAGAAGTCTCATTTTTTAAAAAAATCACCACTATGTGTCAGACACTGTATGTATTTTATATTATCTCATTTAATCCACACAGTAGACTGTGATAGAGTTCTGAGGAGTCCTGGTTTCCCCATCTGTGAGATGGAGGAGACAATAAGGGCCACTTTGCAGAGTTTTGTGATCAAGTGGGACATTGCCTACAAGGCACTTACGGACAGAGCCTAGCAGGAAGTGAGCGCTTATTACATGTCTTCGGGTACTTATTGTGAGAGTGAGTGCAGCGGCAGCAACTTCATTTTGGAGCAAGGAACCCTCACCCTCAGAGATTAAGCCACTTGTCCAAGGCCTAAGATCTGATAAGTCAAAGAGCAGGTCTCTTCTGGCTTCAAATCCTACTTTCTGTCTTTGAAAACAAAGGGCGTTGGGCAATAGGAGAAACATGGTAGAAAGGTGGTCAACCACAGCCAAGAGACAGTTCCCCATCTGCATTGTTGGCGCCCCTTTACAGGCATTTTTCTATTCTCCTTTGAAGAGAACTTGCCTTTGCCAAAGGAACACTTGGGCCCTGGTCCTACGAGTTGGGCCAGGTTTCATGTGACTTTGAGGAACTTCTTTGCCGTAGCAAACGGGTTTTCTTTTCCTTCTTTTTCTGCCTGCCCCAGACACAGGCAGGAGAGATGGTGATGTTCCTGCCTATTTGGACACCCAGAGAACTGGCCTGGCCTGAGCCCCTTTGGAAACCTTCTGCTGATTGCTGGGGACAAGGGGGAAGAGTGGGGGCTTCCCCATTTCTGCTAATGCATGTTGGGGCATCGTGGGCCTGAGTGTCCAAGGATCTGTACTTGGGACCCCTCTGCCCACTAGAGAAGTTGTCCAGCAATCTTGTCATCTTTTTCTCACTGTACGTGTACACATGCATACATGTATGCATGCATGTGTGTTGGGAGAAGGGCTCTGATTATTGGTTCTGGGCAGTTTCACCTCATTTTGCTTTCAGAAACTCTCATGATTGCTCAGAGTAGCAAAGCTAATTGAAGTGGAATATTGACTTGATTGGTCTGAGGTTAATATTTTGAACTCCACCATCAAGACAGTGGGCCTTTCTGTCTGCAGGCCTGGAAAGAACCCATCTCTCACGTGAAGCCACAGTATGCATCTCATGGCCACTCTGTACCTTTCACTCTGCACTTCTAGCATTTATAGGAGTGGAAGAGGAAGGCACGACATTTGTCATTTCTTTCCATCAAAGGAGATATATTTATTCAATGAATCAGACCTGAGACCACTTTCCCCATCCCCAAATGTGCATTTTGGGCTAGAATATGAGCATAAGAGTTTCGATAATGGCCTTTGGAGGCTCATTTGTTGATCATTAGTCAGCGAGAGGGTCATATAGTTGTCATGACTTAAACATACAGGATGTGTGTTGTGCTGCTTGACGATGTGATTTGTTAGGGAGCAGTGACCCTCCTCCATTCCGTGCTGCTGCCACTTTGGATGAGTGTTCAGTGAATAATGTCATTCGTAGGCCGTGAGATTTTAAGATGGAGAAAATCCATTTCAGGTCCCGGATGAAGTCATGTGACTCTTTCAAAATAGGTAAGGGCAGACCGTTTTGGGAATGCTGCCTTAGAGACTCAAGCTTTTGGTTTTAACTTCATTTCTATTATGTCCAATACATAGGAAAAAAACTGTCATCCATAATGGCATTCTTGTGATCTATCAAATCTGGTCGATCAAAGCAGTCACCAGAGCACTCTTAAGGCTGTGACTCCTTCACAGGACTAAGGCAAGTGGCAGGGATGGAGGGTGGTGAGGGCTTCTTCCCCTCCATCTCTGATTTGGTGGGGAATGAGAGCAGTAAGATCGGGAGCTGTCATCTTCAATCCACTCAGTGTTAATTCTGTTTAGCAAAGCACAACAACCTCATTTAATTTCCTGATCAGTGCCCCTTCCTCCTCCCTCCATCCTGTGACCTTGAGGCTTATGCCGTCGGACTATACATTATCGCCGTCCCCTAACCTTGTTGCCGACACCTGCAGGCCCTGTGCCACTCTCCCTTATTACCTGATGATTTTAGCTGACCGCTGCTATCTCTCGTAATTCAGGATAGACATAGACAAACCTTCCTGTACCCTGGGGCCTCTTAGGTCATTGAAGAACTCACTGCAACTTTCTTGTCGTCTCTGTCTCAGCCACCTCCTCCTGGAGGCACACCTTTGCCTTAGTCATTAATAACTGCACCCTAGTCCACAACACCATCTCAATATCCACCTCCCGTTCTCTGACTGCTGTCTCCTGACTTTCCATTTCTCTGCCTCTGGTGCCCCCTCCAAGGCTCTTCAACCCCCACCTTCATTGATCCTGCTGTCTTCTCACTATCCCACTCCCTGACTTGAGATCCTCTATGCCTTCTCATCAATCTCTGCCTAGACCCTTGCTGCCCTGACCCCTCTGGCCCCAGGCCTAACCCTGCCGCGCTCCACCTTCTCCACCTGCACCTGAACAGCCGTACTGCACGTGGTGGGGTGGAGGGCGAGTGCTGACTGGCCACGCTGTTGGTCATGGCTGCTAAGCTGCAGTCAGGTCCTCACACTGCCCTGCAGTTCCGCTCGCTCTCCAGGTTCCTTTAGACCCTCAACCCTGAGACCCCTCCTCTCACTCCCAGCTGCTGTCTTCACTTCGGGCCATCCTAGACAACATGCTCCTGCTCCCGGCCTTGTCCCTCACCTGCCTTCCTGTGTGGGTGGGCGAGCGAGTAGTGCTATCTGTCCTCCCTCGTGCCCGGGCCCCCCACCTCTGGAACACCAGTGAGCACACCTCAGCGTTGTCCTCCCTCTTCCACACCATCAAGTTCTGCACCCCACCAGCATACGGACAGCTCTCCCTTCCGAACCCTACCACAAGAGCCGCCCCATCTTCCCTTCACAGCCAAATTCCTGAACCGAGTTCTCCATACCCTCTTTCCTCCATGAGGGCTTCCGTCCAGCACTCTGCTGAGACAGCTGTTGCCAAGGTCACCAAAGGTTCCTGTTGCCACAGGAATAGGATTCTGTCTTGGAATTGCTTCACCTCTCAGCAGTGCTGGACACATGGAATCAACTGACACCCTTCTTGCCAACACTTGCTTCGCTTGGCTTCACTGGTCACTCCTCCCCATCTCGTTTGCTGGTTCTTCCTCATCCCTTATCCTTTACAATGTAGAAGGCCCCAGGGCTCGGCCCTCTGACTTCTCTAATTATATCTTCTCCCTAGATGACCTCATGCGTGCTCCCAGCTTTAAATAACAACTAAATGCTGCAGACTCCGGATCTCAGTCCACAGCCCAGCTGCCCGCTGGAGTCCCTCCTGGGTGCTCCCCATCCCTGGTGAGGTGGCTGATAGGTATCCTCTGATAGATGCCTCAGATGATAACACACTCCAGCTGAGCCTCTGAGCTTTCTCCCTGAGGCTGGACCATGCTCAGTCTTCTCCACTGAAGGACATGACCTCCAGTCCTCCATTTGTTTAGGCCAGAAACCTTGGATATATATCTCTTTTTTCTTTTACCCCCACAGCCAGGCCATCAGCCAGTTCTGTCTGCTCCACGGGCGTTCAGAGTATATCCAGGGCCCAGGCGCCTCTCACCTTTTTCACTGCTACCACTGGGTCCAAGGCACCACCATTCTTACCTGGACTATTGCAGTCACCTTCCTTCCAACTGGGTTTCTTGCTCTCACTTCTACCCCACTACAATTCTTCCCGTTCTCATTCCTGCCCCGCTGCAATTCTTCACCCAGCCATCACAGTGGTTCTTCTAGAACATGAGTCAGATCCTGTCATGCCTCAGTTCAAAACCCTTACTCAGAGAAAGAACCTTGGCCTTGGTCCTCTTCCCGGTGCACACCAAACATATGCACGCCCCAGGGCCAGCTGATAAACATACACATGCCCCAGGGCCTTTGCACTTGCTCTTCCCTCTGCTTGCAGTGACTTTTCTACATTTTTTGCATGGTTTTCTCCCTTTCTGTCAGATGTCTGCTCAAATGCCATCAAAGAGGCCTTCTCTGCTTATCCTAGATAAAATAGCAAATGCTTGCCCTTGCAAAACTCATTTGTCTATCTCTGTTTTACTTTTTTAAAAATCCTTTTCTGTTCCGTCTTCTGCTATTAGAATGTCTCCAATGTATAGAACAGTGGCTGGCACTTCATAGGCCAGCAGGGATGTTTCTGGGATGAGTGAATGACTTTAAAATTATATTTGTTTTTTGTTTGTTTGTTTGTTTTGTTTTGTTTTGTTTTGAGACAGTCTCATTGTGTCGCCCAGGCTGGAGTTCAGTGGCACAGTCTCGGCTCACTGTAAGCTCTGCCTCCTGGGTTCAAGCGATTCTCCTGCCTCAGCCTCCTGAGTAGCTGGGACTACAGGCGCGTGCCACCACACCCAGCTAATTTTTGTATTTTTAGTAGAGGCAGAGTTTCACTATGTTGGCCAGGCTGGTCTCAAACTCCTGACTTCAGGTGATCCGCCTGCCTTAGCCTCCCAAAGTGCTGGGATGACAGGCATGAGCCACCGCACCTGGCCTAAGATTATATTTGAATGTTAAAGCGAAACTTTACAGATTGTTGAAGCTCATCCCATAGCAATGTATTAACAGATCTGTGTAGATTGAATACACTCTCTAGGAGTTTCTTTAGTTGAAATTAGTCATCCAGATGTGTAAAGTGGTATAGACTGAGCTCTGGAATAATTGGTCAGCAGTCCTGTGTGCATATGTGTTTCAAATGGAGTTGAGGAAATGAGATGAAAACCTGTGTTGAAAGTTAGTTTGTTTTTGTGGGTCTGACTCGGGTCACTGCTGCACTTGCATTTTCATGCGGCTGACAGTTCTTTTCTGCCGCTAGGGCTCTGCGTATGCCTGGAGGCGGTCCTGAGCCTCCTGTGAGGGCTTTTTTACCAGCTGGAAAAAAAAAACAACAAAAAACTCAAACGCTGTGGTGGTTAGTCACAATAAGCAAGATAAGTGTCCTAGATTGTCATTTGTTTCTGTTTGAACTGTTCCCTGGAAAACTGAGTGGAAAACTCAACAGTGGATTGTACAACTGTACAAATTAAGGCAGATTTTTTTCCCCCACTTGCCTTAAAGCAAAGTTGCTTGTTTTAAAAGTGACCTAGAAGTGAACTTGTGGTGACATTTAAAATTATACAAATTGGAAAAGGCAAATGGTGCACTTTTGCATATATTGGAATTATTTGTCCTTCTGTGTTTGCTTTAGGCAAGCATGAGTGGGAGGAGAGAGCTCAGCTTGGACATAGGCAGCCCGGGGTTGGAAGAACACAGGCATTGTTGCTAGCTTGGAGGTGTGACCTTGGGTGAGCTGCTTGGCCTCTTCAGGTCTCAGTTTCTGGCTCTGTTAAGTGGGGATGTTAACACTGACCTTCCAGAATTTCTCTGTGAGTTTGTTAAGGCGACCTAGCTCGGTGCCTGCCTAAACATAATCTGTTTTGGGGAATAATTTCTGTTACACTGCTATTTTACAAAGAAATACTACTAATCCCATCGCGCAGAGAGAACATTTAGACACTGAATAGGAGGTTGCCCCCCATGAGTGCTAGGCAGTGGAGCCAGCCTCTTCCTACAAGGCAGGGGTGTCCGGCTGCTGCCCGTTCTCCCCCTCCACCTGCCAGCTCCAACCACACCACCCAGCAGTGTTCTTGGTCCCAGGGAAGGACTCGTTTTTTATTTTCCAAGAACCTTCTCTTCCCATTTCATTTCCCGAGGTGCCTTGCCCTTGGATTCAGCCAGCCCTGAGCACATTACCTGTCACATGTTTCCCTGACATATCCCCTTTCTTCTGGTTGCAATTTTCCCCAATTAGGAGTAATGGGCTCATTAACAACAGCCGGCACTTTAAATTTCCTTTCTATAAGGATAAAGCCGTCCCTTTCACTATTCTCTGGCTGTAACTTGCTTCAAGTGGGATGGGGTGGAGTGAGGTGGTAGAATGAATGGATACACAGCTTGTTCAAGGAAATATAATCTCTAGGAAGAAAAATCTTGCAAAGGCAGGTTTTGTAGTTAGAATATTCTAGATGCCTGCCAGGCACCAGCCGATTAATGCCCAGCCGTTCATCTTTACATCTTGCCGAGCAGCTTCTCCTCGGTATGACACCTTTCCCGCCATATTAGCAGAGCCTCATTAGGCGGAGAAGTCCAGGCTGCAGGTCAGGTGGAGTGGCTCTGCACTTGTCCGCCTTTGCCTACCCTTCAGCCACCAGGTGGCAGCAGAGTCTGTCTGGGCCTGGGAACTGATGAGGCCGAGCCGGTGTCAGTCATTTGTTAAGGACTGTGTTCAATAGGTTTGTCCCCCTGTAAGTCAGCCTTGGCGTCTGATAGCTGAAAGTCAAAGCCATCAGCTTGTAGATGGGGTGGCATGTTGTACTAGTGCTCAACAGCGACCATGCAATTGCTACTGCCTAAAATTTTATTTTTATTTTTATTATTTTTTTGAGGCGGAGTCTCACTCTGTCGCCCAGGCTGGAGTGCAGTGGCACGATCTCGGCTCACCGCGACCTCCGCCTCCCAGGTTCAAGCGATTCTCCTGTCTCAGCCTCCTGAGTAGCTGGGATTACAAGCGTGCAATGCCACGCCAGGCTAATTTTTGTATTTTTAGTAGAGGGTTTTGCCATGTTGGCCAGGTTGGTCTCGAAATCCTTACCTCAGGTGATCCACCTGCCTTCCCTCCCAAAGTGCTGGCATTACAGGCATGAGCCACCACTCCCAGCCTAAAATTTTATTTTAAAAGTCAATGCTTAATTATTTCAAAGCCAATACCTAACTTTAGTCAGTTTTACCTCTATAGTCTTATTTCCTTCTTTTTCTTTTATACCACTCTATTTAATGATGGGCCATTTCTAAAAAGAAGACTAATAATGTGGCAATGCTTTGGAAAACGTCCCTGTATATTTGTTGAGGATTCCTTAAAGCTGAGGGTTGAAAGGTGGTGAGCTGGTTTCTATGGCTTCTGTGTTAAATGCTTCCTAGTATAACAATTGATAGGCAGCCTCCTCCATTTGGCCCAGGTGAGGTGCTTAAAAAATTCCTTCTCAAACCAATTGCAGGGAGACTTTCTTCTGCTTGGTGGAGGGGCTTGGAAGCTGTCCTTTAGCTTGGGCATATGTGAGCCTGTAAGCAGTGCCCAGAGCTTTGGGGTCAAATGGTGACTCCCATGCAGGGGCAGGGACGCAGGAATTACTTTGCAGAGGGAATGTCCCTCTTCCCTTCTGAAGACTGAATGTTCTCACACATAATTGGGCAATGCCAGTAACTCTTTGGATAGTGTACAAAACCCTATGTTTGTTTCTAGGTTATTTTAAAAATTAAGAAATCTCACTTTAAGGCAGCAGACAGAATAAAAACCAGTCTGCCCTGGTGCAGAGCGGTGCCTCTGTGGTCTCTCTTCCTGGCTTAGCTGGGTGTGGCTGACAGCAGAGAACTACTACCGGCAGAGGGCTGAGTTGGGGCTACGAGCGGGGCCTGAGACAAGGTCTGAAGTGGCAGGGTCTCTTTATAGCTCTGTGGACCCCCTGGTGTCTAATTCCAGTCCCCAGTCCTGTCAAAGCCACCTGCACTTTTTTTTTTCTCGAGACGGAGTCTCACTCTGTCGCCAGGCTGGAGTGCAGTGGCACGATCCCGGCTCACTGCAACCTCCGCCTCCTGGGTTCAATCGATTCTCCTGCCTCAGCCTCCCAAGTAGCTGGGACTATAGGCGCGTGCCACCATGCCCAGCTAATTTTTGTATTTTTAGTAGAGATGGGGTTTCACCATGTTGGCAAGGATGGTCTCGATCACTTGACCTCCTGATCTGCCCACGTCAGCCTCCCAGAGTGCTAGGATTACAGGAGTGAGCCACTGCGCCCGGCCACCCTGCGCTTTAATGCAGACACCACAGCTGGTAGACGCTTCCAGACTAAGATGTCAAGGAGACTTGGTTAAGTGCAAGATGGAACACAGAAGCTAAACCATAGGAGAGTAGAATCTTAAATTTGAGGCAGAGTACAGTATGTCCCTACCTTCTGGCTGCATGAGACCCCCTGACCTAGCGCACATTCTGCAGCCTTAAGGCCCCCGTGTTTGCTAGAAATGCGTTGGGACCTGCCTGCAAAGGTCCTGGTAACTGGCCTTCCTCGGGCTCCAAGTCAAAGGGACAGAGTAGTTTCTAGAGCCAGCAATTCTCTCTGTATTCTCTCTTCCTCTCTTTCCAACGTGTTGGGTTTTTCAGTGTCTTGGCCCAGGGTTGCTTATACACTTGAAAGCAGAGCAGCTTGAAGACAGATTATTTTGGTTTTCCCTGAAAGCCTTCGAGAGTCAGGGAAATTTTGCTAGAAGGCTTGAGGTGTAAGAGAGGGAGAGGAGGCTGGGGGCTGGAGTGACTCACCAAGGCTGAGGGGATGGAGCTTGTGGGTTCTACCATTGCCACGTGTGTTGTTCTGGGGAGGTGACTTGTCCTCAGAGGGGAATAGCTGACCCTAAGCAGGTGAGTGCCCCCTCTCCAGTCTCTGGCCTGAGCAAGGCTTGCGGCTCCCAGGTTCTGAGGGTGAGTGTCTAGCTTCTGGTGGATGGTGCTTTCTGCCAGTGTCGGGGTTGGAGCTTTCTCTGCTCTGACAATTCCACCCCTCCATCCACTTCTCACCTTCAAAACTTGGATCAACTCTCTTGCCCTCAATGTCTTCTCTCTGGGTCTCTTTGTCTTCATGAGTTTATGTTTGTATTATCCCCTTACTCCCATCTTAATGGAGTTTTCAGAGGAGATGATGTAAATGAATAATCAGCCTCTCATGTTTAACTTTGGAAATCTGCTTGCTTGCTCTCTCCCTTTCTTTTTAAAAATTGAAGTATACTGTAATCCCAGCACTTTGGGAGGCCGAGGTGGGTGGATCACGAGGTCAGGAGATCGAGACCACGGTGAAACCCCGTCTCTACTAAAAATACAAAAAATTAGCTGGGCGCAGTGGCAGGCGCCTGTAGTCCGAGCTACTCGGGAGGCTGAGGCAGGAGAATGGCGGGAACCCAGAAGGCGGAGCTTGCGGTGAGCCGAGATGGCGTCACTGCACTCCAGCCTGGGCGACAGAGTGAGACTCTGTCTCAAAAAAAAAAAAAAAAAAATTGAAGTATAATTTACAGATGGTGAAATGCAAAGATCTTAGACATGCAGTTCTTTGGGTTTTGACAAGTGCACGAGCCACATCTAAGTCAAGATGCAGAACATGCCCACCACCCCCAAAACCTCCTTTGTGCCATCACAGTCCCCTCTCTGCCCCTCTGTCATCACCCACCACTGCCCTCTGTCATCAGCCACTACTGCTGCGATTTCTGTCACCATAGGTAAATTTGGGCCTTCATTTTTGAATATTTGAGGGTAAGGTATATGGTCCAAATCGCTCTCCCGACACAACCAACCAACTGAAGACCAACTCTAATATTATAAGAAATTGGAATTTAAGTAAGAACAATGCCATTTTATTTTAAACACACACAGTTGCGTCCAAATCTAACCTCTTCCTTCAGGAGTAAGGAGAGAAGATGTGTTGTCTTCTAGAATTTCCTTCATAACCAGAACTTCATGTCAGTTAAAAACTTCCGCCATGAAAAAAAACTCAAGGAATCAAGAAAGAGCCTCAATGTCTTTGAACAAACATCACGTCTCCTCAGATCTTCCATGTCATATTCCCCTTTGTTGTTCTCAACAAAAACAGAGACTTCTCATCTTAAAAATGTATATGTGATGTCTTATTAAAAAAAAAAAACATGTTATTAGCCCTGCTTTCAAATAACCCTCTGAAGTTGTATACTTGAGGGCAGAGGCCCTCGTGGTGGGCTTGTGGGAGAGGGTCTTGGGCGGTGTGTATGTCTGTACATGGGAACCTGTGATGGTGAGCTGGTGGGGACTGAGGTGTGATAGTTGCCTGGTTTCTGGCTGGTGGGCACTTCCATTATGTGGATATTGCATATGTGACAAAAGCCATATTTCAAAATTTCAAGTATTTTTCCAGCAAGGTCCAGCAAGCTCTGCAGGACAAGCCATCAGAAGTGAGACTGAGCCAGGCATAAAATAGCCAGCATTTATCAAGTGCTTGCCCTGTCAGGCCTCACTAAAGCACTTTGCAGATATTTACTCACTACTGCTCATGACCCCTGTGAGGTAGGTACTAGTTATCTGCGTCTTACAGATGGGGAAGGGGCACTTGGAGGTAAAGTGACCTGCCCGAGGTTTCCCAGCTCCTAAGTGATGGAGCCTGCCAGAACCAACCATCAGGAGGGACTTCGCAGGTGAAAGAAGGTTCTTATGCTCACTGGGGGTACTAAGAAGAAATTCCTAGTCCATCGCTGGAGCAAGTGAAACCCTTCTTTGCCTTTCACTACTTGCTGATACCTCCTCAACAGAAGTCAGCTCAGAATTGCTGGAATGAACATCTCATGAGAACGGCCTCCCCTTCCCTTCCCACCGCCATTGCCCTGCTTTGGGCCTCATCATTTCTCATCCTGACCGCAGAGACACTCTCCCATCTGGTGTCCTTCCCTGCAGACTCTCATCCACTGAGTCCAGCCTTCATGCCGCTGCCAGAGTGATCTTTTAAAAATGCAAGTCTGACTGCTGTATCCCTCCCTGTTCAGAACCATCGGATGGGTCCTTGTTTCCTTCCGAATCACGAGCACACTCTGGCATGGTGTAGTGGGGCTTCTTTGGTTTGATCTCTGGCTACATCTCCAGCTTCTCCTCCAGCTATGGAATTTGGCACCTCCTCCTGTCTCCCCCAGCTCTCCCCTGTCCCCTTACCCTGTTCTCTCTGGGCACACCATGCTGCCACTTTCTCAGACTTCCCACTCTGGTCTCTGAATGTTCCACCAGACTAGCATTCATCCTGGGAGGCACAGCCAAGGACCATCTTGTCCTTAAGGTCCTTTCCATCCCACCTTCCCAGCACTTCACAGCCAGGAGACTGGTCCCTGCTCTCCTTTTCATCCTGCTGTGTGCTGGCCAGTCCTCTGGAGCACTGATCACACACTGTGGCCTTGCTTTTTTTTTTTTTTTTTTTTTGAGATGGAGTCCTGCTCTGTCACCAGGCTGGAGTGCGGCGGCATGATCTTGGCTCACTGCAGCCTCTGCCTCCCGAGTTCAAGCAATTCTCCTGTCTTAGCCTCCCAAGTAGCTGGGACTACAGGTGCCCACCACTATGCCCAGCTAATTTTTGTATTTTTAGTAGAGATGGGGTTTCACCATGTTGGCCAGGATGGTCTCGATCTCTTGACCTCGTGATCCGCCCGCCTTGGCCTCCCAAAGTGCTGGGATTACAGGCGTGAGCCACTGTGCCTGGCCGGCCTTGCTTTTTTATATACTGACCTTCCCCAAACGATGTGGCTCTCCCTGAGGTTGAAGATCAGGCTTACTCTTGCATCTCCATGGCCTGCACACACTGGGAGTTGATAAATGCAAGGGTCTGTTATTTATGTATGAATGAATGGATTCACTTTCCTTGCTATACCATATACTCTTCTAAAAGTTACCAGGCTTTCTGGAACTTATATTAAGAAATTCAGATACCAGCAATAATATCCAGGTAACTCAGCCTCTACCCAAATTGCTTGATGAGATTACCTGTGTCTCAGCACTAGGACCACAATTTCGGTTTCTTTTCCATTTTCTCCATGCCCTGACACAGTGTTGGATATCCACTACCTGTTTAAAATATATGTGCTGATTTGAGTTGGTCAGGTGTTGGGGGTGGGATACGACAGACAGAGAAAATGGGGTCCCAGCTACTGAGGACCCAACACATGAACAGGGAAACGGGACAGATCCTCTTGGGAAAAAGCCCCACTGGGGCCAATTCCGGGGCCTTTTCCTCCACAGCCCGCAGAGATGCCTGTGCACTTCCCCCAAGAAGCTCCTCAAGTTACGTGACCCTGAGGAAGGTCTTCCTTCACCATATGATTTGTTAAAGGAAAAATAAGGAAGGAATTTGGAAGCAGTTAAGGTCACTTTGTGCCGAGACTATCACACTATATCATGTTAAATAAAATGTCAGGTGATAGTTATTGAGTCATTCTTTTCTAATGGTTTTATGCACAGTAGATAATTGTATTATCTACATATGATTTGGATTTGAATAAATTATCAGTCTGTTAAGAATTTAATAAGAATATGTAAATACATTTGTATTCCCTATTTAAGTCAACCTAAGAATGAAATGATGAGAATAATGATATTTTGTGAGGATGGTGGGGGCTTTATGGTACATGACCTCCTCTGATCTCCACCACGATCCTGGAACACAGATATTACATCCCCTTCTTACAAATGAGAAAACTGAAGCTCAGACAGGTTCATTTGCCTAAGGTCTCCCATCCCAGAATACGGGTTCAAATTTTAGAGGTTTTTCGCCTTATGCTACCTATAGATATTCAAATCTAAATTTATTCACATGAAATGATGGGTTAAATCGTTTACAAAATTATCAACCATAAGACTCTGTTGACAAATACCCATGAAATATTTACTTTAAAAAATGTCCTGTCCATGCATATGAATTTCAGTTTTAAACATGAAAAGTATTTTAGCTTTTAGGTTGCAAAAAAAAAAAAAAAAACCAAAATCCCAAAACAACCCACCCACTATATGGAGAGTATACAAAATGAACACAGGCTGATGATGTACATCAGTGTTTCCGTAGAGTAACAGGAAACCTGGAACGGTATTTTTGGGGTGGAGGTAATTTGGTAATGTATACCCAGATAAAAATTATGCAAGCCCGGTGATCCACTGAGGCCTCTTGGGGGCTCTATGGGTGCAGTGACAGGGACGCAGGAGTGCAGGGAGGGGCTCTGGGTTGCCAGAGACCTGCTGTGGAGAAGTTTTCTGCCCTCAATAAGCCCTACAACTGTACACAGTTTGGTTTGAGTCCTATTTTCATCATCCGCAAAATTAGCCTACTTATGCCTTTGTGGTGTGTCAGCATTGAATATTGGGGTGTCGGCCAAGTGCTTAGCCAGGAGCCTGTCTGCGGCATGGCTCAGCCAGGCGGGATGTGACATTCCCTCGTGGTCAGTGAGGCATGCTGTCCTGGCTATGACGATTGGGAGGATGTGAAACTGAAGCTGGGTGCTGGCGAATCATGGAGGCAGCTGGGAACCTCAGTGTCTCAGGCTCAGTTCCTCAGCTGGGAATGAGAAAAGGGTGTGGCTTAGGAGAGGGGTGAGCCTGATGTCTAAAACCGCTTTCCTCTCATGGGTGAGCAAGTTGAAAAGCCAGATTCTACCAGGGAGGTGGCACAGGACGCCTTGGCTGTGCTCCCGGATGTGTGGGGCTGTTTCATCACACAGTTGCATGGGGCTTGCTTGTGTGCTCAACTTTCCGGGATGTCCTGAGACTGGACTTTCCAGTTTCCAAGATTCAGTCCCATTGTCAAAGCCTCATATCTGATTTTTTGATTTGATTATATGGTGTAGAGAAGTGGAAAAATTCTCAAGTTTGGGTCATTAAACATTGTAAAATAGGGCCAGGTGCAGTGGCTCACACCTGTAATCCAAGCACTTTGGGAGGCTGAGGCGGTTGGATCATTTGAGGTCAGGAGTTCAAGACCAGGCTGGCCAACATGGTGAAACCCCATCTGTACTAAAAATACAAAAATTAGCTGGGTGTGGTGGTGGGCGCCTGTAATCTCAGTTACTCCAGAGACTGGGGCAGGAGAATCGCTTGAACTCAGGAGGCAGAGGCTGCAGTGAGCCAAGATGGCGCCACTGCACTCCAGCCTGGGCAACAGGGCCAGACTCCCTCTCAAGAAAAAAACAAAAACAAAAACAAAAAAACCAAAAGAACCATTGTAAAATAGAAATGGATATGGGGAAGAGAGAGGGGGAGAAGGCAAAGCAGGAAGGAGGAGGCAGGAAGGGCAGAGCTGGCACCAAGGCAGGCCCTGGGCTGGATGCCCAGGAGTGTGGGCAGAGGGGGTGCAGCACTGAGAGGCGGACTGGAAGCTTCCATTGCCAAGCTCATGACAAAGAATGGGAGGCAGGGAGGAGGCCCACAGATCTTGCTGAGTGCTAAGCGCCTGCACCCCTGCCCCGAGCTACACCTTGGTGCCACTGTTGACAGCCAGCCCAAAGCCTCCAGGGAGATGTTCACCAGTGTCTCTCAGGGACTTGGGCTTCCTTCCCACCAAGGAAGAGGGAGAGAGACTAGGGCTGCCCTCCGCTGTGAAGGACCCTGCTAATTATTCATGACACCCCCGCAGAGTGGCTGGACTGCCACAGCTTCCCCTGTGCCCATCCTCAAAGACAGCCTCAGAAGTGGACATCCGTCTTTCAGGAGGGGCTTAGAGGAGCTCTCCCAAGGACGAGCATGTTGTTTCCCCCCTCAGCCTTGAGTTTTGAAGAGTGAAGCGGGGGTGGTTAGTGATTCTAGGTTTAATGCTTCCACCCGATTGCCCATTTCATCACACTCCTCAGTATTATGACATTTGGATTATTTTTTAATCTTCTCTTCCCCTTTTTGTTGTTCTGCTGTTGAACCGATTATGCAGAACTGTGTGTTGATGTCTCGGTGGCACCTTCCCTCCAGGGATGCAGCTCTGTTTTCCAAACACCCCGCTTAATCCTCTTAGGAGGGAGGATGCACCGGGGTGCTCACCCTGTCCGTCAGGGCCGGCAGAGACGGACGCTTTACAGGTGTTTGTTAACCTGGACCATGCTGGACAGGAGGCTTGGAGGCACCAAGATGCCAAATCTCTTACCCATCCCTCCAGCCAGGCGTCTCAAGTGGCTAAAGAATAAATGCATGAAAATTAAGAGCCAGCTCTGCCTGCGAAAGGGAACAGGAGCAAGCTGGCTGTTGGCTGTCATCTGGAGTCACCTACTGGGAAGTGCCAAATCACCCCAGACCAAGGACAGGAAGGAGGCTTGGTGAGTGACAGTCCCACCCTGGCAGCGCCATGAACAGCAGTTCAAAGTGAAACAGACTCCCTGCATCAGAGCCGACCTATTGGTATAAGATATTTCACTTGCAGCCCAGCGGCGTTTGTGATAAATAGATCCACATAGGATTGCCTGGTTCCATTTTTCATGTATGTGGGCTTCTCGGGACACCTCTCACTTTCCCAACTTTTTATATCTTTTTTTTTTCTTTGAGACGGAGTCTGGCTCTGTCGCCCAGGCTGGAGTGCAATGGCATGATCTCGGCTCCCTGCAACCTCCACCTCCTGGGTTCAAGTGATTCTCCTGCCTCAGCCTCCCAAGTAGCTGGGATTGCAGGCGTCCACCACCACGCCTGGCTACCAATTTTTATATCTTAATGGCCTTTCCAGAACTTTCCAGAACATGTACAACATGCTCCTAGTGGGCCTGGGGTTGGTTGAGGGTGGGTAGCGCAGTAAGACAGTTACTGTTACTTCAGTTTTCTTTCAGGTCTTCTGGTTGAGTGAGGAAGAGGTTTCAGTTTGGTGATGGCGACGTCCTTAAGACTTCACTTGCTTCCCTCTCTCTGTTCTTTTGAGAGCGGGTCTCCACCAAGCATTTTAGCAGGTAAAAAATCTAGCCAGAATTTAATCATATTATTTTGTTTTTATTTATTTTGAGGTTGTAACTGCTTTAAGGTCTTATAGCCAGTAATAACGGTTTCCTATTCATGTTAGGATGTTTATTTAGCAAACGCTTATATAGCACTTACTCTGTGGAAGATCTGTTTTAAATACCTTAAAAAGAGAAACTGTTTTTTTCTCTCTCTGTCATTCTTGTTCTCTCTCTCTCTCTTTTTATTTTCTTTGTGGTAGGGTCTCACTCTGTCACCCCAGGCTGGAGTGCAGTGGCAGGATGGCGGCTCACTGCAGCCTCGACCACCCTGGCTCAAGCTATCCTCCCACCTCAGCCTAAGAGAAACTCTTGGAACGGAAAACCAAATACCACATATCCTCAGTTATAAGTGGGAGCTAAATGATGAGAACACGTGGACACAAAGAGGGGAACAGCAGACACCGAGGCCTACTTGAGGGTGGAAGTTGGGAGGAGGGAGAGGAGCAGAAAAGATAACTTTTGGGTACTGGGCTTAATACCCGGGTGATGAAATAATCTGTACAACAAACCCCCATGACATGAGTTTTCCTGTGTAACACCGAACCTAAAATAAAAGCTAAAAATAAAATTAAGTTAAAAGAGAAGCTGTCATTTTTCTCATAACCTAATTACAAACCTATGTGGTAAGAACTATAATCACCCTCATTTTATAGCTGGGGAAACTGAGGCAAGAGGAGGTTAAATCGGGTTAGGAAGTAGTAGAAGTGGTGCTGAAACCCTGGCAGTGTGGCTCCAGATTTTGTGTTCTTTTTTTTTTTTTTTTTTTACCATTTTTTTTTAGAGATAGCGTCTTGCTGTCAGCCAGGCCGGAGTGCTGTGGTGCAATCATGGCTCACTGCAGCCTTGACCTCCTAGACTCAAGTGATCCTCTCAACTCAGCCTCCTGAGAAGCTGGAACTACAGTTGTGCACTACCAGCTTGAGTAATATTTTAAAAAAATTTTTTGTAGAGATGGAGTCTCACTATGTTGCCCAAGCTGGTCTTGAACCCCTGGCCTCCAGTGATCCTCCTGCCTCCCAGATTCCTGTGATTACAGGCCTGAGTCCCCATGTCTGGCCTGGATTTTGTGTTTTTAACCTCTGTGCTATGCTGCCTCTCCATAGGGAGCATTAAAAATTAATGTTTTCAGGCCGGGCGCCGTGGCTCACGCATGTAATTCTAGCACTTTGGGAGGCCAAGGCAGGTGGATCACCTGAGGTCTGGAGTTCGAGATCAGTCTGGCCAACATGGTGAAACCCCGTCTCTACTAAAAATACAAAAATTAGCCAGGTGTGGTGGTGGGCGCCTGTAATTCCAGCTACTCCAGAGGCTGAGGCAGGAGAATCGCTTGAACCCGGGAGGTGGAGTTTGCAGTGAGCTGAGATCGCACCATTGCACTCCAGCTTGGGAGACAGAGCGAGACTCCGTCTCCAAACAAACAAACAAACAAACAAACATTTTCAGGGAAAACAAGTGAGTAGATTTGAAGGAAACGTTGATATAAAGAAATGAGGTCCAAGCCTGGGTGGAAATGGCAGATATGGTGGAGGTGAACGGAAATGGATGCAGCGGCTGGCCACACGGGCAGACACAAGGAAGAAGGAGCTGGTGGATTAAGCACTTACTTGACCTCAGACACGGTACCCTCCTCAACAGGGTCTCTGGAGCCTCAGCTAAACATTCCTGCGGGTTGATTCTGTAGTAGAGATACCTTGCCGGAACAGATGTATTCGTAGTAATACACACATGCACGCACATGTACTGCTGCTTTTGCTATTAGGTACCAGTCCTTTCCTTTCACCTTGGTGTCAGCCATAGGGTGGTTTTCAGCTCTGCTCAGAGATAAGCTGAGGAACTCCTCCAGGCCCTACGGATGGGGGTGGTGCTGGGCGGGGAGTCAAGGCCAGGCTACTCCTGAGGCCAAGCAAGGTCTTAACCAAGTATTGAAAAGTGACCTCAGGCCAGGTGCAGTGGCTCACGCCTGTAATCCCAGCACTTTGGGAGGCCCAGGCAGGCTGATCACCTGAAGTCAGGAATTTGAGACCAGCCTGGCCAACATGGAGAAACCCCGTCTCTACTAAAAATACAAAAATCAGCCAGGCGTGGTGGTGGGCACCTATAATCCCAGCTACTCAGGAGGCTGAGGCAGGAGAATCACTTGAACCTGGGAGGTGGAGGTTGCAGTGAGCTGAGATTGTGCCACTGCACTCCAGCCTGGGTGACAAGAGTGAGACTTTGTTCTCAAAAAAAAAAAAGAGAAAAGTGACCTCAGTCTTCCTACTCAAAAAGGAAAGTGCTAGGTTCAAACATGACTCTGGACCATGATTCTCAGACTTCAGGGTTTACATAATGAAGAATTTAAATCTTAGAGATTGATTTGGATTTGGCAGCTCTTTATTTTACTAAGTATGGACATTAAAAACCAAACCACAGTTCCCTAAACAAAGTCCGACCACTGTCTATCATCACTATCAATATGTAAATGAAAGGAGATCCTAACACAGAAACATAGGGAGGAAATAAACTCAGAATAACCCGTGTGCGTGTGCATGTTTGCATGCATGTGCGTATCACATTGCTTAAGATGATGGAAACTTCTTTGGGGAACGACATTGGCAGTATTGGGAACCACCGGCCTGGAGTGCCTGTCTGCTGTTTTTGCTGTCTCCTGTTGGTTGCCTTAACTATCTTAATTTAAAAATTACCTCCCTCAGGTCATACCAACAAGGTATTTCCTAGTTATCCTGAAACGGAAGGTCCTGATTATGGATTGTCCTGGCTCTTACTCTCTGCAGATTTTTTTTTTTTTTACGTTAAATTCTGGGATACATGTGTAGAATGTGCAGGTTTATAGGTATACATGTGCCATGGTGGTTTGCCACATCTATCAACCTGTCATCTGGGTTTTAAGCCCTGCATTCACTAGGTATTCATCCTAATGCTCTCCCTCCCCTTGCCCCCAACTCCTGACAGGCCCCAGTGTGTGATGTTCCCCTCCCTGTGTCCATGCGTTCTCATTGTTCAGCTCCCACTTATGAGTGAGAACATGTGGTGTTTGGTTTTCTGTTTTTGTGTTAGTTTACTGAGGATAATGGCTTCCAGCTTCATCCATGTCCCTGCAAAGGACATGGACTCATTCTTTTTCATGGCTGCATAGTATCCCATGGTGTATATGTGCCACATTTTCTTTATCCAGTCTATCATTGATGGACCTTTGGGTTGGTTCCAAGTCTTTGCTATTGTAAATAGTGCTCTCTGCAGATTTGTAAAAGGCTACTTCCCACTTGGCCCCATCACCAGTGGCGTAGAAAGTCCCAGGAGGCTGTGAACTTTGAGAGGACAGCCATGGTGTCTGCTCACTGCCCTATCCTAGGACCTAGCACAGGGCCTGGCATAGGGCGGGCACACAATGCCTATTTGTTGCATAACTGAATGAATGAACAGATGAATGGCTGATGAAAAAGAGAATTCAATTTTTAATTTGTATTCTTAGTGTGCAGATCTGATAAAGTCTTCATATAAAACACATTTGTGAATCATGAAACATGATAATCAAAAGTATACTGTGAACCCACCACACGACCTGGGAAGAAAACTTGGATCTGGCTCCCCTATCCCATCCTCCTTGCTTCCCTAGAAATAAAAACCAGCTTGAATTTTGGGTTTATCATTCCCCTGCTTTTTTAAAGAATAGTTTTAAAAATCACATGTCTACTTATTCCTAAACAATATTGTTTAATTTTTGCTGATTTCTGAGCATTATAAAAATGTTATCGTGGTATACAGTCTATCCTAAATTTTGTGTTTGCCAGCCTTGCTTCCTTAAAATATAGTTTTAAAAATCACATATGTATGTATTCCTAAATAATACACTGTTTCATTTTTGCTTGGTTTCTAAGGCTTATAAAAATGGTATCATATAGCATGTAGGTTTTTGATACTTGTTTTTTTCCCTGTCCATAATCATGTCTCTAAGTTTCACTGGAAGAATAGGTAATTTATTTTCATTGCTGAATAACAGGCCATCATCTGAATAGCACAATTTATTCATGCCCTCCTGTCAATGGAGTTTGGGGCAATTATGAACAATACTGAAATCAACACTCTTTTAAACAAATTTAGTTGCTAAAAAAGAAACCATTATGGCCAGGCGCAGTGGCTTATGCCTGTAATCCTAGCATTTTGGGAGGCCAAGGCAGGCTGATCACTTGAGGTCAGGAGTTTGAGACCAGCCTGGCTGACATGGTGAAACCCCATTTCTACTAAGAATACCAAAATCATCCAGGTATGGTAGTGGGCGCCTGTAGTCCCAGCTACTCCGAAGGCTGAGGCAGGAGAATCGCTTGAACCTAGGAGGTTCAGTGAGCCGAGATCGCGCCACTGCACTCTAGCCTGGGCGACAGAGTGACACTCCATCTCAAAAACAAAAACAAAAAACAAGCCAAAACCAAAAACAAAAAACACCGTTATACATATACGTGTATATATAGCATAAGACAAAATGAGAGGTTAACGAAATTACAAGATAAACACCTTTAAACATCCCCACATAAAGGAAGCTGACTCTGACCCCATAAGCCTGCCAGGCTCACTTTCCCAAATGCAATGCCCCTCCCCTCCTCCAAGAGTAAACGCCAGCCTGGCTTTTGTGCTCATTGCCTCTTTTCTTTGCAGTTGTGCTCCCCATTACTGAATACTACAGATGAGCTGTGCCTTCCTCCCCTCCCCTCCCTTCCCTTTGCTTTTATGTCAAAATATTAGGCTGTCGTTTTCACCCGTGTGTTTCTCTGGCATGCTTTTATCGTCTGCAGGGATGTTATTCTACTTTTTATTTTTTCTTTGAATAACCGTGTGGGATTTCACTTCAATCCTTTTCTGCTACTTATGTTTACATAATATTAGATTTCCTGAACTTTTTGAAAGGAAGCATAATTTAAGGGTTTTTCTCATTTCACAATGGTAGAGCACTCTCTTCTGTTGTTTATGTTCAGTATTTTAAAAATAGGGCACCTCACTTCCTGAGAACTTCCATTCCGTTCTCCCCTACTGTAGTCTGGGTTCTCTTTTTTGCTTTTCTCTATTTTCCTGAAGTGCTCAATTTGGAGTCTGTTCCCAGCTGGGGTTCTATTCTGGATAGGGGCTTGGGCTGGTTAGTTTGGAGTGTTTATTAGGCCCAGTCTTCCCTGGCCTCTTCTGACTTTACCTTTGGAACTCACATGCTTTTACTGAAGGATACAAATACCTCCCTGGGTCAGGTGCTGTCCTCCAGCTGCCTGGTGGCTTTACAATAGTTGTTTCTTGATTATTTTAAAGTTCTTGTTGCAGGTGATCAGTGACTATCTGGGCCAATAGCATGGGCGATAAGAAGAATTTGCCAAGACAGTTGTAGGTTTAAAAAAGGCAGATTTATTAGAGAAAGTAGGCAAATAGGTTGCAAGGATGCAACAGGCAGGTTAGCAAGAGAGGAACTGACTGCAAGGAAACATAGGCTTCCTGGGGATTTTATAGGATGGTGCTTGTGCTATGTGCTGAAGAGGGCTTTGCGCAGTACTGATAATGCCAAGGTTGCAGGGAACTAAATTGCATTATTTTATTAGTTGAGGGTTGGCACAGGAAGGCACAGTTGAGAACAGGAAGATTGTGAGTTATTTGTACAGGAGGGCTATGTGTTTTGGACCTTATAAAATCCCTTATAGCTTATCTGCTTTCTGTTTTTTGCTTCCTCTGCTCCTGCCAGCCTGACTTCTTTCCCCTTGTTAGGACCTCACAGTTCTGAGGCCTACCAGGTGCTCTGTTGCTTCCTTCTGTGTCCTCCAACACAGCTGCTGATACCATGCAGATCTTGTAGGTGTGTCTCCACCCATTTATGTTTCAGGGTTTTTAGGGATTCAGTGTCATCTGGTTTGTTGTAGGGATTTTCCATGGGTTTTTAGTTTTGCAATCCTGGCTGCTTTGTGTATCTTTATGGGGGATTTGGAGAGATTAAATAATTATACCATCAAGGCTGCCACCTTCTCAGAATCTTCATGTTGTTTTCATATACATTGAATTTTTTTTTTTTTTTGAGATGGAATCTTGCTCTGTCGCCCAGGCTGGAGTGCAATGGCACGATCTCGGCTCACTGCAACCTCTGCCTCCTGGGTTCAAGTGATTCTCCTGCTTCAGCCTCCCAAGTAGCTGGGATCACAGGTGTGCACCACTATGCCTGGCTAATTTTTGGATTTTTAGTAGAGATGGGGTTTCACCATGTTGGTCATGCTGGTCTCAAACTCCTGACCTCAGGTGATCTAGCCTTGGCCTCCCAAAGTGCTGGGATTATAGGCGTGAGCTACCGCATCCAGCCTACATTGAATATTTTTATATACATTCACTATTGCCCACCTACAAGAATTTTTCTAAATATACTTTGGGGAGAAATTACAGGCTGTTAGGGTATGTAAAGGCTCAACATTATAATGCTAAATTGTTTTCTCAAGTTTCTGTATCAATTTATGTTGCTACCTTCTGGTTTCTTTAGGTTTGGTTTTCTCTTGCTTTTCTAGTTTCTTAAGATGATAGTTTAAGTAGTTGATCTGAGATTTTTCTTCTTTTTAAATACAGTTATTTACAGCTATAAATTTCCCTCCAAGTACCTACCGCTTTAGCTGTACCCCAGAAACTTTGGTATGCTATTTTGTTTCCTTCATCTCAAATTTTTTTCTAAGTTCTCTTATTTGTTCTTTGACTTCTTGGTTAAGAAGAGTGTTTTTTAATTTCCACATATTTGTGAATTTCCCAAATTAATTTTTGTTATTGTTTTCAAATTTTATTCTATGGTGAACATACTTTTTATAATTCTAATCTTTTAAAATTTATTGGGACTTATTTTGTGGTCTAATGGATTGTCTCTCCTGGAGAATGTTCCATATGTACTTAAGAATGTGTATTCTCCCTCAAAGGTCTAGAACTAGAAATACCATTTGACCCAGCAATCCCATTACTGGGTATATACCCAAAGGATTATAAATTATTCTTCTATAAAGACACATGCACACATATGTTTATTGTGGCACTAATCACAGTAACAAAGACTTGGAACCAACCCAAATGTCCATCAATGATAGACATATGCACCATGGAAAACTATGCAGCCATAAAAAAGGATGAGTTCATGTCCTTTGTAGGGACATGGATGAAGCTGGAAACCATCATTCTCAGCAAACTATCACAAGGACAGAAAATCAAACACCGCATGTTCTCACTCATAGGTGGGAACTGAACAATGAGATCGCTTGGCCACAGGGCATGGAATGTCACATACCGGGGCCTGTCAGGGGGTGGGGGGCTGGGGGAGGGATAGCATGATAGGTGCAGCAAAACAACATGGCACATATATACCTATGTATCAAACCTGCACATTGTGCACATGTACCCTAGAACTTAAAGTATAATAATAAAAAAAAAAGAATGTGTATTCTTTGCTGAGTATGGTGGCTCATGCCTGTAATCTAGCGCTTTGGGAGGCCGAGGCAGGAGGATCACTTGAAGTCAGGAGTTCAAGACCAGCCTGGGCAAAATAGCAAGATCCTGTCTCTACAAAATTAGCAACTTAGCAAGACCCTGGCCAACATAGCAAGACCCTGTCTCTACAAAAATTAATAATTAGCTGAGTGTGGTGGTGCACACCTGTGGTCCCAGCTACTCGGGAGTCTGAGGTGGGAGGATTACTTGAGCCCAGGAGGTAGAAGCTGCAGTAAGCCATGATCGTGCCACTGGATGCCAGCCTGGGCAACAGGGCAAGACTCTATCTCAAAAAATAATAATAAAAGAATGCATATTCTGCTGTTGTTGAGTAGAGTGTTCTATAGATGTGTGTTAAGTATAGTTGTATACAGTATTGTTCAAATCTTCTATTTCCTTGGTAATCTTTTGTCTAGTTGTTCTACCCATTACTGAAAATGAGGTATTTTCAGTAATGGGTAGACTTGAGCCCATGAGTTCAAGTCCAGCCTGGGCAACATAGTAAAACCTCATCTCTTGACAAAACAAAACAAAAACAAAAAACCCAAAGATTTGAAAGTAAGAGGATGGGCCAGGCACAGTGGCTCACACCTACAATCCCAGCACTTTGGGAGGCTGAGGTGGGTGGATCACAAGGTCAGGAGATGGAGACCATCCTGGCTAACAGGGTGAAATCCCATCTCTACTAAAAATACAAAAAACCATCATTGTTGAATAGTTTATTTTCCCTTGAATTCTGACAGCTTTTACTTCATATCTGAGGCTCTATTGTTAGTTGCATATATGTTTATAATTTATATAGTCTTAATGGATTGACACTTTTACTATTATAAAATGTTCATTATTATGTAGTCATCCAGTTCTCTTTTGGTTACTGTTTGCCTATCTTTTTTCCTTCCTTTTACTTTTTTCTTTTTCTTTTGGAAATGCCATTTTGCTCTTGTTGCCCAGGCTGGAGTGCAATGGCATGATCTCAGCTCACCGCAGCCTTCACCTCCTGGGTTCAAGCAATTCTTCTGCCTCAGCCTCCTGAGTAGCTGGGACTACAGGTGTGTGCCACCACGCCTGGCTAATTTTTTGTATTTTTAGTAGAGATGGGATTTCACCCTGTTAGCTAGGATGGTCTCCATCTCCTGACCTCGTGATCTGCCCACCTCAGCCTCCCAAAGTGCTGAGATTGCAGGCGTGAGCCACTGTGCCTGGCCCATCCTCTTACTTTCAAATCTTTGGGTTTTTTGTTTTTGTTTTGTTTTGTCGAGAGATGAGGTTTTACTATGTTGCCCAGGCTGGACTTGAACTCTTGGGCTCAAGTAATCCTCCTACCTCAGCCTCCTGAGTAACTGGGACTACAGGCACATGCCACTGTGCCTGGATGGGTCATTTAAAAGAATTATTTGTTCTGCCAATCTCTGCCTTTTCTTGCAGTGTTAAATCCTTTCACATTTAATGTAATTACTGCTAAGTTAGACCATATTACATCATTATACACTGTATGCCCATCACCACAGATATATAGTTACTTCTTTCTTTCTTTCTTCCTTTTTTTTTTTTTTTTTTGAGTGACAGGGTCTCACTCTGTCACCCAGGCTGAGTGCAGTGGTACAGTCATGGCTCATTGCAGCCTCCACCTTCTGGGCTCAAGTGATCCTCCCACCTCAGCCTCCTGGGTAGCTGAGACTACAGGCACGTGGCTATTTTTTTTAATTTCTATTTTTTGTAAAAATGGGGTCTTGCTATGTTGCCCAGGCTGGTCTCGAATTCCTGGCTCAAGTGGTCCTCCTGCCTCAGCCTCCTGAAGTGCTGGGGATTACGGGTGTCAGCCACTGCACCTGGTCTACATGCTCACTTTTTGTTTTCTTGAATCAGTTTTGGTAAGTTATATTTTTCTAAGTTTCAAATTTATTTGTATAATCTCATGTATAAGATTCTCTTATTATCTTTTAAATTTCTGTCTCATCTGCAGTTTTCTCTCCTTTTTATGCCTACAATTATTTGAGCATTTTATCGTTTTTCAGGATCAGCTTTATCAGAGATTCATCTGTTTGATTAGTTTTATCCAAAAACCAACCTTTGGCTTTGTCAATCCTCTCTATTATATTTTTGTTTCCTAGTTCACTAATTTCTACTCTTACATTCAGTATATCTTTCTGTGTGTATCTATCTTTTACTTTCTGTGGGTTGGATTCTTTTTGTACTGATTTTCATCAAGGTTATTGATTTCCTTCCAAGCAGTATTTTTGCTGCATCTCTAAATATTTGATATGAAGATATTTAATAATGATTCACATTTAAAAATTTTGAAGAATTTTCAGTGTAATTTTCTCTTTGATTAATGACTTATTTAGAAATGTATATTTAAAGCTTTAAAATGTATAGACATTTAAAATATAGCATTTTAGGCCAGGCATGGTGGCTCATGCCTGTAATCCCAGCATTTTGGAAGGCCAAGGCAGGAGGATTACTTGAAGCCAGGAGTTTGAGACAAGCCTGGGCAACATAGCAAGATCTCATCTCTAAAAAATAAGTATTAAAAATTAGCTGAGCACACTGGTGTGTGCCTGTAGTCCCAACTACTCAGGAGGCTGAGGCAGGAGGATTGCTTAAGCCCAGGAGTTTGAGGCTGCAATGAGCTGTGATCGTTGTGTCACTGTACTCCAGCCTGGGTGACAAAGTGAGACCCTGTCTCTAAAATATAAATATATATATATATGATATATATGTGTGTATACATACATACATATGATATATATGTGTATGTACATATATATGATATATATGTGTGTACATATATATGATATATATGTATGTGTACATATATATGTATACATAATATGAATATATGTATACATATATACACATATATGATATGTATATACATATGATATATATGTATGCATGTATACATACATATGATATGTATGCGTGTATACATACATATGATATGTATGCATGTATACATACATTGATATGTATGTATACATATATACACACACATATATATAGCATTTTGTTCTTGATTTCTAACTTTCTTGCACTCACTTGAGAGAATGCCGATACTTATTATTTGAAATTTATTGAAATTTGCTTTATGGTATAATATGTTTTCAATTTGTTTTCTTGAGAAAAATATAATTTTTCTATTTCATATTATATCCAACTTGTGTTGTTATACACACATACATGTGCACACATGCATATAATTTTCTGTTTGTTATAATCTCTTAGTATAATGAGGGATTTGTTCACATTTCTTTCTTTTTTATTTTTTTGCTTTACATATTTTGAGGCTATATTATTAAAAGCACATTATTCTAAAATATTTGAATCTTTATTTTATTATTATGTAGTAATTCTCTGTATTCCTAATAATGTCTTTTCTCATGAAATATGCTTTATATGATAATAATCTAGCCACTCCAATGTTAATTTAGTTTGTTTTTGCCTAGCTTACTTTTTTCCATGTCTTTACCTTGAGTCTTCAGGTATGCCACTTATAAATATAACTAAAATCCAGTCTGACCATCTCTATCTTTCAACTGAAGTGTTTAATCCATTTGTATTTATTGTGATTATTGCAGGAGGACAAGTCCTTGAATGACCTTGGCTGATTCAGCTCTCCCTGCTCCTTCTTACAATTCTTGGGCAGAATGTACTGAGAATGTAACATCCTGAGATAAGGAAGAACCATCCAGAACAGCCTGGGCTTTGTCTTTGTTCCTCTCAGAACAAGATGCTCTGCAATGCTTAAGCTCAGTGATTTAAGTACCTGTAGGGTATAAAATCCAGAGTGGACTGCTTTCAGGGTCCCTCAGCTGTAGTGTGAAGTTGGGCATATGCAGATGGGATTCCGTCTGCCCTGGGCAGCTTGCTTGAGTTCTGGGGGACCAGCTCCCCACGGATTCTATGCTTCTATCTTTGCTACATATCTGTGAGTAATAAGTCGGCTTTGCCTGACTTGTGCAGATGTTTTCTCATACCAGACTCAGACTCTGGCAGCTGGGTTTGTGCAAAACGTTTAGAAGCTGTGTTTGTGTAAAGACTCCTGCCAGACCTGGGCATCCACCAGATACAGGAATCTTTACAAAAATTGGCAAAGTGTTTAGAGTCCTCTCCTGGTATCCAACATATGGTGTGCGCCTCATAAGGATTGATACCAGTGCATGGTATTCTGTTTCACAATTATGAATATATGTGG
Source organism: Pan paniscus (assembly GCF_029289425.2). Classification (NCBI taxonomy): domain Eukaryota; kingdom Metazoa; phylum Chordata; class Mammalia; order Primates; family Hominidae; genus Pan; species Pan paniscus. The sequence continues at coordinate 21,279,065 of NC_073262.2, read as the reverse complement.
ATTTTTTCTAATACCTACTTTTTGTTTTCTGTGTCTTGCTTTACCTATGCTATTTTTCTTGTTTCTTGTTTTTCAAAAATCCAGTTAAAATTTTTTTCCCTTCCTAAGGATTTTGGCATTATAATTTTAGCTTTTTAGTGGTTACCCTTGACATTTTTCTACATGTACTTAACAAGATCTAAATTAGCCCATAACTTTCCCAACCCCAACCTCTAAACAAATATGAGCCTCAGAACATTTTAACTCAATCCCTTATTTACATATCATTGTTTTTAGCCAGTTAGTATGTCTTTTTTTTTTTTTTTTTTTTGAGATGGAGTTTCACTCTTGTTTCCCAGGCCGAAGTGCAATGGCACTATCTCGGCTCACCGCACCCTCCGCCTCCCAGGTTGAAGCAATTCTCCTGCCTCAGCCTCTTGAGTAGCTGGGATTATAGGCATGCGCCACCACGCCCAGCTAATTTTGTATTTTTAGTAGAGGTGGGGTTTCTCCATGCTGGTCAGGCTGGTCTCCAACTCCCGACCTCAGGTGATCCACCTGTCTTGGCCTCCCAAAGTGTTGGGATTACAGGCGTGAGCTACCGTGCCCAGCCTAGTATGTCCTTTTAAAAAAAACACTTACATAGATATTCTTCCTCTATAGAGAAAAGGTTTGCTTAGATTTACCTTGAGGGTCACCACTTATTCACTCACTGTTTCTTCTTGTTTTCAGATTCCCCTCTGGGATCATTTTCTTTCTATCTGAAGTATATTTTTAGAAGTTCTTCAGAAAAGAACTGTTGGTAAGCTCTCAATTTCTGTAATCTGAAACATTCTTATTTTGCACTCAATCTTGAAAGTCAGTTTTGCTTGATTTAAAATTCTAAGTTGGCAATCACTTCCCCCTGAACTTTCAAGATATTAGACTACTATTTTCTAATCTCCATTGATATTGTTAAGAAGTCTGTTATAATTCCACAATTGTAGGTCATTTATAATTTTTCTCTGACTGCTTTTAAGAGCTGCTTAGTGTGGCTAACTGTAGCTTTACTTTTAAATTTGCTTTCCTGCCTGATGGTATACATTGCACTTTCAGCATTTTTGGATACCAGTATTTCACTAGTTTTAGAAAATTCTTGGTCTTTATCTCTTTAAAATTTGCCTCTTCACCATTCTTTCCTTTTGGAACTCCAGTTATTTGTATGTTATAGTTGTTCATTTTAACCTTTATCTCTGTTAATGACTTTTTTATATTTTCTATCCATTTGTCTCTCTTTTGCATTCTGGGTAATTTTTTTAGCTTTTAAAATTCACGATTTTCTCCAATCTGCTGTTAAACTCACCAAATTAAGTTTGTTTCTGACAATTTTTTATTTCTGAAAATTCCATTTTTCGTCATGCCTGTGCCTTTATAGTATATTATTGCTTATTTATTTTTTGCAACTCTATTTTTTAATTCTTTAGATACTTAATATATCATTATCGTATGTTTGACGATTCTGTTCTTCGAAGTCCTTCAGGTTTTGTTTCTACTGAGTCTCACCTATGGTTTATTAATTGTAAATATTAAGCTTCTTATTTGGTTGATCTGAACTGAGGTTGCTTTTCTTCAGAAAGGACTTGCATTTGCTTCTGCCAGGAGCCAAGGAGAGCTTTTTTGTTTGTTTGTTTGTTTGTTTTTGATTTTTGTGTGTGTTCCCATTTATTTTCTGTCCTGATGATTTCCCTTACTTCCTGCAAATTCAGTATTGCCTTAAAAAGTATGTCTTTTGTTTAGGAACTAATTGTGTTTTAAGCAGGAAGACCCTTCAGGAAGTTAAAAGCCCACATGAATTCTCTAGTTGCAGAAGTTTTAAATGTTGGCTAAAATTAGATTTTTAAGAATAGACTGTTCATAAATGAGAATTATAGATATAAGTTAGGTTTCTGGTCCAATAAATGCAATCAACCCTCAATAAGCAAGAGTGTTGATTATTCACTTTATGGGAGGATTGGCAATGGAGGTGTTTGGTTGCCTAGTGCATCAAAGTTCCATTTGTGACTGTTCATTTCTGAATAGAGAAAACAAAAATGAAGCCAAGGCATTTCTGAGTGACTATTAGAGATGACACTGAACTAAGACAAACTACCTAGAATTATTAAAGAAACTGGTGAGGGAAAACGGAATTTAACTAAACAAAAATCTACTTTGCACACTTCCCAGGAAACACAATTTGGTATATTTCACTCTGGATAAAAAATGGTTATAATCAAATTTCGTTTTTGTTTTTTAAACCCTATCAGTTTTTCTGGTCTGCTCCCTTTACATTTTCTCCAACAATTATTTTCAGCCATTTTGTCCCTCTTCAACCCTCAGAGCCAAACCTTCCTCCTCCCCTGTTCTCAGCAGAAGGGACTGACTGTTTTTTAAAAAGAACAGACAACGTCAGAAGGGAACTGTCACACATTGTGTCATCACAACCAGCCCCTCCCCTCAATACTCAGCCACTTCTTTTCCCCTTCTCTCCTAGTTGTAAAGGACAAGCTTCTCCTCCTCTAGAGCCACCTGTACTCTGCACTCCATCTCTTCCCCTGTCCTCCAGGACTTTGTGATTCTCTATCATTCTCTCTCTCATCTTCCATCATCCCTTTTCACCTTGTTTATTCCCCAGAAGCATTTAAAACATGTTTAGGTCAGAACCATGGAAAAAAATAACCAGCCCTCCTTCAACCCCCACATACCCCTCCCATTACCCATCCTTTCTCTTTCCCTTGCTTTACAGCCAAATCTCAGAAGAGTTGTCCAGAATTACTGTCTCCATTTCCTTCTTATTCATACTCAATCTGGATTTTACCCTCAACATCCTACTGAAATTCTCACCATTAGGTTTCCATGTTACCAAATCTAGTTGATATTTATTGGTCTTCACCCTATGTGATTTCTTCATAGCATTCAACACAATTTCAAACACTCACAGTGGACACAGTACACACACACACACACACACATGCACTTTTATCTTAAAATGTCAGCTACAAATGAGCCAACAATGTTTAGTTGAATATACTGTATTTAAAAACCAATTTATTTATTGTAAGGCTATTAATATAATAATTATTCATTATTAATGTTATATATGTATTAGTATAAATTATTTCTACTTTATGTTTCAATTTAGACCTTACATTGATTTTAAAAATTATATGCATAGGTAGGTTATATTATTTCTGAATTTCATTTCAGAAATTAGTAAAGAGATTTTCAGAAGATTTTTTAGAAGAAGTCAGTGATTGTGGATGGGACTGAGAGTTTCTGCTTTAGTGGAGCCAACTCTCTCTTGGTTGAGACCAGGGAAGTGGCCCAGCACAAGAGAGCTTCTGCACTCCAAGAGCCAGCTTCATTGTTTTTGGAAAAGATTCAACATGTCAAACAGCTAAATGATAACTTTCTCTCCTGAACTGATATGCGTGATTTTGGTGGTTCCTTAGTTCTTACATGGGCTACCTTGGTAGGGGGTATTTTTCATCTATTTGATTACTTCTTTGTAAAGTTAACTCTCTCAGCTTTATGCATGGGAGGACACAGAGGAGAAAAGTAAACCTCCAAGTACAAGATGCTTTTCACCTTGAAAATTGTTTGTCATGAATGTATTTACTGGCCATGGTTCTTTCTTTGGAAAATCCTTATCATGAACTCAAAATGGCAGGGCTGTATTTTGGTTATTGTTCCCAAGAAATGGTTTTTAGCCACTAGACCACTTTCTGCACTGGGTTTCTTGTCCCCTTGCCCTGTACCATAAGGCAGTCTGGTTGCTTCAGCAGGAAGGCTCGGCTGCATGATAGTTGGGTGGTCTCTGAAGAGAGCTCCTTTTGTTTTCCTGATGGACCCAGGGCCAATGTGCCGCAGCCCTCGTGAAGCACAAAGTGCAAGGCTGTGGCTCCAAGATGGAGTGTTTCTCCCTCTGCCTTTAAGAGAACACGGGGGTCACAGATAGCATTGTGCAGACGTGTACCTTGCCAGGGCTGCCAGGGGAATGCAGGCTCATGGGGAGGATTGAGGGGACAGAGATGTGTGTGTACTGATTAGTGTGCCATAGACTAAGCACAGCAGAGGCAAAGAATGCCATCTAAGCTCTTGTTGCTCGGAGTGTCCGAGGATCATCACCATACAGGTCACCCAGGAGCTTATTAGAAATGCACAATCTCATGCCTCACCCCAGACCACAAATCAGAACCTGCATTTGAACCACATTCCTAGGTGACTCCCAGGCACATTATAATTCAAGAAGCTCTGCTGCTTTTACCTGCACCGAGGCCTCAGCCTTCAGACCACTCCAGGAAGCCGCGTTTTCACATCCCCACACCCCCACCCGACACTCTGTCACCTGGATCTTGCCCATTTCCTCCCTGGCATGTCCCTTAGTCCCTTTGGTCTGCACATCTGCCCTTCCTCATTGGCCAGCTCTAGCACACATCACTGTGTTCACCTTGGCAGTCCCAAGTCCTTGCACACTGCCTGCCTGAGAGCAGGCTCCAAGCTGAAGGCTTCTCGAGTCAGTGGACGAATGGATACATGATCTACATGGCAGAAATAAAAGCCTGAAGTTTGCAGAAGGTTAGGTGTTTATTTGCACTACTTTTTAGACCGTCTACCAGGTTAAAAAAAAAAAAAAACACACAGACTCTTTTGAAGGCATAGATTTTAGATATCAACCTCAGACTGTGGCATTTGGGATTTCCAGAGCATGTCGTTGAGGCACTTTTGTACCCAGAGGCACATGGAATTTACCAGGCTGTGGGGATGATGTGCTCTCGGGATGCTGCTGCCAGTAGCCTGGTGAGGTAGGGAAGACAGCAGTGGACGCACGGTCAGGGCCCAGTACACAGCCCGCCTGCCTTTCGTGTGATTGTCCAGCAGGTGGCACCTGTTCCCTCCTGCCACCCACCTTATAATTGCTTCCCTCTTGAGCACCTTCAGCCAGAGGTGGGTGGGAAGGGGAGGATGTGCACTGGGTTCTGCTATGTGCCAGCATCTTTGGTATAAGGAGCCATTCCCTGGCCCAGGGCAGGCAGCCAGTACCCACCGGGGTTGGGGATCATTGGTGGGTCTCCATTGCCCATGCTCTCCCTGCCTCTCATTAGTAGGGAATCGATGGGCCCTTGTTACGCCAAGGCCATGCTAAAATCTCTGCTTTACCTGCCCCCTTCTCAGCAAGGCTCTCTGTGGGCCACAGCTGATGCTCCATCAGTGCCAATTTATGAGACAAGTTTCTGCCGCTCAGCCTTGGCACAGCAGATGGAAAATACCTGCAGGAAGAGCTTCCCCGGCATGGCCTTCCCTGCATCAGTCATGTGCCTAATGAGCTATCCTTGCAGTGGGCTCTTCTCCTGCTTTTCACTGAAGAACCCTTATGTGCTGCATAGACATGAGCTCATGAAACCTCCCTGGGGGGGCAGGGTCAGCCTCATCTGTGACATTCTCTCTGGGCAGCCTTCACTGGCCCTACTCTCTTCCTTCCATCAGAAGATGGCTTTGGGCCCAGGAGACTCATGAAGACCTCACCCTCTTTGTCTTCAAAGATGCTTTTTCTGTGGCAGATCCCCCTGGTTCTGCAGAGGGTTGGGGGCTCAGCCGAGAACACCTGTTTCTTCACAGGGGAAGTAAGCTAGAGTCAGGAGGAAGCAGCAAGGATGGCCTGTGACTGGAGGACAGACGTCCTGTGGCCCTGGCAGTGCTCTTCCCTCTTGTGCTTTGGGGCAGCAGCATTTTAGGTTTGTAGCTTCGGTGGAAAAGTTGCTCCCCACTGTTTTGAAGTGTTATGCCCCATGAGGAGGAAGTTGGAGCCAGTGTGGTTTTCTGGGTCCTCTGCCAGAGGACATTTGGAGTCCCCAATATTTTTCCTCAGGACTGACTTCGTGAAGACAGTCCTTCAGCCCAGGCAGGGCTCAACTCTGACGCCCGGGGAGCTTTACTCCCTAGAGTGTTTTCTCTTGCTCTCCCCCTTGGGCTGATTTCTAAAGGGTCTGCTCTAGGCCTTCCTGGGAGTCGTTCAAACTGAAGATGGAAAGGGTGAGAAGGCACAGTGGTTTAAAGGACGCTCATCACCAGGTTAAAGGAGGGAAGGAAATTACACTTGTTCCCAGGCCAGGCTCACTGATGGCTCTGGCAAGGAGGTGACGTCACTCTCACAGGAGCATCCATTTGCAGGCTCTATGGTGACTTCTGACTTTCAGGGAAAATGTCTCCCCCACTCAGCAAGGATGAGGTGGAGCAGCTTCAGCCCAATCCCTCCATCGTCCCACCACCGGGCAAAGGACCAGGCACAGACTCCAGGCCGACTGCCTGATTTTCCTCCTCCCCAGGCCTCCTGCTGCTGCCCCAGGTGGAGGGAAGAGACCAGCCGCTGCTCACATGCTCCAGGGATGGCTCTGGGCAGAGCCGTTGCCTTCCCTCCCCTTCAGAGCCCCAGCTCTGCAAGAGCCTTGGGGAAGTAGCAAAAGGGAAGTTGTGGGGGTGGGGTGGGCAGGGATAAATCGAACCCACCACAGCACAAGCCTCTTCTGTACAAAAAGTGTGTGTATATCTCTGCAAATGTCACAATGGCATGATCTGCTCTTCTCTTAATGTACGGCACTTGTTTTTAAATCTACAAGTTGAAATCTCAGAGACCCAACTTTTTAGCTAGCTATGTATAATTGCAAATCCTGTTATATATGTGGAATATATGTAAATACATATACACATATGTGTGTATATCATTCTGAATAGTACTGCATACATTTGAGTCCCAGGAATTTGGACCTCAAACCTCCTATTTGCACACAGTTATACCGCTTTGCACCACCAAGAAAAGAAAACCTAACGGGCTCAGGGCACCGTCCCTCGTGTGCCCGGGGTCCAGAGCCCAGGGCAGGCACCTCATACGTGGCTCGTCTTCTCGGCCAGGGCGTGGTCTGTGGGCAGCGTGAACTTGATGGTGCCGTCCCTCTCCCAGCCTCTCCGGATCCTGGCGAGTCTGCGGCTGATGCAGGGCAGGAGAAACAGGGCTTTGGCCAGGATGACGACGCAGGGCACCAGCAGCGTGAGCGTGAAGGTGGGAGGCAGGTAGAACTTGTAGCGGCTCTCCTCGAAGGCGCGGGTCCAGCCGTAGGTGAGCGTGTGCAGTGTGCTCAGCACCAGGGCCACAAAGCCCAGCGAGGACTGTGGAGGGAAAAAAAGGCTGGAGTGAGGGCGAGGGGATGACAGATGCAGTGATCCTGCCAATGACTCATCTGCTGGCCTGGCGGAGGGGAAGGAGGGTGGCTTTAGTACTCACCGCTATGGGTTGGAACCCCAGTCCTGTCACTCTCTTAGTGTGATCTTATGATAACTCTCAACTCTCTGTGCCTCAGCTTCCACAACAGGAAAATGGGAATAATGCTTCTATGCTGAAGGTGTCTAAGGACCCACCAATTCACACGGATTCGATACAATAACTATATGACCATGCTTTTTCCTTAACTTTGTTATTTGTTATCTCTGGAGGCTGCTGGATGATTTCAGATGAAATTAAGTTCAAAGAAGTTTAAAAAACATTTAAGGCCTGCTGCAGTGGCTCTCGCCTGTAATCCCAACACTTTGGGAAGCCTAAGTGGGTGGACTGCTTGAGCCCAGGGGTTCGAGACCACCCTGGGCAACACAGTGAGACCCTGTTTCTACAAAAAATACAAAAAAATTAGCCAGGCTGTGGCAGCATGTGCTTGTTGTCCCAGCTACTTGGGAGGCTGAGATGGGAGGATCACTTGAGCCCAAGAGGTCAAGGCTGCAGTGAGCCAAGATTGTGCCACTGCACTACTGCACTACTGCACTCCAGCCTGGGTAACAGAGCAAGACCCTGTCTCTAAATATATATATACATATACATGTATATGTGTGTGTGTGTATAAATTTTACTAGTTATGTGTGTATTTTAATGTATATTAGAGTAACAAGTGTCTGCTTGCATACCAAAATCATAATTTCACAGATAACATTTGGCCTAAGTTAAGATCAGATAAAAAGTGGATTGATTTTAAATTAGCTTGAAGATAAATGCAGAGTAAATAATTTACAGATGGCACGTGGATTTGGCACCAGTAGTGAAGGGGACTCACGGGGCCTGTGGTCTGGGTGACCTGGCACCGTATAGAAAGCCCCAGAACACCACACAGATGCCCTCTGTGCATGCTAGACCTTCACCTCCCACCCCACACTGGGTTATAAACACCCCGGGTGGAAACCCCGCTGGGCCCACTCTTCCATCTGGAGGAGATTAGTGACCGTGGGGAGAAGAGACCATCCCAACTCTAAATGGAAATGGTCCTGGCCATTTTACAGTGGAGCTTTGCACCCCTTGAACCATGTGTGGGCTTTTGTGGGTCACTTCCAGCCGAGAGTGGCTGATCCACCACCCAAAGCATGACTTTCTGTAAGAGATGCAATGTGAAAATGGCTGGGAAGTGCTGCTCTATGACTCCAGCCTCTTGGCATGTACGAGTTCTCATGGACCACGAAGGAAGAGATGCAGGTTCTACTGTTGGTGCTGGTTCAACTGATATGAACCCTGGGCAGGCGACTTAATCACCTTCAGTGGGAGATAAGTAATTTCCAAAGCTAAAGTCAGAGGGGGAAGCGCTGAGTAGTTGCAGTAGCCTCCATCTAGTCCCCTAGACAGGGCAGGCAAGTGACACAGCAGAGGGCACCGAGAGCGAGGGAGTAGTGGCACAGGGGTGCTCTGACTGAATTCTGCTAGCACTGGTGAGCCACTGAGAGCTTTGGGAGAGACCTCCCATGTCTATTACACAGGGATGGAAATAGCAATGACCCATCAAGCAATGAACACATATACATTTTCTCCAAGGAGACATTGCGAGGGTGTAATTTAAGTGTGGCAGCACACTGAGACCTCTGAGTGGTCTGCATGGACTGAGCCTCCTGGATTCCCTTCTAGCCCAGCTTGTTGGCATCAATCCAGAGCCTCGGCTGACAGACGCTTCTCATTTGCACTCCCCTCAGAAGTGTTTCTAAGTGGGTCTGATTCCACATTGGGCCCCGTTCTTGCTCCTCCCTGGTGTGTGTGTGTGTGTGTGTGTGTGTGTCCCTTCGTTTGCACCTGCTCCAAGACAGACACCAGGACAGTGAACGTCAGTGAGTGAAAGAACATGGTGTGGGAGAATTGCTTGTAAAGCTTTTGCTAAAGATAATAATAAACATTTTCCAATGGCTGCACACTACAATTTCACAGACAGGTTCTCACGTTCAACATTCTTGGGCCCAAGTAAAATAACCAAATAAAACCTTCTCTATCCTTCCTCACCCTCTCTGGTTCTTCTTGGCTTTGTGTCCATTTCTGGAATCTTCTTGGCCCAGTCTTTAACAACTTCTGGCTCACCACGAAGAGTGAGGAAGCCACGATTGGCTTTATGCTGTCACCCACAGTGAATTCCTATCATTTTAATGTGGTCACCTCCCAAAGAGAAGACTCCTTGACTGTCAGTTGCACATAAGCAAATCCTTGCCACTTCCAGAAGTGTCTGCCAAGAATTCCAAATCCCCTGCAACTTCTGAGCCACCCCAACTTTTCTAAATTCTAATCTCTTGGTGTGGAAGACTGTGGTTAAAAGAGTCCCCAGCACTGACCATCAAGAGTAAGTCTTGGCTGGGTGCGGTGGCTCACGCCTGTAATCCCAGCACTTTGGGAGGCCAAGGCGGGCGGATCACCTGAGGTTGGGAGTTCAAGACCAGCCTGACCAACATGGATAAACCCCGTCCCCGTCTCTACTAAAAATACAAAATTAGCCAGGTGTGGTGGCGCATGCCTGTAATCCCAGCTACTCGCTTGAACCCAGGAGGTAGATGTTGCAGTGAGCCGAAATCACGCCATTGCACTCCAGCCTGGGCAACAAGAGTGAAATTCCGTCTCAAAAAAAAAAGAAAAAAAAAAAAAAGAGTAAGTCTTGAAGTCAATCACCCTGATGTTCCCCAGCCAGGTGCCCAGCCCTAACTAACTGTGGGCCCTCCCACCCCTCCTCATTGTGGACTTATTGGTGTTGCCAAGATGGCTGGGTGATGCCCTTTATCCCCAAGAGTTTAACAGTCTGTTGCTTTTAGACTGTGGTTTTCAAACCTTGCTACACATTAGAATCACCCGGGGAGCTTGGGTAAAATACTAGTGCCCAAACCCCACTTCCAGAAATTCAGATTAAGTTGGTTTGGGGCGGGGCATCTGTTGTTTTTTAAGGTTCGGCAGATGAGGCTGATGGGCAGCTAGGACTAAAGCCACTCATTTAGGAGACTGTCGTCACCACACCCTTCTAGCTTCAGGGTGAAAAGTCCACACGGGCCCCTCTGCTCAGGTCACTTGCCTGAGGAAGGCCTGGACCTATCTGTTCCTTAGACAAAGCCCCACTGAGAGCCTTTTGGCGCCCACCTCTGTGTTGTGGGCTTTCCCAGAAGGTGCAGCAATGGGAGCCCATCCAGGCCTGGAAAGCCAGCCTTAGTAGCCCCAGTGAGGTCTTTGCATCTCCCTCGGGTGACATGCCCTGTAGCTCCAGTGTTTGGTCTGTGTGGGCCACTGTCCCCAGCCCCGATCTGGAGAGTGATGAATTTTGCTGGGCACTCTGGGCTCTGCACAGGGACAGTGTGGAGACGCTGCTCCCAGGCCCACCAGTGGCAGTCAGCTCCTCCTGTTCATATAGCCTCATGCTTGTGTCATTCAAAATCCCATGGTGCAGACAGCAGGAAGCTCCAGCCTCAGGCTAGTGGTTCATACCAAGGGCTGACAGCCAAAGGCCAGCCAATAACAAAGGGCCTTTGACTTTCCTGTCCCAGTGGGAAGCCTGCATGATTCCAGGGAGTTTGTTTCCCGAAAACTCTCCTTGGGAACAATTTAAAAATCCCAGAACCCAAAGAAGCCCAAAAGGAGAGGGATTGTCATGAGGCGATTAATAAGATCCCCAAGCTAGAGCCATTTTTATTATACGTAAGCTTGTTAGCAAAAAAGAAACAGCTAGGTCGTTGTAGCTCCTGCTGGTGCTCAATTACTATGGCACAAAGGGGCTTTGGACAATCGCTCACGAAGCTGGGGTCAGGCTGGTCTTGTCATTATTTCAGGCAGGTGGCTGGAGTGGGCAAAGTCACAGGCAGTTCCTCTAACTCTGGGAAAGAACTTAGGTTCTAAAAGCTGAACCCTCATTTTTTCTGTGCGGGTGAGCTGCTCTGACTGGAGTATTTTGCAGTCTAATATCTGACAATGTTTAACTGGCTGAATTGAAACACTTAGCACAACCCAAACCAAACCAAAACAATAACAAAAAAATACCCAAAGGAAGGCTGGGTGCGGTGGCTCACGCCTATAATCCCAGCACTTTGGAAGGCCGAGGCGGGCGGATCATGAGGTCAGGAGATTGAGACCATCCTGCCTAACATGGTGAAACCCCATCTCTACTAAAAATACAAAAAAAAAAAAAAAAAAAAAAAAATTAGCCAGGTGTGGTGCCGGGCGCCTGTAGTCCCAGCTACTTGGGAGGCTGAGGCAGGAGAATGGCATGAACTCGGGAGGCAGAGGTTGCAGTGAGCCGAGATTGTGCCACTGCACTCCATCCTGGGTGACGGAGTGAGACTCCGTCTCGAAAAAAAAAAAAAAAAATACCCAAAGGAACACAAAACAACATGTAAAACTTTGAAAACAGATTTGGGAACAAAAGGATAAATGCAAGCACAAGTCACCTCTTTGTGGAATCAATACACTGTTTCAATGGTTTTTAGCTAAACAAAGTGTCTGAGGTGTTCAAACCAGAGAGACTTCACCTGAAGGGGGGGCTGGGTAAAATAAGGCTGAGACCTACTGGACTGCATTCCCAGGAGGTTAAACGTTGCTAGTCACGGGATCACATACGAGGTCGGCTCAGGATACGGGTCATAAATACCTTGCTGATAAAACAGCTTGCGGTAAAGAAGCCAGCCAAAAGCACCAAACCAACATGGCAACGAGAGTGACCTCTGGTCATCCTCGTTGCTCATTATACACTAATTATAATGCATTCGCATGTTAAAAAACACTCCCACTAGCGCCATGTCAGTTTACAAATGCCATGGCAATGTCAGGAAGTTACCCTATATGGTCTAAAAAGGTAAGGAACCCTTAGTTCTGGGAATTGCCATCCCTTTCCTGGAAAACTCATGAATAATCCACCCCTCGTTCAGCATATAATCAAGAAGTAACAATAAGTATAAGCAGCTGAGCAGCCATGCCGCTGCTCTGACTATGGAGTAGCCATTCTTTTATTTCTTTGCTTTCTTAATAAACTTGCTTTCACTTTACTCTATGGACAGGTCCTGAATTCTTTCTCGCGTGAGGTCCAATAACCCTCTCTTGGGGTCTGGATCGGGACCCTTTTCCGGTAACAAAAGCATTACAGATCTAGGGGTCAGCCAAGGCCCCTCAAGAACCACGGCTGTCCCCATAGCCTGGTGTCTGCTGTGGACATGTGTGTAGGGGAGGGTGATGGGGCTCAGGTAACTTCTCACTAGCCACGCTAACTTTAAAGGAGAAGGTTGCAGCTTACCTCAAAAGCCAGCATGCCACTGTTGGCTGCACGCATCCTGCATTTAACGTGTCCAGCTCAAATCCTCTTGATGACCATATGGGGTGGACACAGGCACAAGCGAGCAGCAGAAGCTCCGAGAGCCTAGGAAACTTGTCTGATGATGCAGGGCAGGTAAGTGGGGGTCTTGGGACTGAGATTCAGGTCTTCGGGTTCCACTGCCTGTGTTTCCTGCACTGGAAGTTGCCACACACTGCGGCATGCGCACCTATCAGTCACTTAGGGAGCTGCAAAAATAGACTGCCAGAGCCATCCCTCAGCATCTGAGTCCACGGATGGGAGGCAGGCCTGGGTTATCTCTATTTCTCCAAGAGGGCTCTGGCTTCAGCCTATTTGACAGGGACTCACAGTAAGAATCATGTTTTACTCTGCTGTCCGGTAGACAACGAGGTATGCTACATTTGCAAATATAACTAGCAACTCCATATAACTGAAAAAGTATCCCGACACCATGCAAAACACTCCACTGTTTTCTTTGTCATTCTATTTTATTTCATTTTTAAAATGCTGCTTGTGATCCATGGAATCAATTGCATGACCCACTAGTGAGTGTCCGCCAGTTTGCAAACACTGACCTGGACCACTTTTAGGCCCAGGGTTGGGGTTCCTTGGCCTCTATCTCACTGTCTCCTACTGAACTCAGAAATCGGTGGTTGGTACCTTAGTCAGAGATAATGGAAATGTGGCCAGATACCCTAAGAATAATAGCAAAATGCTTTTTATTTTTCTTTCACACATAATCTCTTACTGTGGCTCATAAAATCCCTGTAAGGCATTAACTCCATTTTTCAGGGGTGTAAACTGAGGCTCTTGGAGCAGACATGCTCTGCCCACAGTTACAGAGCAGGGTTGTGGGGAGGGAAAGCTGGAACTCAGGCTTCCCAGGCGGCGCTGACATGTGCCTCCTCCATATTGACATCTGGTTTTTGTGGATGGAAGGCAGGCACTGATTTCCACAAGTAAAATCCTGCCTTTCTACCCACCTAACCCCCCTGCTCTTGCAGTGGCAAAAGGACTGTCCTATTTGTATTTCCACTCTTTAATATGTAAAGTAGAACGCAGCTGCTAGGGTCTCAGTCAGCTCTTGCTAACAAAATCAAATCCACCGGCTTTCTCTGGCAGGCAGAGCCAGGGCATGTAATCTATGGCTGCTTAAGGGAGCAGCTTTCTGGTGAGGGGAGCAGCCTGCAGTCTGCTTTAATTGTGGATAAACCATGCACGCCGGATACTCCAGGTGGGAAGAGGAAAATCCTAGATTTGGGTATGAGACACATGGGGATTAGTGGCAGATAAATAAAATTCTTCCCCTTCTCGTATGCTAACATGTGTCAGCCATGAGCCCTCCTCCAGGGACCTTCCGAGATGAGCAGAGCCAGGGAGATTCAGAGGCAGACACACTTTAAAAAACACACGGCTACAACTCTGTGTTGTTCCAATGGATGTGAAGCATCCCTGGTCAGGAGCAATGGATTTGGATTACGTAAGAGCATTACGCTGTCACTGTCCCGGAGTCCTGTACCACGTCCTCCCTGCACAGATTTCTGTTGATAGTGGGGGTGGATAGGATGGCTGTTCTCTGCCCTGATACAATGGCAGGATACAGCATTAGTCAGCTCCCACTCATGGGAGCGGAGGAGTTAATCCGCCAACACTGACCGCAGATTCTGTGTGGAGAACAGTGGGAGATGCCAAAGAAATGTAAACAATGTCCCTGCCTCCGTTTCCTTTATCATGGAAAGATGGTGGTGCCTGTCTTGTTCTCTATTGCATCACAGGCCTAGCAGGAGGCCTGGCCTGCAGTAAGTGCTCAATAAATGTTTGTTGAATGAACAAATGCAAAAAGAAACTTTTGCCACTAGCAGCATTCCCCAGAGTATGTTCTGTGGAGTATTTTTTTTTTTTTTTTTAAGAGGCAAGGTCTTGCTATGATGTCCAGGCTGGACACTTGAACTTCTAACTCCTGGAAGGATCGCTCAAGCTCAAGTGATTCTCCCACCTCAGCCTCTGTTAGTAGCTGGGATCCCAGCCACATGCCACAGCGCCCAGCTTGTGGAGTGCTGATACCTGTTATTTGGAAAAAAGGAGGGGGAGGGTGCTAACACTCCAGTAAGTCTGATTGACAAAGGTTTGTTTGCTGTAGATGTTATTCGAATCTTTGATGTGCCAAAGTGCATTGTGCTCTCTTAGGGGGAAGTAAATCTTTTCTCAAATTCATCTGATGACAGACCTCCTTTTTCTGGATTTTTTCATAGGAATGGCATCCTTGGGAAAAAGCTGTGTCGCATCCCCTATAAACTGGGGTCCTAATGCTTGTGTCTCATCCACGCTGCATGAATCAAGGGGTTAAGGGGAACAACAGAGCCAGGTTGAGATGAGGGGTGAAGGGTGGTGGGCTAGGCTCGCTCACTCCCTAGACTCCTACCTAGATGGATGTCTGGGTAGATGATGACTCGTACCTAGACCAGCAAAATGTCCAATGACTTCATGTCATTCAATTTTGTTTGGAAAGCTCAAGAATTCTAGAAGCTTGAGAATGGTGGACCCAGGGCTCAGTGTCCTGGTCTGTAATTTTTTCACATGCCTGTGTCTGGCTTCCTCATGTGTTGGGAGGTTAAGCTTGTAGCAGGCAGCCCCTATCAAGAGGCTTGGATGGGCCCTCTGGGTCAGGAAGGCCTGGCATCTCACCGAGTGGTCCTGCTGTGCAGATGATCAGAGCCCAGGCAGTTCTCGAAGGCAGAGCACTTACTCATGAGAGGTGGGCCAGGGCCACGCTGAAGCTGGCTGGCAGACTAGAGACTACTTTACCTGAACGAAGCTGAACTCCCTCCAGTTGAGCGAGTTTGCAATGGACGGCAGTGAGGTCACGGCCAGCAGGGACAACGTGCCGAGGGCCAGCACTCCCAGGGAGAGGTAGATCTCCATCCGCCAGACCTCCTCCTCCACCCAGAGGTGGCTCTTGTTGGCCAAGACCTGACATGGATGGAAGGAAAACCATGAACACTGTGGCAAAGGCTGGTGCCCTGGGAGGGCAATGATGAAGGACACAAGAAAGACAAGACGGCGGGCGCTCACACTGCACCTGATGCTACCTGGCTCTGTGACAAGCGTTTCTCAGGCATTAACTCATCGAATCCTCAAAACCACCCCACGAAGTAGAGATCACTATTAGCCCATTTTAGAAATGGAGGAAATGAGGGACAAAGATCAAATCACTTTCCCAAGGTCACATGTAGCTAACAGATGCAGAGCTGGGATCAGGACCCACTCAGTCTGGTGCCAATGACCGGGGCTCCTGGGGCTTTCACATATCTGCCCCGGGGCAGCCAATCAGAACAGTCACATCAGCAGAGTAAGGAGTCAACCAGAAATACAGCCCTTAAGCATGGCTCCGTCTCACGGTTTTCCGGCCCCAGAATCCCAGGACAGGAGAGAGGAGCTCTCCTAGCTCTGAATCCCCTCAGCCAATGAGCTCACACCTTACTGGCTGCTTCCCTTCCCAGCCTGTCTCACCCTGAGCCCTCTGTCTTCCTGGAGCCCCACACTGCCCCCCATCACTGGCTCACACTCAGGACATACAAAGACACATACAGACACTGAGCCCCCAACACTCCCTGACCCAAAGCTCTCAGCCTCCCCTCTTCCTACCCAGTTCTCTACTTCTGCCTGAGGCACACAGCCTTGGCTCAACTTTGCCAGGCAAGAGAGACTGACGGCCATTCACCAAGCAGTTCAGTGACCACTTACAAAGCACCTACTGTGTGCCAGGCCCTGGGCTACAGAAAATAAAGATACCTGCCCTTACCCTGCCCTCACAGAGATCTGGGCCCCCCCACCAAGTTCCAGGACATATAAATTGGGGAGCCCCTATGAACCTGGAGATTTCTGACCCTTCTCTCCCCACCTTGCCACTGAGCCCCCTCCTAGCCCAGCCAACACTCACTCGCATAGTGCCCTCATGAGGAAGAACTTTTATCAAGGTGCAACTAGACCGGGTAGCAGAGTTCCTGGAAGTCAAGGTGTTCTCTGTGAAACACTGTGAAATGCTGGTACTTTTATTCTGTGTCAGCAGAACAAGGAACAGTATTTCCATTAGAAGATGTGACTACACTTTAATAGGCAGCCTCTCAAAACAGAATGACTCATACAGGTTTTTTGAGAAACAATTTCAGCAGAAAAAAAAAAAACACGAGCTCAGTTACCAGATAAAATATTAAAAGTGAATCCACTGGGCTGAGCAAAATGGTTATACAGCTTATAAGAGAAAGTTTAAAGAAACAGAGAAAATGCCATCCATTGAGTGCTTTTCCTGCAATTTGTGAAAAATGATTGCCTCTGTTCTATTTTAGGGCAGGCCTGGCTCACTTTGGTGACTTTAAGCCACTAAGGGACCAGGAGTCTAGGGACCCAGCCTCTTGTCCTGACCACCAGTGGCATGTGACTCTGGCAAGTCTGTCTCTGGGCCTCAGTTTCTCTACCTAGGAGGTTTGGATGAGGTCATGTCTGAAATTCTCTTGATTTTGCTTGTGTGCCTGCTGTGGTTGAAGTCGCCATTAGCTGGAAAGGCGTGCAGAGGGCAGAGAGGTCTCCTCCGTACCTCTGCCCAGAGAAATCTTACTCACACCTCACAGCATGAATTGAGTAAGTCATCTCCTCGCTGGAAGTTGTTTGTTCTTTAACTCTGCTTCATTAGTCATTCCTCTCTGCGCCTCGGGAAGATCAGGCAGTTAATGTCACAAGTCAGAGTTTGGATGATTACACACACGTATACCACATTGGCTTGTAAAATGTCTTGTTTTTTTCCTCTAACATTTCCAGTCTGCAGTGACGCTGGGAAGGGAGGGATGAGGTGGGCTAGGGAGCAGTGGATGGCAAAGACCCGCATGAGGACTGAACCTAAGCCAGCCTTAGGAGTCCATGAGATTCTCAGCCAGCCTATTAAACAACAGTGTTGTGCTCAGAGCTCCCTGGTGACCAGTGGCACACATGGCTAACTGGAACGCAGATGTAACAGCTCCCCTAGTAAGTCTCTATGTTTAGAGATGATCAAGTTCACCACCTTCTCCTTGACAAGGCCAAGGAAAGTGTTCATCAACAAGAGATGGAAAGACAGCATTCGGGTGTGGGATTTCCCTCTAGGTTGCAGGTCAGACGCTGAAGGACCAGTGAGGCTGCATCATTAGCCCCTCTCCATGTCTTCACAGTGGGTGATGGATGGGAAGAGAGTGGTACCAACTCACTGCCTGCCAGACTCAGAGGAGGAGGGGGTGGCAGGGTGTGGAAGGGCAACCTTGGGGCATAGAGACCATAGGCCTGGATTCTGACGCTGACTCTGCCACTGGTGGGCAGTCATGAGACCCTGGGCAGTCCCTTTCCTGGCTCATAGCATCATTGTATCTTGCTGTGTTACTGCAGGACTAAAAGCATTACGTTTGTGGAATGAGTAGCATGGAACAGGCACACAGTGGGCTCTTAATGTAATAAATGGCTGTTGTTCTTAGTGGCAGCAAGGCAGTTAGACTAGTTCTTGCTCCAAGCTCTACGTGCACTCCTCTGAAGATGCCTGATATTGGCTTTGTGGTGGCCAATTTAAAAATCAGTCACTCAGTGAGCATGCGCTGTGAACCTGTGCTAGGAAAATCAGTCACTCAGTG